>NC_041409.2:28218899-28527649 GCF_900747795.2 Erpetoichthys calabaricus | reverse complement strand
ATTTGGAAATATCTGCTGTGGCAGAATGAGAGCAGCAACAAGCCATTAGATTAAATAACAGACTTAATTAACAGCAAGAATCAGCTTCTCATTAAGAGACTGTTTGGAGTGAAATTGGTTGGAGTTTGAAATCCCAGTTTAGCTGGTCATCTGTTGGCTCGTTTCACATCTCATTTCTGTTTGGCTGCCATTTAATGAAGAAACAAATCAATTCAGAGGACTGAATCCTTAAAAACAGGGCTATTGAAATCAAGGGAAAAGGAGATAATTAGCAGTGAAAACTGCTCACTGATTAGGTAAAGGGTTAGAATGAAAACCTGCAGCCACTGCGGCCCTCCAGGCCCGGAGTTCGACACCCCTGCTCTAGGCGTTGACAATGGATATCAGGGGCAGAAGGCGAAAGAAAGATGTAAATGTTGATAAATCTCACCATTACGTTATAGGTAGACCCTCTGTGCTTGGATTTGATGTTGAAACCCTGCGTGTGTGTCAGTAGCGTAGAGTAAGCAATGTCTAGAATGGCATCGACATCAGGTGAGAGAGTGAAGAAAAGGTACAAAGCAAAATACTCTTTGCGGATTATTTCTTTCTTTCTTTATTTTTTGCATATTATCGCTGAATCGGACTGATTTATTAAACTCTAATTATGATACAAGTAATCTGGAGATCGAAAACGAAAGTCAGGTGCCTGCATCAGCTGATCAATAGTGCTGGACACACTCGTATAGCTGACGTGCCAACGAAAACGATCACCCTGGGAGGACTACACAGACATCAATCTGTGGGAGACAAGCTGGCAACTGGACTTCACCAAATGACTCGGCCTGCTGGTGGGAACTATGGATTAGCAACCACTCGACTACTTTTTTACCAGAAAGTCCCTTTTAGCTTATGAGTGATGGAACAAACACGTATGTAATAAGTATGTGAATACGCATACTGTACGGGCTCCTGGAACATAAAACAGAATGACATTTGTCATAAATGAGTATTTTATGTTGATTTATGTGTGAAACCATTGCTTTGTGTGCTTTTTAGGAAACTGAGTATTTTGGAAACATATTTAGCCCTGGGACAAAAGGAAGAAAAATTAATTAGCCCCAAAAGAATTAAGCAAGGCATTATTGTCCAGTTTCTATGTCTTGGGCCAATGTAGAAATGACACTAAGTTTGACTTCTTAAGACGTCTTAGTAAATGGGCCTCTTGGTGCTTTACTGGGACAGTTATGCTTGGCTGTTGGTACACCTGTTAGATGATAGATAGATAGATAGATAGATAGATAGATAGATAGATAGATAGATAGATAGATAGATAGATAGATAGATAGATAGATAGATAGATAGATAGATAGATAGATAGATAGATAGATAGATTATTAATCCCAAGGGGAAATTCACATACTCCAGCAGCAGCATACTGATACAAAAACAATATTAAATTAAAGATTGATTTAATTTAGATGAACAACTCTTCAGTCAAATGTAGAAAGTATCAAGTCTTTGATTACTTTTGATTGTAGGGTTTCAGGCTTTCTAGTACAATAATCTATTTTTACGTCTTTTGGTGTCTTAGGAACCAGGTAATGTTCAAATAACTAATATGAAAAAGGTAGCAGAATATAAAAATGTAATTGAAATGTACTTTAAAACAGTACATAACATGCAGTCTTTCTTCAGAGATAAAACTGTTGCTCTGCTGGCTGGTAAATCTAAACAAATAGTTTGGAAGATTTCCCTTTCTCAGCAAGTGTTACCTGAAGATAAATTGTTGCAACTTGCTCAGTGTGGAGAATACCACAAATCCAGCTTGTGGTTAGCATCTGTACTGATCAGTGTCTGGACAAACATAAAAAAAAATGCTTGAACCATAAAAAAAAAGGTGGATACACTGTTTTGGCTTCAGAAGAGTGATTTCAGAAATGCTCGAGGCAATCCACAGTTTCAACAAATACCATCCATTCTTTGTATGTGAAATGGAAAAAAAAGGTAGGGCATTTCCTGGTCATGAAGATAAGCCGATACATTTTCTGAATGAGTCAAAGGTTGTCCATCTGTTTTTACAGGTGTTTTTATCATTCTTGTTATTTTTTCATCCCCCAGGGAAACATAAAATATCTGCACGCGTCATTGGCATATTTCTACAAATATAAACTAACACTTTCCAGTGGTGCCTTGGCTCCCTCTGATGTGTAATATATATCTGTTCATTTTTTATGACAAACTACCTATTATTTCGATGAAATAAAAGATCATGTAAAAGTGGAATAAGAACACTTGAATGTCAAGGAGGACCAATGCTTCAGCATCCTCCATCTAACCAAAAAGAACAGTCTACACATGACCAACTCATTAAATCCTTCAGGCTCTTAGTGTCATTATTGTCACATGTACAGCATATAGTGAAATTCCTACTTGTACGTGCTAATTAACATGCAGCACATCATCACTGCATGACACTATGATCAGTGACTATAACCACATTACTTCAAAACGTCTGTCTTACTTAGCACCAATCCAGGGAATAGAGAGGTAGAAGAATTGAAAACCGCTTCAAACATCTCTGCTGTGCAAGAATAATGGTGAAAAGACAATTTTTACTCAGAGATTAGATTAATAAAGTGTACCAAGTATGAAAATAGGAGTCAAAACATATATTAGTAAAATGCGAAAAAGAATTAAACTGGGGAAAAACAAAGTATCTAAGCAATCAAAACAGAAAACAAACATTCCTGCTGTTCTATTAGGGCTGTCATTTTTCAGATATTTTCCTTGTCTGGTAGGTGAGATATATTACACAATTGTCTACATTCGGAGTGCATGTATGTTTGCTTCCTCTCATTATACATTCCTCAAATCTTGGCCTTGTGGCCTCAAACACTGGTGCAGTTTCTTAGTTCATCTCCTGTTTGCATGGATGCTAGGTTACTTGAGTGCCAAGCTTTAGAAACATTTCCAAAGTTAAGAGTGTCCCTGCAGTGGTTTCTGGCTTCTTACTACCCTAAGCTGTGCTCTAACCTTAAGCGAATAGGCCTGAAAGGAAACATCATGGCTTTCTGCTCTCTCAGTAGAACAAATGAATCTCACCAGTCACAACTGAGTGGTCACTATTCAAGCTGTACAGTAATCCCTCGCTACTTCGCGGTTCACTTTTCGCGGATTCACGACTTTGCGGATTCACGACTTTGTGGATTTTATATGTAAGCATATCTAAATATATAACGCGGATTTTTCGCTGCTTCGCGGGTTTCTGCGGACAATGGGTCTTTTTACTTCTGGTACTTGCTTCCTCAGTTGGTTTGCCCAGTTGATTTCATACAAGAGATGCTATTGGCGAATGCCTGAGAAGCTACCCAATCAGAGCACGCAGTTAAGTTCCTGTGTGCTGCTGATTGGCTCAGCGACGGAGTGCTGCATTAACCAGGAAGTCTCATCTCACTCATTCAGCATTAATGTGCTCTTGCTACTGTATTCAGGGGATTATCACCTTCATTGTCATCATTTTTACTGCGCAGCATATTCATCACCATCATCACGTCATATATAGCTACGTGTACTTCGCTATACAGTAAGTGTAAACTTATCTACCGATTTCATATTGCTTAGCAGTTGTCCCTGTTATTAATAAAGTAAAGGGTGCATTGTAAACAATACAGGGAGGATTTAAAAATGTCCAAATACACGTTAAATGCTAAATAAATATGGTGTCCCTACTTCGCGGAAATTCAGTTATCGTGGTCGGCCTTGGAACCTATCTCCCGCGATAAGTGAGGGATTACTGTATAGTTCAGCCTATGGCTAGATGTTCACAGGAATACTATTTCTCTGTAATCCTTCATTAATTTGTGACTTCTCTTGTAGGGTATCTACCAAACTATACAGCCTGCCAAACCCTCATGTTTCCTGTCTGTCTACTTTCACATACAAAATTGAATTTCGATTGCTGGTGTGGTTCTCTCTATTTTCTCTTTTTTCCTGTATTGCCAAGGCCCTGGAAGGATATGATTTGCACTACACAAGTAATCCCACTACCCTGCTGTAGCTGCATTTGTCAATTTTTCTGTTTAAGAGTTAAATATCTTGGTTACATTTCTTTATGTTTCTATCCTACACTTGTAGGACATAGGTCAGGGCATACATTCATACATTCATTAAATGGTCAGAAAACTGTATACTGTGTGTAAGCTAATCTAACAGTCCATGCTCCCTGCAGAAAGGTTATGTTCCTAAGTGACTAATTAACATTCTGTTATTACAGAAGTAGCTGAGAAAGTCCTGTTACATGTAGCATACAGGGGGTTAAAGATTATACCATTAATTAAGTAACTATATGAAACTAAAATTCTGTTCCAATTATACAACCTCTCATGTGAATTTAAAATAAATAATAACTTTCCAATCTTTTGTAATATGCATTAATTAGATAGATAGTTGTCTAAATAGTTCAATTTCAATTCTTTATTGTCATGTGTACAAGTAACAAGTACCATGTACAATGAAATGCTTGCTTACATGTGCCCCAGTAGACAGTGAACATAGACAAACAACACACAATAAATAAATGAATATAAATAAGTAAATAAATAAAACCAGAATCCTAGGAATAAATAGAGACAGTGGCAGAAGTATATGTGCAGGTAGCAGTGGAGGTGACACAAGGTTACTGATTGCAATCAGACTCATGAACAGTTGGGTAGAAACTGTTCCTGAACCTGGAGGTTCGCGTCCGAATGGACTTTAGTCGCTTCCCAGATGGGAGGAGGGTGAAAAGTGACAGTGCAGGGTGGCTGGGGTCCCACCTGATACGGTTCACTTTCCTGAGACAGCGTGTGGTGTGGATGTCCTGGATCGCAGGGAGCTGTGTGCCCGTGATCTGCTGTGCTGTATTCACCACATGCTGCAGAGCTCTGCAGTCCTGAACTGAGCAGTTGCTGTACCAGGATGGATTCCACAGTACACCTGTAGAATCTGCACAGGGTTGTGGGGGACATCCGGGCTTTACTTCTGTCTCCAGAGGAAGTTGAGGCATTGTTGGGCTATAATACAAGAAAAAGTAGTAGCCAGGCAGCTTCAGTCTCACCTTACACATCACACTTAATATGAGAAATTCCAGTCTGGCTTGTGCACCAGTCATAGTACAGACATGGCACTAACATGTTATAAATGACATTCTGATGAAGGAAAGCCCCAGTAATTTTGTTGGTAGATTTAAGTGCAGCATTTGACAACATTGACCCTCCTATTTTACTTTACAGAGGTTGGAAAATTACATTGGGTTCACAGGGACTGTGCTTGCCTGGCTTAGTTTTTATTCATCAAAACGTTACCAGTATAAACTGAAATGTGCTGACAGCATTCCATCATAATACTCAGAAGTTAAATATGGTGTCCTGCAGGGCTCAATACAGGGACCTTAATTGTTCTCACTTTACCTGCTTCCATTGGGAACTATCATTAGAAAACATAATGTTAATTTTCACTCGTATGCAGGACAGTTATACCTTTCTTTTACATCAAATTACGTTTATTCAATGCTGTTTAATAATTAATTGTGGCAGTGAGTTAATGGAGTAAATGAATGAGAACTGCTTGTCTCTGAATACAGAAACAACCGAAAGATGGAATGATTCTCTCATCACACTGGACGGCCCAGCCCACAGTCCACTACAGAAAGCCCAGTAGTGAGTAGTTAGCCAGTTGGTCAATGCCTCCAGGAGTGTAAGTTTATTTTTGACTTTCTTTTTTACAATTTTAATCTCTACCGTTTTCAGATGGCCACAGTTTGTCACTTATTTAGGGGAAAGATATTGTTGATTTCAATTTATGCTTATCAGTTTCTACCTTGTTCTTTGTGTGTTTTAACAAATCTATATTTTTATGTATACCAGTTCTGTATTTGGTAATTAGTATAATTAGATTAGTATGATCTAATTGCATGTATTTTAACTGAGAGTTGTTCACAGTGATCTGCCTCTGTATTCAGTGAAGAGTACTGTACAAAAAAAAAGTTGTATTGTACTAAATCAATATACTTGGATACATGAGAAATGGATCTAAAACTGGCACCATGGAAAACACCATCTAACTTCTTTCTATCACTTACCTTCATGTAATACTTCTTCAACCTCCCATTCTCTCCAGTCTGGAAGATCTTGGACACTGTGCAGGTCTCCCTTCTAAATGTGATTTGATGTCAGCCTGGAGTGCCCAAGTCTAGTTAAGGAAATCCTTAAACGCCACGAATTAGTGATTGACAGACTGCCTGCTGTTAATAGATCTTTATAGCTAAGGGGGTATTATGGCTTACTGGCTGAAATCTGGCACTTTGAAATGAAAATCCTGTAATGCTCAATTTGAATCTTAGCATTTATTTACATAAATGACTTTCATAAAATATATTTGGGAAATGCAATGCAGAATCATGATAACAGGTGACTGTCAGTCAAGTTGTTCACTGATAGATTTGAATTTAGCAAAGTGGTCCTTGGCCCAAAACACTTTCAGTACCACTGCTTTTGATGCAGGGACAATTTTTACCCACAGGTCATAAGGTCATTAAACTGACAAATACATGACGGTTTCTCATATAAATTTTATATATGCAAAGTGTATCCATTGCCTTTTTGTCAATTAGTATTGTATTGCTGCCATTAGTTTGTTAGAGTCATGCAAGGGAAATATTCAATGTACCACGTACATGAGACTTTTACCTGAAACGTCAAGTAACTGCATTGAAGCTGTTAGCAGATCATTTAGATTTGCTGTAAATGCACACAACATTTATAGAAAGCAAATATAAAAGAAAGTTTAAAAGAAAAAAAAGTATCTTATATTGCTGCTTTACTGTTTATACTAACCATCCATCTTCCAAACCCATTTTGCATGCTTTGCAGTAAGGAGACTGTGGAAGATTGTGGGTTTGCTTCCCGGTTCCTCCCTGTGTGGATAGCGCTTTGAGTACTGAGGAAAGCGCTATATAAATGTAATGAATTATTATTATTATTTATTTAGAGCAAGGCCCCGGTACAGCTGGAGTTAAACTCAGCAAGCAGTAGGTGTAACACGGGGACAATCGCTAGACAGAGAGCCAGCCCATCACAGAGCGAACATGCACGCACACACACAATAGGGCCAGTTTAGCATTCCTAGTCCATCTAACCTCCATGTCTTTGAACTGAGGGAGGAAAACCACATTAAATTTCCACACAGGGAGTGCCCAGGACATGAACCCTGCTCACTTTGCTGTGAGGCAGCAGTGCTGCGTCTGCTACACTATGCTGTTTCATTCATACTGTTATATTGCAAATGACCAATATACTTTTAACACTGAACCATTTTCCCATGTGCCGCTGATTTGGAAATGAAATCCATTCATCCACTGCACCTGCTTATTCAATTCAGAGTAAAATAACTGAAAAATAAGTTCTATGCACTATGTACTGCTGGTCTGTAACACTGTCAAGTGAAATATTTCTTTCCATTTATAGCAGTAGGCTGATGTATCTACTCTACAATGTATAGTCTTACACCTAAATCAGTTTGGCATTCGTCAAAGGTTTTTTCTTACTTTAAACATATTCCACTTCATTACTTCTGAAAGTAAAAAAGTCACCATTGAACGCAAGCTTTGTAAACAACTGCTTGTTAGGTTTTCCACTTAAATCAAACAGATGAAAGTTCCTTTCTTTTTCCTACGTTTACACTAAAAGATTTTGTGGTAGTTTAAATAGACAGTGATTAGAAAGAACTGTATGTGTCAAACAGTGGGGCACTGGAATATAAAACTTAACAACATATGTTTTGGGAACCACAGGGCTATACATTTCACATTCCTAGATTGTTCTAACCAGGACTTGGCAGGTGTGCAAAACAGCAACCTAACACTGACAGTCACAAATGTTCAAAAAGTGTTTATTCTTGATTCAGCCTTGAAGTAGTTTTATTGACTCGAAAACATTATGCACTAATGGAAAGTGAAAACAGAACAGCCTGTAGGCATCACACCATTCATTTGAGCATGGTAACAACATGATCACACACATACAACATGCTTTATTTGGTACATAGAGAGTCATGGGTTATAGCAAACTTGGCGAAGGTGGATGAGTTTAAATACTTGGGATCAACAGTACAGAGTAATGGGGATTGTGGAAGAGAAGTGAAAAAGAGAGTGTAGGCAGGGTGGAGAAGAGTGTCAGGAGTGATTTGTGACAGACGGGTATCAGCAAGAATGAAAGGGAAGGTCTACAGGATGGTAGTGAGACCAGCTATGTTATATGGGTTGGAGACGGTGGCACAGTTGACAGAGCTGGAGGTGGCAGAGTTAAAGATGCTAAGATTCGCACTGGGTGTGATGAAGATGGACAGGATTAGAAATGAGGACATTAGAGGGTCAGCTCAAGTTGGATGGTTGGGAGACAAAGTCAGAGAGGCGAGATGACATTGGTTTGGACATGTGCAGAGGAGAGATGCTGGGTATATTGGGTGTAGGATGCTAAGGATAGAGCTGCCAGGGAAGAGGAAAAGAGGAAGGCCTAAGCAAAGGTTTATGGATGTGATGAGGGAGGACATGCAGGTGATGGGTGTGACAGAACAAGATGACGAGGACAGAAAGATATGGAAGAAGATGATCCGCTGTGGCAACCCCTAACGGGAGCAGCCAAAAGAAGAAGAAGAAGAAGTGTTATAGCAAACTTGAAATAATTTCAATACAGTCGATATGTGCTGGATCTGGGGAGAGACCCGGGGAACAGAGAGATAGTATCTAGTATCTTTCATTGTATCTGTGTCAAACTACATGAGTATAATGTGGGAGAATGTTTTCTTCCAGGAATAACACATTTCCAAATTAAAAAAAATAATGGGATAAGGATGGGCTGAATGATGTCCCTCCATTGCTAGAACAGTTCAATGTTCCCTTCGCATACATGAACAGACAACCTAGCTGATAGCGCTCCATCTCATGATATCATGTGTGGACCCTGTGTCCTAGACATATGCACAGTGGGCATAACGGTTTACCAGATCTCTGTCAGCCAACAGACCACCATTCTTCCCTTCAATCATTCTGTTAGTAAACGTAAGTGGTAATAACAAGTGCATCATGGCAATGACTGCATATAGACCAAGTAGCCATGTTTAAACTTTTAGTGCTCTGATGTGTGCTATGCGCTGTTGGACTGGTCTTCACATGCATCTGGACTGTCCAGAGTCACATCTCTGGTTACGGGTACCCTCCTCGTCCCATCATCCTATCCCAACACTGATGCAATGAAGACACCTTTGGTCTAATTTGTTAAGCAATTTTACTGAAGAATCATCCTGCTTAGCAATGGCCCACTACCAGAAATGAAGAGCAATGAACAGAGTGTCGTGCAGCACACAGGATCACAAATACTGTAAGCACCAACTGTTGGTGGCAGTGGTGCGACCTTTGGTGTATTTGGGAAGCTTTAATCTTTTCAACTGACAGATTTCAGGTAAACGGCTGAGGCCTGAAAGACATGTCAAGGAATGTGAAGTGTGTTCCGGGATAGGTGAAAGACAAAGCAGGACCTTTGATTATTTTGTATAGCCAGTCTGTTTGTAGATTAGAGTGGCTTTTGATTCCCAGAGGAATCAGCCTTGCATTTGTATAAAACCTTTCATGTGTTTTGAGCAACTAAAAGTTTGTTTTTTTATTTAATAACGGAGAGTAAGTCAGATATATGCATTCACTCGTGTTTCTGCCTTTTTATTTGAACTTTTATGAAAGTGTTGACATTTCAAGTCAGTTTTTAGTTTACTAAATTTGATGCTTTGTTTTAAAATGGACAGTTTGGCTGCTGCCTTTTTGACACTTTGAAAGGAGCCATTTAAATGGAACTTGCTGTCTGCTTAGCTACTGGACACTTTTCAAGGAGCTCTGCCTCTAGTATGAAAGCTTTCACTTTACAATTGGGAATATGTAATAAATGATTATGCAAATGGGCCTAAATTAATACATTATGATTTATTGAATAATTTTTGTCTTGGTTATATTTTCTGATTTTTGTTTTGATAGAAATGAATATAAATTTTAAATAAAAGCGTAAACTCAAAGGACACTTTGTGAATTCCTCTGTTGTTGGTAAACTGGGTTGAAATAAAGTAGAGAAAATAAAAGACATTTCCAGAAAGTGATCAGCCGGCCATTAGAGGTCCCAAGGTTTGAATATGCTGGGGTACAATAAGGTCAGTGAGACAGGTAAGAGGTTACAGGAAACAGGTACATAGCTGGTTTTAACATTTCTTTCTGTCTCTCAATAACAAAAGAACCTAAAGGGTTATATTGGTACCTTTCATATCAGGTGAATGTCACAGGTGATCTGATAACATGATAAAATATTTGTTGTACCCTGCATCCTTACAGGGTGCTCCACTGACCTTGAACTTTGATCACAACATACTCTGTCTTTACCACACTGTTTTATAGTATTCCAATTGGACTTATTGTGGATATTCTTTTTTTGCTAGTGTACAATGAAACAAGGGAATGGAGTACAATTGTCTGACTAATGGCACAGAGAAATTCAAAATAATTCACCCTAAGGAGATTATTAGTAATTTCAACACAAACAGTGTAAGATCTTTACTTTATATATCAACAATTTAGATAGATAGATAGATAGATAGATAGATAGATAGATAGATAGATAGATAGATAGATAGATAGATAGATAGATAGATAGATAGATAGATAGATAGATAGATACTTTACTAATCCCAACGGGATTTATATATATATATATATATATATATATATATATATATATATATATATATATGTTACGGCCAAAACCCAAAATCGGCCAAAGTAGGAAGTGTCCGGCCAAATCGGGAAATGGCCAATGTCGCTGTAAATTGACAAGCCAATGTCCGATCTTTTCCTTGATTTCGGGATTTGGCCAGCCAGTTTGAGAAATAGCACAGGGCGATCGGGTAAAGTTGGAAGAAAAAAGGCATGAGCAGCGATTTGTTGTGCAGTTAGTAGTGCAATTGCATCGAGTATAGTCTTGGCGGCTCTTGTTCAGAAAGTGGACACCACTTGGTTGTTTCACAATAATTAAGATTAGGTATATAAGTAGGTTTCACATTTCTGTTATCATTTTAGCCCTAAAATAGTGACTTAACATCAGGGACCTATTTTATTGACCTTAAGGTTAGTGTTCGGGCAAGGAGAAGGCCGTCTCAAGTGGCGTCTGCTTTCTGAACAAGACCTGCCTGGAGCAGTTTCTTGTGCAGAATGGAAAACTCACTTCTGAATCTGCATCTGAAATGTTTTAAGCATTTTCGCACCTTGAATGGACAGTCTTGCCTCAGCGCATTGGATTTTGGCCAGGGAGTTCTCACCGCTTCGCAAAATGGCCGGCCAAAGTAGCATATATACTGGTCATTTTTAGTAATTCAGACTTTGGCAACACCTCTCGGCCAAAACGTGAAATGGCCGGCCAATTCAGGAACTGGCCAAACCTCGGGTTTTGGCCGTAACATATACAGTATATATATATATGGCATATATACGCCACCTATCACGCAAGCTGGTGACCCTCAGAAACTTGTCTTCTGATTGGGTTGTAAATGGGTCTGTCAAATCTTTTCCTATCAACATTTCTTTTTAGTCTTCAATTGCCTTTGGATTGTGTAGGATACCAAATTCATTGACACTATGATTTTTTTATTTTTTGTAATTTCTCTAAATGAAAGACCTACATTTCTATGGGCAAATGTCTCATTTCATTTGTTAAATGCCATTTTCTGGCCATTATCACTGGAATATTGTCCAAGTAGCACTTCAGAGGGTGTAGTAACACAGTCTGTTCCAACTCTACTTTAAGTCAAGCAAAGGAATTTCAAATAATCAACAGAAGTCAGGACACCTGTGCAAATTGTTTGCGTCAAGTTCCAAAGCTTAATTTACTTTAATTGCTGCAGAACTTCCATAAGTTATAACCCATTAGATGTTCCCTGAAGAAGGCCCATTTTTAATAGTTTGAAATATTCTTTTTTTCTGTTTTTGCAAACCTAAATTTTAAATGTAAACCTCTGACAGTTTACTACTATTTTTGGTCATTCATTGCATTTCAACTAAGTGGCTTATATAACGCTGGATTCGTATAAATGTTGAGGCACCAACTGGGTCACCCTGTTTAATGAACAAAACTGATATTGGTAAAAACAGCACACAATGGCACCAACCAAAATAAAGGAGTGCGATCACTATCTTAGAGCCTTTCAGATCTGGATTGGAGCTTCATTTCTGTCAAGCACCAGTCCACAATGAGACGCCACCTTCTGTCCCAAATGTATAGTCCTCCGACTGCAAGGGGCAGAGTCAGTTGCCCTCATTGGGCATCATCTCTGTGCTGTGGGAACAAAAAGAGATGATACTGTTAGTGACAGCACCACCTTCCATCCTGGGGTGGTATTGCTTACCAGGGTAAGCCAGGAGGGTGTACATATATATTTTCTTAGGTCTGAATTGCAAACTGATTATTTAAGTAGTTACCCTGCAGGTAACACTTGTGGTTGGTCTGCCACATCCTCTCAGTTGCAAGAAGCAGAACATGCAGTAGATAAGTTATATTTGACAGATACTGTATAACACACCACACGCACACGCACACACACACACACACACACACAGATATACATATATATATATATATATATATATATATACACACATATACATACTGCACGGTGATTTCTTTACTTCATTAAATTAGATTAAATTAGGTGAAATCTTTCAAAGTTTCCATTATTTATCACACAATTTGCATTTAATGTTTTATTTTAATAGCAAACACTTTCACAGAATGTGCTCAAAAATAATTAATAGGATATGGTTCTATGCTTTTGGGAATTCCAAAACCTCTTTGAGATAGCTACAATATTCCTCCCTTACAGAGCGTTGAATATTTGTTTACATGATCTGAGTTTGAGGGGACTAAATTGGATATCAGAAGTATAATATACAGTACATATCTTTTTCCTCAACAGCCTAGAACATGCCGATCTGGATAAATAGCAGTGACTAGGAATAAATTCTGGACAAAGACTCTTCTTCTGTCCCAGTATAAAAGGTTCCTGAACCACAAACTGAACACTTTTGACGTGATGGTAACAATTTTGCAGTAAACCTTGTGTTATAGTATTTACTGGTGGTGTCCTTGCTCACATAACACAGCCTGGAAATAAACAAGGCTTTACTGTCTTTAATGTTAACCCTTTATTCTGCTTTGATACATTCAACCATTCTTCTGTGCCCAGAAATATTGGTCTGAAAAAATATCTTACATGAAGAAAGAGCTGTATCCATGTTTTGAGAAACTGTTGGACAGTTGACTTGATTTTTTTCCAAATTCAAACAGGATGGCAAATCTTTAAGGTTTTACCAAGTAACGGAAGGTTCAGGTTTCTTCCTGCTGAGTAATGCTGAACGTTGAAGTAGCGGTGTGACTAAGGCCAATACATTAGAATAATGGTTGACAACTGGAAACAAATGACTGGATTAATTCAGTTGGTGGTCCGTTGAAATTCAAAGAAATCCAATTGTAAATTTGTTTTATTGTGTCATTTATTATCATATGTACAGAGTAAAGTGCAATTCATACTTGTATATATGTTTGCTAGTCAACATCCATCCATTATCCAACCTGCTATATCCTAACTACAGGGTCACGGGGGTCTGCTGGAGCCAATCCCAGCCAACACAGGGTGCAAGGCAGGAAACAAACCCCGGGCAAGGCGCCAGCCCACTGCAGGCTAGTCAACATATAACACATTGATACTTTTAGCATCATGATTAGTGAGTATAACTTTGAAACGTCTGTCTTCCTCATATAAGTATTTTTTTAAAAAGAAACACATAGAAATGAGTACCTTCACCTAGAGACAGCCTTCCAGTAGAGTAGGACTGATGGAGAAACCCAAGAGAGGCCAGTGTGTGCAGCACCTCTGGTGCTCTTAGGCAGACTCTAGAAAGTTGGAGATAAGGAGGTGTATACAATGTAAAATTTGAAATGGCTCTCACAAATTGACATAATGTATGTTAAGTAAACTTGTCAGATTAAATAAGGTAACACAGTAAAACCCTTGCTCTGGGTAACGCCATTGTTGGGAGTTGCACCCTACTTTGTGGGGCTCAGTGGGCCCCATTTCTTTTAATATTTCTGAGGGCTGCTAGATGGTATAAGAGCTTTAGCGTGGCCAATTACACAGATTGAAATTCTGGATCTAATGAAGATATTGAAAAAGTGAAAGAGTATAAATGGCTGCTTTCTACCAAAGCCAGATGAGCTTTGCAAAAGAAATTGGCAGATACTTGAAGGTGAACGGAACAGAATACACCGTTGACACAGATGACAAGGAAAGATTCTATGATACGTGGAAAGCAAAGTACCTACATGTACATCCAAGAGATGATTTGCGTTAGTAAGTCCTAAGTGGGTCCTTATTGGTTTATTGAAGTTCTTTTTTTATTATTATTGTTCTTTTTTTCTCACGCATATTACGTTGTGTTTGTCAATAAAAACGTGAGAAGATATATTTCTTTTTGCTGTGTATCTGGACACACAATAAGCCTTATTAAGGGATGCAGAGTAGGAAAGCTCAGGTTTTCAGTATTGCATGCAGAGTTTTACACATTTAATAGACACAGGAAAAATGAAAACTTGTATATATTGCGTTCCTCTCCAATGTATAATTTACCTTGCAAAAGAAAATTAACAGGCAAAAAATGTACCAAGAAACAATTAATGCTATTTCTTTCTTTCACAGCAATATTGCAAATATAAATACAATATGAACAACATAATTAACCGATTTTTCTTTTTCATGCTTTTCCTTTGACAAATGACACCAATTAAGAGTTAAACTCAGTTTCTGAACGTACATTCCAAACGCACTACTCAAACTGAACTTGCCTGTCATAACAATAAAAACGGCAATTTATTTTCCACATCTTAACTAAAGATCTATTGTTTTACCTGGTTTACATAATGGATCTGAAATGTAACCTTGCTGATTACAAGGTGACATTGCCTTGAGCAAAATGTCTAGAGTGGTTTATCATTGTGTAGATATTAAAAACAGTATTGGGTATCGCAAAGTAAACTTTACATTTAATGAAGTTTACACAAGTAAACAGCATATTAACCAATAAGAACATTATTATTAGATTTGGCTTGCTTAGGAAATGGAAGGTGATTCCTGGCTGGTGAAGGGTTCCCATTGAGGAAAATGTTACTTGGAAGGGTCTAAAAGTAGAGCAGTTTGAAAAAGAAATCCACACTGGGAACTGGACAGTTACTCTGCAGGCTATGATCGGAATACATTTGCCACCAAGGGGGTGATTAGTCAAATCCAAAGAAAAAGTTAAATAGAAGAGAACTACAGTGAGAAAGATGTCCTGGCTCACCAGTCCTCACCATATGCTCTGGACAGCAGCTGGTAGCAGGCAGGCAGGCACCACTGAGACTTCAAAACAGGGATAGTCAATCCAGAAGATGAAATGGTATCTGGTCTCTTAAAAACTGATAATGGCTCTTGGTGTAGTGATTGGAAAGGTCTCCAGACAGCAATGCAGCCTAGGAGAGCCTAGAGTTGGAAGGGCAATGAGTCAAGAAAGAAGGTTCATTGGCAGGAAAGTAAAAAGGTGGCAAACTGGCAAGGCGCTTGGGAGAATTCACAGCGGCACTGCTTAAAAATGAATCAATCGCTTCAGTTTTGCATTGTAAAGAGTGACGCGCAAAATATTGACTGGTTTTAAAAATAGAAGAAGTTGACTTTGATTTTTGGTATAATCAGAAATTTGGACTTTTCCTGCAATTCTGGCCCTTTCAATTTCAAAAGAATACATCTCTGCGTGCTTCATTATTATATTTTTTCTCCTGATTAGTTCCTTTTTATGTGCGTTCACATACAACATGTGACGTGCTTATTCAGCTAGCCATGTCTGTCTGTCTGATTGCATGAAAGAACTTGGCATCCTGTGGGCAAATGTTGTGGAAATGTGGCACACTTACTCTTCGAGGTAATTTGTTGAGACAGCTCAATTTTTATTGGGATATCAAGAACAGACTGCACTGTACACAGTTTTAAAAATTCAGAATCTACTGAGAGGTCAAGCAAAATGACACCTTTCATTGGCTAACTAAAAAGATTACAATATGCAAGCTTTCCAGCCACCTCGGGACCCTTCTTCGGGCAATTTGCAATACAGAAACTGGACCTCCCTGTGTTTATATAGATACCAGGACAGAGACAGCATTGGAAAACCTTTAAGTGAGTGACGGTGCTTATGGGCAACTTCAAGACACAACAAGAGAGAAAGGAATGGGAAGTTAAACTGATGCTAAATATTTAACACATTACAAAATGGTTTAAGTAGAGACAAGAGTTTCTTGACCAGATATGAGGATTGTTTGCTTCTCTCTGGCTGACCCAGACAGCTTGACTACAGAGCCACATTGTATGCAAAACTCATCAAAATCTTCAAAAGACTTTGTTGGACAGTTATCTTATCAAAAGATCTTGACTATACATTGCTCTCCTCTCCTTCTAAAATTCATCAGCTAAATGAATCTTAGGCTAGAGAGATCTGTTAATTTTTTTACATTGAAGGTGACCCTCTTGAAGGTTTTCCGATGTTGTTTCTTGTCCTGGTGTCTAAATAAACTCGGGGAACTTCAGTTTCTGTATTACATCTTGCCTGAAGAAGGGGCCTGAGTTGCCTCGACAGCTTGCATATTGTAATCTTTTTAGTTAGCCAATAAAAGTTGACATTGTTCTTGACTTCTCATTGCCTCCATGATGGCTCACATGGTACAACACCCTACTACTACAGAATCTCCCATTGAAAAGCATCAGTGAGTTTAAAAATGTGTCTATCTTAACATTACTTTACTGTTTCAATTTTACCTTTACAGCAGTTACTCCAATTTGTATATTTTGAATATTTTCCTCTTTTTCAACTCCAATAGCTACTTATAGTAAAAAGATGCCCAATACAAGTTAAAGAAACACCAGCAGACTATGGGTGTGGGTTACGAAGTCACTGTCAATGGCTGAATGCATGCATGGGGCTGCAACCCTCCACAGGCAAGAGTGACAGTCTGGGTTGGCTTCACTCTCTGCTGTTGTGTCCAGGAGCCTCTTGAACTCAGATCGTCGATAGTCATAACCGAGATGAGCCGGGCAAATGAGAACACTCACAAAGCAAGGGGTAGGTGTAAAAGTGCTCAAGGGATTTTATTAAAACAATCAAAAACAAACAGTGTTCAAATAGTGCGGTGCTGCAAAAGTTCAATCAATAAATAAATAATCCATAAGATCGAGGTTAAAATCTCAAAGGCAGGAAACTTTTCTAAAATCTCACTCCTTGGTGTGTCCTTTTAAAATCAACGTCTCCTCTGCTTACGATGCATGAAGCCCCACAGCAGAGGAAACGCCCAACTGACAGTCACAGCCAACATTCAACTCGAGGTTTGAATCTCAGCTGCCTATGGCAGCCAACAGGGCGTTGTGCTAAAACTCATTCCTCCATGGCTTGGGTCCCTGCTGCCATCTACAGTATGTGCCTGGCAGGGCGCTGTGCCAAGCCTCCCTTCTTCGATTCCCGATGCCTTACCCAGACTGATACAGAAGCGAGCTCCTGGTCACTCTAGCTCCCTGAGCCGCTCTGTTGGAGTGGCCTTCTTCAGCCCCTTAGCGTCAGCTACACTCTACCTTAGGGACTTTCGGTTGGCGGTCTCTCTCTTACCAGCTCTCTCCCCTTCCTGCCTGCTTATCTCCTTTCTTTAACCTCCATCTCCCTTCGGTCCTTTTTTATCCTTTCTTCCCATTCAGCTTTCCCACCTCTTATTACCTGGCCTTTCTATTGGGGTGCAGGTGTGAATGTGCCGCTGCCTCCAAGGAAATAATGAGGCACCTGACTGACTCTCACTAACGCATGTGCCTTGTAGACCCTCCCTGGAGCAAAGCGTGTTCACGTACCTGCCTGTGCCCAATTGGAGCCTCATGGGGAGCGATTATTTATTTAAAAACTCACCCTTCACCATGGACCATTCATCACAGCAGGTCCAGCTCAGTGCATGCAAAAACTACGACATGTATCTTCTTCCTTCGCATGACTTAAGTCTTAACAGGTAAGGTAACTGATCTTACAAACTGTAAAAGCATAAAATGTAAGCAAGAAAAACAAAGTGTTATCTACAGTAGATAAAATTGAAGTACGCTGTGGTGTGTGAGCCGTTGTTCAAAGAGCAAACAAACACTGAGTCGGTACTATTTACCTTACACTAAAGCAAGCTTGCAGCTCCATTGTCTGCAGATTAGAACGATTCACAAATTCACTGTCACTATAATTTCACAGAGTGGCATGGTAGCAGGAATAGTCCTGATTTCAGGCTATGAGTAAATAACTGAAAAAATTCAAAATGTCTGCCCATCTGATAAAACACTGCTCTGTTGAGTCATCCTTATAACCACATGTATGAAACACCAAGGAGGACCTCCCAAAACTCTGACAGGGAAGCTTGATGAAGATGTTGTGTTCATTTATTGGTTTCCACTGAAAGAACCGTGTGGAAATATTCATGTGTTAAATTTTTTTTTTCTGCACCCTGAGCCCTTACTGTTGATGATGAGGTAAAGCAGGCATTGGACAAATGAAGGATGGGCTTAACGCATTAAGATATATGCTACACAAAAGTGTCTTGGCTTAGGACTTTGAAAGTCTGATCACCCTATCTTTTACTATTCGAGTGTGTAA
This sequence comes from Erpetoichthys calabaricus, assembly GCF_900747795.2. NCBI lineage: Eukaryota > Metazoa > Chordata > Cladistia > Polypteriformes > Polypteridae > Erpetoichthys > Erpetoichthys calabaricus. Next base: position 28,508,859 of record NC_041409.2, on the reverse strand, counting down.
GGGACGGCCGGCAGTTTATCCCAGCCGGGACGCTCCAGTAATGGAAGGATGGGGGAAGGCAGCTTATCAAGGACACTGCCTCCCTCAAGACGATAGATGGCAGCTTCCCTGGACTGCAGCGGTGCCCGCAGGGCACTATGGGACTTGGAGTTCGGCAGCACAGCCCTGCTGGGTATCATGGGTGCCACCAGGGGATGTTGTGAGAAGTTGGTGGGAAAACAAATTCTCACCTAGCCCGGAAGTACTAATGGGCTATGACAGCGGAAGCCCCGAAGTACTTCCGGGCTGATTGAAAACCTGAATTCTCCAGCTGACCCAAAAGTGCTGGCAAGTCACGTGGGAGGAAGAGCAGAAGAACTTCTGGGTCCAGGACTATATAAAGGACTGGTGGAGACCCAGCAAGAGAGCCGGAGTTGGAAGGAGTGTGATGGAGCTTGCTGGGAGGTGTAGTGGAGAGAAGTATTATGTTTATTTATTATTGTATTGCCCGTTTGCTGTGGCTGGGGTGCTTTGGAGGCACTACAGAGGGAATGAAAGAATAAAAAGAATACTTCTTGGTGCTTTTACCCTGTGTTGGCGTCTGCCTGTTGGGTCTAACGGGGCAACAGCGACCCCTGGTGTTCACAAGTGCCACATTCACGTGATATCCAAAATGGTTGCTCTCTGTAGTAGGTAGATAGATAGATAGATAGATAGATAGATAGATAGATAGATAGATAGATAGATAGATAGATAGATAGATAGATAGATAGATAGATAGATAGATTCTGGGGAAATTCACATAAAGTTAGCCTTTCACGTCTGTTAATAACGGTAGCCTTTCACATTTTTCATAATTGAATAGTATTGCAAGTCATGAAAATTACTATGGCTGGTACATTCAAGAAAAGAAGCAATTAATTAAAAAAGTCTTTTTTGTAATTTATTTTATGTTAATTTCATCCATCCATCCATCCATTTTCCAACCTGCTGAATCCGAACACAGGGTCACGGGGGTCTGCTGGAGCCAATCCCAGCCAACACAGGGCACAAGGCAGGAACCAATCCTGGGCAGGGTGCCAACCCACCGCAGATGTTAATTTGTAATTGCAAATTATCACGATGTGTGAATATGGGGTGTACGTGTTTATGTGAGTGAGAGTGGTCTTCGTGATGGACTAGAGTCCTGACAAGGCCTGTTTTTAGCCTTTTGCCCAATTCTATTAGGATATTGAGAAGGTTAGGTTAGGTTAGGTTAGGTTTAGGTTTATTTGTCATATATAGGTTAACACAGGGTCAACATACAATGAAATGTGTATGACAAGAAAAACAAGTCACTCAGCCTAGATCCAATAAAGCTAAAAAATAATTTTTAAAAATTACAAGTTAAAAATAGACTAGCCATATGAAATAAAATGTGTATGTTTTAAAAGAAGTTATAGAGCAATATGACTTGAATGAGCAGCAAGTACAAATGACAGTTATTGCACAGATAATATTTTATGAGTACAGATGCATATTCCATAAAGTGCAGATGCATGTTCCAGTCAGTATTCAGAGAGTGTGCAGGTACAGTTTGTGTGTGAGTAGTGCAAAATAGATGTAATGCAATGTAGGTGTAATGTAAGTGTATGTAAGTGTTCAGGTGTTGCTGTTGAGGAGTCGAATGGCCTGGTGGTAAAAACTGTTCTTAAGTCTTATAGTCCGAGCAGCCAGACTTCTGTATCGTCTGCCAGACGGTAACAAGGAGAACAGCTGGTGTGATGGATGGCTGTGGTCCTATATGATGCTGTTTGTCTTACGCAGGCACCGATGGAGGTAAATGTCTTCAATGGCAGGCAGACTCTTGTCCGTGATGTGCTCTGCTGCCTCTAGAGCCTGCCTACTGAACTCAGTCCATGGAGGACCACAGTGCTTAGACAGCCCTCGAAAGTACCTGCATGTCATGCCATGCATACATTTTGTTAACTTATTTCTATCTCTGACTCTGGTGCTTGTGTTTTACAGTGAAATCTCTCCCTTTATGCATGCCACCTTGTTGCCTTGCATTTCAATAAACAAATCTAAACACCTTTTTTGCTTGTTTAGGATTTTTTATTAAAGTTTGGAGAGACCTCCTGAAAGCACTCCTTTAACAGGAACAGAATAATTGGAGAAATATTTAACTGCACTTGTCAATCTAAATATATGTTATTTCAGCTGGTCTACAAATGTTGGTTATTTAGTTTTGTATTCTAACACGTCATTACAATATGCTGTATTCTTCTTTACTTTTCATGTACCTCCATAAACAGTGGTTTTAGCTGTTCTGCTTCATCATTTCTGTTCTTCCTGTCTACTACCTGTTTGATCATTTCTTTTTTTTACCCTAGAACCACAATTATAAAAAAAATACTTGGAATTGACATTGACATTTTTTGTTTGTTTGTTTGAAAACGATTTTGACAAGACGTGCCAAGCAGATCTGATTATACCGGCAGATAGTGGGAGTATGACAACCTAAACTAAATTTCATGATTTTCTCACACTTGTATTTTGCTGGGACTTGTTTCAAATGTAACAGGCCTTCTAGGCTGCTGACAGCTACTTTCAAGATGAGACTCTCATTATTTTTTGCAGAATGTCCCCTACACTTTCTTTTTAGCATTATGCATAAAGCAAGTTTATATGTACTACAATTGACAGTATTTGTTTGATGATATAGGTGAAAAAATAAGCAGTTTCTTCAAAGCTGGGAAATAATATGGGGGGAAAATGACAAGGACTGCATATTTTACTGCAATTATTAGTTGTTGTGATCTTTCAAGGAATCTTCTTAATGTGTGCATTTTTATTATCCTCATCTGCAGCAGCAGGCTGGTCAGAAGAGTTCAGAATGGTACAGGCTAGTGTCATTTTGCTTGAAAGAAAATGATGCTTTGTTAAACCAGTGCCCAACTTTCTCCTTTCATTTAAGCCGGCTGTTGTTAAATATACTGTATTTTATTCCTCCGGGTGCTCCGGTTTCCTCCCACAGTCCAAAGACATGCAGGTTAGGTGGACTGGCGATTCTAAATTGGCCCTCGTGTGTGCTTGGTGTGTGGGTGTGTTTGTGTGTGTCCTGCGGTGGGTTGGCACCCTGCCCAGGATTGGTTCCTGCCTTGTGCCCTGTGTTGGCTGGGATTGGCTCCAGCAGACCCCCATGACCCTGTGTTTGGATTCAGCGGGTTGGACAATGGATGGATGGATGATTAAGTTTACAGCTGGGTTAGCGCAGTTCCATACAGAATCATACTTCGTTACATAAGCTATAATCAAAGTTCCAAGGCTGCCTATTATAATTCAGTCAATGTTTAACCACTCTTGATGAGAACAAGCATTCTCATTAGTCATTGAAACACTGATAATGAACCACCTAAGCCTACTAGTAGGCTCAGCAGGTACCAACTGATTAATTTCTATGGGACTGATAAGCACAATAATTTCCATTCAATGGACTGATAACAAGAAAATTGGCTGGTAAGGCAGCTGGTAGTGGAATTGTCAGCCATCTGGTCATTTTGAAATGAATGTCACTTAAAAATCCTAATTCCAGCGCTATTCAAAATGTATGCAAATTCTTATCCTTCTTTTAAAAGGGCATTATAATAGTGCTATACTTAACGATCAAACAAAATCTGCAAATGTGACCCTTTGAAAAGCTGCAAGATACTGGTTTATTTATTCAGATTTTTTTTTGATAAGATATCTACCACTATTTTAAATAACACAGTCACTGTATGCCAGTGGATCACAGAGAGAGACTTCATTGTTTGAAGCTCACAAGAAAAACCTGGCGTGTGTTGAGGGATCAAGGAGATGAGGCATTGTGAAAGATGGAGAAACATTAGGCTTTGTCTTAAACTCTGTAAAAACATTTAATGAGACTTGAAAGCGTTCAAGAAGCATACGGTAATGAAAGCATGTACAGGAGTGTAGAAGAGGCCCAAGTACTATGAAAGTAGGCAGTGGACGTGCTGATGAAGCAGTCCTGATTCTGTAAAGCTTTTGTGTCCTACACTAGCACTTAAAAACTCTTCACAGTGAGACACTTCAAGGGGCTCTTTTAAATGATGTTCAGCAATTTTTCCTAATAAATATATCATGGTTCATTTGGTAAACAATAAGCCTAGATTTGACTGCCTTCATCCATACAGAATTTGCAAAGTTTTTCTTTATTCATTTTTATTACCGTATATACTTGCGGATAAGATTGATTTTACGGTATAATTTCTGGTATTTGATAATGTCGGTCGTATAAGTCGAATGTGGAAAACTCACGCTATTGGTACAAAGGATTATGATTCGCTAACGCCGGCCCACCTAAGAGAGTAACCAAGGAGCAGACTTCCTTTTCATTTCTATGTGGTGTGGCACTGCGCTGTATCATCGTGTGCTCCTAACCCCCCTCTCTCTCTCTATTGTGCCTACGTGACCACACGGTAATACCCAAACTATTCTGAAGCAATGTTTGCACTGATTTGTGTTTTTTGTATCTCGCACCCTCATACACCTTTATCATAAGAGCATCCCTTATCTACGATGGAGCGTTCAATCAGAAGAAAATATGAAGCTGGTTTTCAATTAAACGTCGTTGAAGTAGCAAAAGAAATTGGTAACTGCGCTCCTGCAACAAAATTCAATGTGTCTGAGAAACTGATGCGAGACTGGAGTAGGCAAGAAGATGTAAAAAAATATATATATATATATATTTGTGTCACATTTTTGAACGGGCGTACAAGTCGGGGTCTGATTTTATGATCGATTTTTCAGGTTTCAAGACCCGACTTATACGAGAGCATATATGGTACATTGATTTTTTTTTTGTGAGGGGGGGTGGGGGGACCTAAATTAATAAAAATAACATGAAATACACAATGCAGTATAGTCTGTTTTTCATTTTTGCATTTCCTAGTATTTAGCAACCCCCTTTCCCGTAGTCATTGCCTCCCTCTCCTTAAAAGTAGTACATGTTGCTCTTGAGGCTGAAAAGATGGATTTTATCCATGAAAAGCTGCCAAACTATATCAAGTACCTGGGCCCTCTACCATTCCAATTTCAGGTAATAAAACCTGTCCCTCAGCCAGTATTAAAAGGAATTCAAAAATGGATTCTGTCACGTGGAAAGCAAATTATGTAATACATGCTCTGTATCAGTTTGAATATTAAAGAAAAAATGATTCCATCTAGTACAACTCAGACGAAGGCAATGAAAGACAAACGTAAGAAAGAAGAACAAGAGCAGAGACTGTACAGGGTGCAATGGTGGGGACAGTGTGTGAAGGATAGCAAAGCAGTCAGCACCTAAGTGCATTATAGTAATTCTGACAAGAACAGGCCATTCTGCCCAATATATAATCAATACTTACATGTCAAACTTTTAAAAAATAAAATTAGTCAAGATTTTAAAGTTCCCAAATTGTCTGTCACACTACTTACTCTAAGTATCTTTTGTTCTCCAAGAGTAACAAACATTAGTGCCTGTATCCTAATTGAAGAATTTATTTTAAAGAAACAACTGGAAAAAGAGAGAGATGATTAGGGCAAGCTCGCCAAACTTTTTTAATTTGATGGGCTTTGGCAAATATGTTTCTATGGAAGTCACTGCCATATGATTGGAAACAGGAGAACAGGTAAATTCCTGTAGCATACGGTATTGATTCCAGGAGGCAGCTTACAGCAATGACTAGGTAGGCTGAGACCACAATCAGAAGTGAAAAATGTAACACTTGGAGTAATATATTCGCATATTAATGCAGGGTGTAATCCTAAATAAACCTTCTGACAACTTCAGTTCAACGTTCGAATACCCTTCCAGCATTCTAATTCCCTTCACGATTTTGAATGCATTGATCAAGCCACCTCTTAATCTGAATTTGTTCAAACTATGATACTCCAATGACTTTTAGTAACTTATACACTAGAGCAGGGGTCTAAAACTCTTAATTAGTGTCCAGTTTTTGCTGCTAGTCCTCTGAATTGCTTCATTTTGTCCTTAAACCCAAACAGAAATGGGAAGTGAAGTCAGCCAATAGAATACCAACTAAGTTAGGGCCTTAAACGCCAACCAATTTGATGCCAAACTACAGTGGACCCTTGACTTACGAACTCAATTCGTTCGCGAGGGCTGGTTGTAACTCAAGTTGGTTGTAAGTCAAGACTATTTTTCCCATAAGAAATAATGGAAATGTCCTTAATGTGTTCCGAACCGCCCACAGCAACACTTACTTAACTTTTTTTAAAAGAAAAGGGTTGTATAATGTGTTTAATTTACCAAAAACACCAATACTTTTTGTAATGTACTAACCAAAAAGTTATAAAAAGTGCCTAGCCTACCAGAAACAACAATTTCATACTGTATGCACCATTTAAGTTGACATCTTTGGCTTGCAGGAAGGAAGGAGGAGGAGAATGAAATGGAAGGTGGTTATTGTTTGGAAGGAGTTTCCTTATACAAATCTTTTCTTTGTAAAATTGTCGAGATGGTGGATTTCGACATGCTGTACATATTAGCGAGATCGGTCACACGAACGCCACTCTCATATTTCCACACAATTTCCTTCTTCGTTTCGATTGTGATCGCTTTCTTTACCTTTGTTACCTTCGCTTCCTTCCTTAGCAATTATCGAAATAAATTATATAAATCACTGCACTGACCGAAATTACGTCCACAAACACATGTATCTGGGCTCCGACTGACGTTTACAATCGCACAAGCGGATACAAGTGACTGCATTCGGGTCATAACGCAAGATATTGATCGTAATTCAAAACAAAAGTTTTGGTCGTAAAGCAAGTTGTTCGCATGTCAGGCCGGTCGTATATCAAGGGTCGGCTATAATTTCTTAGTTACAAGCCGATTCTTGTTGTTCATTAAACTCATTCGTTAATTGTATGGCTGTTGATCCCATTCTGCCACAACAGACATTTCTAAAACTGCTGAGCTTTTGTGGATTCATGTAGATCAACATTTCTCCAGTTTAGAAAGACTGTCGGGGAACTTCTGTCCACAGTTCATTCACATCCTAAATGATGACATCGTCTATAACAACATGGTGCTTTTTGTTAATTCTCATGTTATTTATACTTTCATTGTACATATTGTTTATTGCCTTTTATATTATTCTTCTAATACACAGTCTTGAAGTTTAGCAACTAAATATTTAACTACATATTGTACTGTGTATATAATTGCATGTGACAAATAAAATATAAGTTGAATTCAGTTTCTTTACTTTCATATATTGTATGGTGGATACAGGTTACTGGTTATGTGTTGACATGTTTTGTATGTCATTATTGTTTGACTGCTAAGGGGTCAGACTTTTAAATAACAAGTTAATTAAAATTAACAAAAAAGAATTAATTAGCAGCTACAACAAGTCATTAATTAAGAAAAGGGTTACAATGAAAACCTGTAGCCACTGTAGCCCTCCAAGGTCAGAGTTGGAGACCTCCTGCTCTTCAGTCAAGACTATTCAAATTTAAAATGTTGCTCACCACTCTTCATGTGGAGTGGCCTTAGTAAGCTTTAAGATCAGTGTGTCCTTGCACCCCATTTTTGATCCATCTTCTTAGCCATTACACCAAGGCACAACAGCGTCTCTACAACCTAAGATGCCTCAGGGACTTTAGGCTGCCCTCCCACATACTAAAGATCATCTACATATCCACCATTTAAAATATCCTGACAGGAAGTATCACTGCCTGGTTTGCAAACACACACAGCAGGACCACAAGGCTCTGCAGAGAGTCGTGTGCTAGGCTGAACACATAGCTGTGTGTGCACTGTGTGACCTCCAGTACATTTATATTAATTGACGCCAGACAAGGGAAAGGAAAATTATTAATGACATCGACCATCCCAACAATGGCCTTTTCAGCAGAGAGAAACACAACCACAGAAACAGTACCGCAGCCTGAAGACCAGTTAAGAAAGACTGAGGAGGACTTTCTGTCCACAGTCCATTCACATCCTAAATGAAGGCATCTATAACAGTATGAAGATTTTTGTTAATTCTCATGCTATTCACATTGGCGTTGTACATATTATTTATTGCCTTTTATATTCTTCTCCTAATACACAGTCTTAGAGTTTAGCAACTGAGTATTTCACTATATATTGTACTGTGTGTATAATTGCATGTGACAAATAAAATATAACTGGGATACAGTTTTTACTTTTCCAGATCTTGAATTTTTGGCTTCTAGTTTTTCAAATCCAATAAAACTCTTTATAAATAAAAGAAAAAATAACAAACATGCTCAAAAGACCAAAAGGGACATATCAACACAGCATTATGAAGGCAAACAAGTCCAAAAACACAAATTTAAGGAAAATTCAATAACTCAGCAAGAGAATCTAGTAACCAGAGAAATCAAGATTTTTTTTACAGTAACTTCTAACAACATTCAATGAACCACAGAAGGATCCACTCTCAGCTTCAGATTGTATGTGTGGAGAGACAGCTTTCAGCAGTAACATCAGGGTGGTCCTGCCTCTTTGGGTTTCACCCACCAGATACACAAGAGAATGATAAAAACACACAGAAACAGAATACTTACAAATTAAAGGATTAAAGAAAACATACAGAAAGACATGGTCTTATATAAAGGGAACAAAAAGAAACAACTTAAGATGGGAGCTTAATAAATAAAAATATAGAATCTGCAAGAAATAAACTTAAGCCAATGCAATATCCCTGGTTGAATAATAACACCACCAAGCCAGAGCAAAGGTTAAGGCTTATATTTCTCAAAATAATGACAAAAAAGGGAGTAGGGAGCCATTAAAACCCCTGAACAAAATGGAATTTCTTAATAAAGTTTTAATCCAATGATATTCAATAATATAACCTGGGATAAAAACTTAAAAAAAGGAAAAATACAAAAGGATATTACAAAGAGACAATTCCAAAAGAACAAAACCCAAAAACAAAATGAAAAGAATAAAAACAAAATCCCATAAACTAAACAAACAAAAAAGACCTCACAATGTCGGCAAATCAAAATCCAAAAAGGCTACAACCTAAAAATAAAGGTAGAACTAATTCTGCCCCATTCTGGTGGTCCTTTAAATAAGGCTGAGGGCGGTCCCATAGCTACGGTGACAGGAGGGCTCAACATAATAAAAGATAAGAAACAAACACATACATAACCAACATTATACAGAGAAAAGGAAATGTGGGTCATAGTACTCATTGAAAAATCACAGGATGTAAACAGAAAACATATTTAATAATAGAATTTACAAAAGACTTTTATTTGAGCCAGAAGGGTCTTTTCTTTTTTAATTTTGTTAGTTTGTTTTTTTTTTTTACTTTGGGATTGTTTATATTGAATTTTTGTTTCACTTTTGAATTATGCTCTGTTGTGTATTGCATTATTAGTTTTACATTTTTCCTTTTTTATTCTTTTTGTTCTACACTAATAGAAATACTACTCCTTTTGCAAGTTTATTATCAGTTTTGTATTTTCATTTCATATTTAAACCTTTTCATTTTTCTTCATATGGTTTTTGCTTTTGAGGCTGTTTGTTTTAAATAGAACACAATAAGAATTATTCGTTCAATGAATTTATCTTAATTAAATAAATTACTCTATTCGAGTTCTTTGAATTAATTTATGTTAATTAAATAAATTACTCTCATTAAGATCTTTGTGTGGCCATTTTGCTTGGTAGTACCCCTGTCCTTTAACATTGTGTGTGCCACAATCATAACAGCTATCTCAACAATTTATTAGAAATGGGAGATTTGTTGCCTACAGTTTGATGAAATTGATGCTAAAATTTGCTTCACATGCACTCTCATAACTGCAAAACATTAAACTTACTTAAGTCTTTTTGGATTTTTTTTTTTTTTTTGCAGGGGTGAAAAATAAGGAATATTGCTCTATAAACCCTTGTTAGCTGTGTAATGCAGCGGATCCACAGCACACAAGTAAAATGTCTCATTTGCATCAATACAGAAGACTTCAATGCATTATTTAAAATATGATATGCTGCATGTCTTCTGCACAAAGACGGACTAGAAACTGTGACAAAGATGAAAACGAAGCTGTGTTTCAACATTGTATTTTTGTAGAAGAAAGGAGAAGAGAGAAGCAGAAATAACACTATGTCTAATTAGCTGAGTGAAAAAGGAGTTTTTTTAGGCAAGTTCAAGACCTTAGAGAGATGTATGCATGAAGGAGAAAGTCTACAAGTTAAATGAAGAATATTTCAGCATTCAAGGAAGCTACCTGCATTGATAATACACCTCCAATAAAGCGCTGAACCACTGATCTATATGCTCTATCAATGCATGTTGTGATGAACAGCCGGCAGCTCATCCAGGACGCTAGATGGCATCTTCCCTGCAGCCTAGAGGTGCCCCGGATTCTCGCAGGGCATCATGGAAGATGGAGTTTGGCTTCACAACCCTGCTGGGTACCCTGGGGACCACCGTGTGATGCTGCAGGGAGACGAGGGGATTTTTGTTTCCCATATAGCCTGGAAGTACTCCCAAGTCCCAATAAGATGCTGCAGATGTTCTATCAGACAGTTGTGGCGAGCGCCCTCTTCTACGCGGTGGTGTGCTGGGGAGGCAGCATTAAGAGGAAAGATGCCTCACGCCTGGACAAACTGGTGAAGAAGGCAGGCTCTATTGTTGGCATGGAGCTGGACAGTTTAACATATGTGGCAGAGCGAAGGGCGCTCAGCAGGCTCCTATCAATTATGGAGAATCCACTGCATCCACTAAACAGTGTCATCTCCAGACAGAAGAGCAGCTTCAGCGACAGACTGCTGTCACCGTCCTGCTCCACTGACAGATTGAGAAGATCGTTCCTCTCCCAAACTATGCGACTCTTCAATTCCACCCGGGGGGGTAAACGTTAACATTTAACATTATACAAAGTTATTGTCTGTTTTTCACCTGCATTATTATCATTCTTTAATTTAATAATATTTATTGTATCAGTATGCTGCTGCTGGAGAATGTGAATTTCCCATTGGGATTAATAAAGTATCTATCTATCTATCTAAGTCACGGGGACAGAGGAACAGAAGTACTTCCGGGCTGAAGAAAAATACAAGTCTCCATCTGACCCAGAAGTGCTAATGAATCACATGGACAGAAGGACAGGAGCTCTTCCGGGTCAAGGATTGCTGGAGACCTAGCAAGCTGAGCCAGAGTTGGGAGGGAGTGTGACGGAGCTGCTGTGCAGAGAGGAGAATTATTGTGTTGGATAGTGTGCATTTATTATTAGTGATTACTTGTTTATGGTGGTGGAGGTGCTGTGGGGCACTTTGAAGAAGAAAATAAAAATACTTCTGGGTGCTTTTAAACCAGTGTCTGCATCTGTCTGTTGGGTTTCACAGGGCAGCAGCGCCCTCAAGCGTTCACTCACTCGACAATGTTTAGAGGGGAAAACATGGGGGTGTCTCTGTCACTATTTCCCATTGGGATTAATAAAGTATCTATCTATCTATCTATCTATCTATCTATCTATCTATCTATCTATCTATCTATCTATTAGGCTTATATGAAACATTAAACTGCAATCAATAAAGGCTAAAGAAATTAACAGAATATCAATAACTGAAAAAATAACTCACTTCTATTAAGTTTTTTCTCTTTTTTTAAAACCTTGACTTCAGACTGAACTCCTTTGTGAATCTATATTGATTCGTTTCAGATTAAAACAAAATTCATTTTTTGCAGAGTCACAGGACAAAAGTAAAAATGATATTCTGTACAGCTTGGTTCTCTTTAATATATTCACGGCAATTAAGAACATGCAGTATCAAACTCATGCAGCAGTCCAAAAGTAATGGAATTACACGTTTCCTTTAGTAAAGATTCTTAAAACGTACATTTTCTATGTTGATTTTACTCTAAAGAAATCATTTTTTCTCTAAAGAAAGACATAAATTCTACTATTTGAAATTATTTATGAAATACTTGTTTCTTTATTTCCTGAAAAGCCTGTTCCTGTAGACAACACAGTACGCTTTGACCTTAGATTAGTAATTGTTTACCGCACAGAATTATTTTGCTGTTAAAATGATGCCATGGTTAAAATTTCAAGGAACGAGGAAGTTTGTGCTGCACTTCTACCATACAGTCCACAGATTCTCGGTCCAAGTCCCATTCTAGATACCATCTGTATCTGGAGTTTCCACCATCTCCCTTGTGCTCCCCTGAGATTTCTTTGGGTGCTTTAGTTTCCCATCTCACCCCAAAATTCGGCAGGTTCAGTTGATTGGCAGCTCTCAATTGACCTACTGTACTGTACAGTGTGCAAGTCGCAATCACTTTGAAGGAATTAAGCCATGGGGGTGTCTTGATTATGCCACACATCACATCACTCTTCATAACCGCCTCCCTGGTGCCCCATCTAGACGCTGCATCAAAGCAAAACGTGGGCGGCAAGTTCCCTGCGATGTTAAAAGCGAGTCGAAGCCATGAGGGAGGGGGTGCCCCCCGAATGTGCCTCACTTCGCACCACATCACACTTCTTTGCATGCAACATATTTTGCAGTTGCTGTTGTGCAGTGGGAATGGAACACACAAAAACAGCCAAGGAAATCAAGTGGCCCAGGGCCTCCATCATACAGGAACTCATTAGCTGCTGAAAAGAAAGTTCTTGTGGTGGGATGGAGCCTATTGTGAATTCATAGATAGAATTATAAAAATAATAAATACTAAGAGAAGAAAAGGCAAAACATACCAAAAATGTACAAATAACTGTACAAAACCCTTATAAGTAAAATAAGACGAATCACGACATTTATGTGACAGTCGGTCAGTGCTACATTTATTTTTTCACTTCATTTGTATTTACTCTTTTTGTTTTTAGTTGATAATATGCTTAAAATGTTTTACAAAATGATTAATTGGTAAAGGTTTTTGTCCTGCTTGAAAGAAATGGGTAAATGATAGAGTGTCACAGGAAAGCGTACCCTCTTGATAAGATATGCAGTTTAGATGTTGCTTTACTGTGATAAATGATATCCTCTCGCTGTCATGAAAGCACACAGTGATGCTAATGGATTCAGTGTATACCAATTCTCTTATAAATTTTAACTTTGCCGTTGTACTTGTCCATTTACTCCTGCAACAAGAAAGTGTTCCATTCTTATCTTAACATTCACAATAACCCAAGGGGCTTGAAAGAATCTGTGCACTGACTCAACAATCATAAAGTGAATTTCTCCCCTAGCAGTAAAACCCCACTCCTTCTCCCAGCTGATTATATGGACATACATTTCAGCACAGGACAAACGTTGTTTTAAAATTAAGAATCAAGTGCTGTGGCGTGTGGAGAGGCCAAAATGGAATTAAGAATGATTTGTTCCTGTTACAGCAGACTGTGACATAGAACAGGACTGTGGCTTCACAGTAATTCATATATTTAAAGTTGGAAGAATTTGGTGGTTAAGAGATTACTTCATGGGACTGATAAAAATATAGAGAAGGAGCCTGGCCAGTCATCCCTATTGCCCTAGAACTCCCTTTCTTCTTCTTAAAATAGGATCTGGATCCATAACGTCACTAAATTTGAATGTGTTATCTGTGGTTATATAATGACAAGTCCACTTATATATAAGATATGAAATCAGTGAGAGGACAATAGAGAAATACCTCTCAGAAAGTAATCTTTATCAAAATGCTAACGAGTACATCTGTTTTTAATTTGAACTTTGTACTCAGTTTTCATACAGTCGTCTTCTATACAACTTTGAGCTTGGCTTTTGGCAACCAAAAGAATTATGACCCAAACATATAAAAATGTACAGTATACCTAATGAAAATAAAAAAACTAAAATTAAAAAGCATCCTAAACTTAGCTGATGTATATCTGATTTGAAACAAATGTTGATGTCTGGTAACAAACATATAAAATCATTAGTAAATATACTTTCTTTAATTACAGATATATTTATATTGTTTTCTGTTTGATACATGATATTTCTTCAATTAGGTGGCATACCAACTATGCCATGATTTTTGGATTGGGTGTTCTTTTGCTTAGTTTGTTGTGTAAAATCTTTATTCCATTATTAAATTCAGAAGTTTGACAGCCACCCTGTGTGTGTGTGAGATAAACAGAGAGAGCGACAGAAGACCAAACACTTAAACAGCAGCACTTTAGAGGTGTGCTCCTCTGCTTAAACCATTTAGCCTGGGTGCACAGACAGTCCCAAGAAGGATTATGGATTAGATAAACTCACAGATTTGGGGAAAGTGAGTGCAGATGGTGATGCCACTGACCCAAAGTGAGCAATGTGAGGTGGGGCCGGTAGCATGAATGTACAAGGAGTGGCCATGGCAGAGAAATGATCATTGGAGATACCAGGAAGGAGCTGTGGAAGATTGGAGAGGAGACAGTGGTTTTGGAGGGCAGCTGAGGAAGGAGAAGGTCTCCAGTATGCCTCATGTGATGGACAATGTTTTAGGCAAACAGAAGTAATGATGATAAAATGTCAGTTGGATAATGCCATAGCAAAATCAGCATACAAAATACCAGCTGCATGTGGTCTTTCGGACAAAAAACAATCCAAAGACTCCTAGCAGTTTCACTATATTTGTGAATTTGGAGAGGCGTCAGCTAAAACTTAAGAATTACCCTGGGCAGAGGACGTGGACCCACCTGTGCTTACTGCACCACTGGCTTTCGTAAGAAGACACTGACAATACCATATCTTAGCCGTATCTCTGGCATATGAGTCCTATTAATGTTTGTCTTGAGAAAATACCTCCAGATAGACACTGTTTTTAGCGAAAACTTCAATCCTTGCCCTCTGTTGCTGAGGTGTTTCACTTGCACATTGTTGAGCGGCGGTGTTTGTTTCCTTTTGATTTTGTGTATCTTCGTCTCTGTCATTAGCACAATGTTGTTGTTGCGTGGCAGTGTTTCCTGCACACAGGTTTTGTAGTGAGACGTGAGATGCATGCAAGCGCGGAAGCTCTATACACACACAGGTATTTCATTTATATACATCTAATTATTATTTGACAGATGCTTTTTATCCAAATCAGCTTACAACATTTGGAATACAATTGGTTACATTTCTTTTGTTTTTCCAATTGGAACACAACCAGGTGAAGTGAACGTTTGGTCTTACAGTACAACCACAAATGACAGTATGAAAAGATATCTCAAATACTCAGGCAGAAACCCAAATGTATATTCATCATTTTCCAATTGTTGCTCATTTGGCAAACTGCTAAATCATATTGTACATAAGTAAGTGACATGATTCATTATAATGATGATGACTATTTAAAAATAGTGAGAAGTGTAAATTCACACCCTCTAATGCATCACAAAAAACAGTCAATGGTCACTTAAGACAGACCTCTAGCCTTCAAGCTCCAAGGTGGAACTTAAAAGTTCAAATCTGCACATGTAGACACATGAACAAAAGTACACTGAGGACACTGCAGTGTCCAAGGGTCTGCCCAGCAACATTTGTGACCTAGCACAAAGGAAATTTCACTTACCTCAAATAGATCGATTTTTCTACATAAGAAATTGAATGTCGCATATCATGGAAAATAGGAGAAAAATGACTATAACAACTAAATTGGGTTTGCTATAAGCATTTACCAATATGATAATTTATTAGGGCAAGTCCACTAAATATGTAAATTTTTTACAACAGTGCTAATGCAGAGATGCCACTGACAGAGTCCGGCAATGGGACTAAAACCCAAGACTATCAAATCTTGCAACTGATCATTGCCCATATTGAGTCTGCACATTCAGAAAGAATTGACATGGGATTTCCTCCCACGTCCTCAAAGACATGCAGGTTTGGATATTTGAAAAGTCGTTCTCTCAATTGGCATAAGCTGGAGGTTGGTTTTAAGCTGAAGGTTGGCATAAGATGGAGGTTGGTTAAACCTTTACCAACCAGAATGGCAATTAATTATAGAAAACAGTTACCTGTATTTTGAATTCCTGCTAGTTTTTGTCTGGCTTGAGTTCTATCCATTCTTTGCTCAGCAATGTCAAGGACTGTTATTGCTTCTGCTGCAATGGACAAAACTGCATACTTTATATAAACTTCATAAGTATTTCTCTTATCCGTCATGGCATATGCACTGTAGAAAATGGATAGAAAAGTGAATTCATAAGTCATGTACTAGAGAACAGTGAAACTCCGACTTGCATGTGCTAATCAACCTTGGCATTAATCCAGTACATGTGTTCTGAACAATGAGCTGTGATTGGCTGTGTTGTTTTCCTGTTGATGACATCTTATTTCATGTTTCATAGGTCACTGCAGCTCATGGCTTGGTACATAAGCGATTTTATCTAATTTATTATGGTGGCATTCACATGAAAGCAAGCTGTAACACTGCAATCTTCATCATTTACTTACATCTATTTCTGGTCATTTTTAAATTTAAAGTAGCATTTTACAAAATAATTTTGTTAGAAAATATACTTTATATGAATTAATAGGTAAATCAAATACAGTCCAAAAGGTCTGCTATGATGAGCAGTCTTCAGTATGTAGAAACTAGCAGATTTTTTTTGTCTCTTAAATAGTCTCTACATTTTGCATCAGCATTGCTTATCACTTTTCTAATTATTTGAACTGGAAACTCAGCTTTTATTAAAAGCATATGCATTACAAAAAACTCAAGTATGTAAAGTTTGGTATGGAAAACTCAAAGAAAAATAATTAGAATCAGGCAGTGCAAAATATCATATTTGTATTTGGGGAAAAATAAATAAAGTAATGAAGACCTTTGAGTATCTCCAAGCACTGACCACATGTAGAAACATAATATCAATAAAGTCTATCAAAAAATGAAATTCTGTAAGTACTTTAGAATTGTCATGACTGTAGGGTCATGGCAGATAAAAGCAGTCATGTGAGGACCCTGCTGTGGACGCCATGTCACCTGTTGGTTGCTGCTTTGTGTCAGGTACCCCCAGAACAGAGCTGCATTAGACGCGTTTCAGAATGTCTGTAGCTATATATATATATATATATATATATATATATATATATGTATATATACCATCCATCCATCCATCCATTGTCTCCCGCTTATCCGAGGTCGGGTCGCGGGGGCAGCAGCTTGAGCAGAGATGCCCAGACTTCCCTCTCCCCGGCCACTTCTTCTAGCTCTTCCGGGAGAATCCCAAGGTGTTCCCAGGCCAGTCGAAAGACATAGTCCCTCCAGCGTGTCCTGGGTCTTCCCCGGGGCCTCCTCCCGGCTGGACGTGCCCGGAACACCTCACCAGGGAGGCGTCCAGGAGGCATCCTGATCAGATGCCCGAGCCACCTCATCTGACTCCTCTCGATGCGGAGGAGCAGCGGCTCTACTCTGAGCCCCTCCCGGATGACTGAGCTTCTCACCCTATCTTTAAGGGAAAGCCCAGACACCCTGCGGAGGAAACTCATTTTAGCCGCTTGTATTCGCGATCTCGTTCTTTCACTACCCATAGCTCATGACCATAGTAGGAACATAGATCGACTGGTAAATTGAGAGCTTCGCCTTGCGGCTCAGCTCCTTTTTCACCACGACAGACCGGTGCAGAGCCCGCATTACTGCGGATGCCGCACCGATCCGCCTGTCGATCTCGCGCTCCATTCTTCCCTCACTCGTGAACAAGACCCCGAGATACTTGAACTCCTCCACTTGGGGCAGGATCTCGCTATCAACCCTGAGAGGGCACTCCACCCTTTTCCGGCTGAGGACCATGGTCTCGGATTTGGAGGTGCTGATTCTCATCCCAGCCGCTTCACACTCGGCTGCGAACCGATCCAGAGAGAGCTGAAGATCACGGCCTGATGAAGCAAACAGGACAACATCATCTGCAAAAAGCAGTGACCCAATCCTGAGCCTACCAAACCGGACCCCCTCAACGCCCTGGCTGCGCCTAGAAATTCTGTCCATAAAAGTTATGAACAGAATCGGTGACAAAGGGCAGCCCTGGCGGAGTCCAACTCTCACTGGAAACGGGTTCGACTTACTGCCGGCAATGTGGACCAGGCTCTGGCAACGATCGTACAGGGACCGAACAGCCCTTATCAGGAGGGCCGGTACCCCATACTCTCGGAGTACCCCCCACAGGATTCCCCGAGGGACACGGTCGAATGCCTTTTCCAAGTCCACAAAACACATGTAGACTGGTTGGGCAAACTCCCATGCACCCTCTAGGACCCTGCTAAGGGCATAGAGCTGGTCCACTGTTCCGCGACCAGGACGAAAACCACACTGTTCCTCCTGAATCCGAGGCTCGACTATCCGACGGACCCTCCTCTCCAGAACCCCCGAATAGACTTTTCCAGGGAGGCTGAGGAGTGTGATCCCTCTGTAGTTGGAACACACCCTCCGGTCCCCCTTCTTAAAGAGGGGTACCACCACCCCGGTCTGCCAATCCAGAGGCACTGTCCCTGATGTCAATGCGATGTTGCAGAGGCGTGTCAACCAAGACAGTCCCACAACATCCAGAGCCTTGAGGAACTCCGGGCGTATCTCATCCACCCCCGGGGCCCTGCCACCAAGGAGTTTTTTGACCACCTCGGTGACCTCAGTCCCAGAGATGGGGGAGCCCACCTCTGAGTCCCCAGGCTCTGCTTCCTCATTGGAAGGCATGTTAATGGGATTGAGGAGGTCTTCGAAGTACTCCCCCCACCGACCCACAACGTCCCGAGTCGAGGTCAGCAGCGCACCATCCCCACCATATACAGTGTTGACACTGCACTGCTTCCCCTTCCTGAGACGCCGGATGGTGGACCAGAATCTCCTCGAAGCCGTCCGAAAGTCGTTCTCCATGGCCTCCCCAAACTCCTCCCACACCCGAGTTTTTGCCTCAGCAACCACCAAAGCCGCATTCCGCTTGGCCTGCCGGTACCTATCAGCTGCCTCCAGGGTCCCAGAGGACAAAAGGGTCCTGTAGGACTCCTTCTTCAGCTTGACGGCATCCTTCACCGCCGGTGTCCACCAACGGGTTCGGGGATTGCCGCCACGACAGGCACCGACCACCTTACGGCCACAGCTCCGGTCAGCTGCCTCAATAATAGAGGCACGGAACATGGCCCATTCGGACTCAATGTCCCCCACCTCCCTCGGGATGTGGTTGAAGTTCTGCCGGAGGTGGGAGTTGAAGCTACTTCTGGCAGGGGGCTCTGCCAGACGTTCCCAGCAGACCCTCACAACACGTTTGGGCCTACCACGCCTGACCGGCATCCTCCCCCACCATCGAAGCCAACTCACCACCAGGTGGTGATCAGTTGACAGCTCCGCCCCTCTCTTCACCCGAGTGTCCAAGACATGTGGCCGCAAATCCGAAGACACGACCACAAAGTCGATCATCGAACTGAGGCCTAGGGTGTCCTGGTGCCAAGTGCACATATGAACACCCCTATGCTTGAACATGGTGTTCGTTATGGACAATCTGTGATGAGCACTTAAGTCCAATAACAAAACACCGCTCGGGTTCAGATCGGGGGGGCCATTCCTCCCAATCACGCCCTTCCAGGTCTCACTGTCATTGCCCACGTGAGCATTGAAGTCTCCCAGCATAACGAGGGAGTCCCCAGAAGGTATGCCCTCTAGCACACCCTCCAGGGACTCCAAAAAGGGTGGGTACTCCGAACTGCTGTTCAGTGCATACGCACAAACAACAGTTAGGACCCGTCCCCCCACCCGAAGGCGAAGGGAGGCTACCCTCTCGTCCACCGGGGTAAACCCCAATGTACAGGCTCCAAGTTGGGGGGCAATAAGTATACCCACACCTGCTCTGCGCCTCTCACCGGGGGCAACTCCAGAGTGGTACAGAGTCCAGCCCCTCTCAAGGAGATTGGTTCCAGAGTCCAAGCTGTGCGTCGAGGTGAGTCCGACTATATCTAGCCGGAACCTCTCAACTTCGCGCACTAGCTCAGGCTCCTTCCCCTTCAGAGAGGTGACATTCCACGTCCCAAGAGCCAGCTTCTGTAGCCGAGGATCGGACCGCCAAGGTCCCCGCCTTCGGCCACCAACCAACTCACACTGCACCCGACCTCCTTGGCCCTCCCATAGGTGGTGAGCCCATGGGAAGGGGGACCCACGTTGCCTCTTCGGGCTGTGCCCGGCCGAGCCCCATGGGTGCAGGCCCGGCCACCAGGCGCTCGCCATCGAGCCCCACCTCCAGGCCTGGCTCCAGTGGGGGGCCCCGGTGACCCGCGTCCGGGCAAGGGAAAACGCCGTCCAAAATTGTTTTCCTTCATAGGAGGTTTGTTTAACCGCTCTTTGTCTCATCCCTCACCTAGGACCAGTTTGCCTTGGGTGGCCCTACCAGGGGCATAAAGCCCCGGACAACAGAGCTCCTAGGATCATTGGGACACGCAAACCCCTCCACCACGATAAGGTGGCGGTTAAAGGAGGGGATATATATACAGTCATATGAAAACGTTTGGGAACCCCTCTCAGCCTGCATAATAATTGACTCTCCTTTCAACAACAAAGATAACAGTGGTATGTCTTTCATTTTCTAGGAACATCTGAGTACTGTGGTGTTTTCCGAACAAAGATTTTTAGTGCAGCAGTATTTAGTTGTATGAAATTAAATCAAATGAAAAACTGGCTGTGCACAAATGTGGGTCCCCTTGTCATTGTGCTGATTTGAATGCCTGTCACTGCTCAATGCTGATTACTTGGTTTGATGAGCTTGTTAAGTCTTGAACTTCATAGACAGGTGTGTCCAATTATGAGCTATAAAGGTATTTAAGGTGGTCAATTGCAAGTTGTGCTTCCCTTTGATTTTGTATCATGGAGTACGCATTGGATGTTGATGAGCCATAGTATTAGCCGGCTGCTCAATGGCTGTATATTGAGGCTTTCCTTTTGTTGCCCTTCGCCATTAAAGTGACTCCTGTGTTTGGCTTGACAATAAGGAGATGTTTCCATAGAAGTTCTTTTTCGCGTCATTGTGTTGTGTAGCACTGTATTTTGCAATCATAACAATCATTTTGGTGTGAGGACACAAGCACATGTCAGTTTACGCAGGTATGTTTGCTTTTGTCATGCATACAGTTTGCATTCCATACTTGATGCTCGGCAGATGGCGCTGTTCTTCATGTAATGCGATTCATACTCAGCAGATGTTGCTACTTTTCTTTGCCTTTCTACCATGTCACACTCTCAAGCAGTTTGCCATAAGATGAAAAACCCAATAACATTGCTTTTTTGCTTCACCAGCACATATTACTTCACAAACTTTTGATTAAGAATAAAATTAAGGTTCTAACCCCAGTTACAAATAATTGTGTTCTATATATATTGTGAAAGGCGCTATACAGGTGCCCGACCCGACATAGACTGACAATGGAGGCATGTGTATATAAACAAAGATTTATTTTTCTTCAGCTGGGGGACATGTCTTTCCCGTGTTCTTCGGCCACAGCACAGTCCCACACAAGCACACCAAATAAATGCAAACAAAAACACCACATGTGTACTTCTTCTTCCACTCCTCCCAGGCAAATTTGTCCTTCTTCTCCTGACTCTGGCTGCATTATCACCCACATGGGCTTAGGAAGCCTTGCAGCTCCCCCTGGTGGTGGCCACGAAACCAAACAGGGATGAGCTCTGAAGTCCCATGCCTGTGGCCCCGATACAACCCAGAGGGCCTGCCACCAAGTGTTCTGGGGGACGTAGCGTGGAACCCATGGCTGCTCCCCTGGATCTAGTGTTAAAGGAGCGTTGGCATGGGGCCCGGTTCTCCACCACTATATATATATATATATATATATATATATATATATATATATATATATATATATATATATATATATATATATATACTGTATATACAATATACACAGAAAGAGAGAGAGATTCTACTCATTTCACGTCTTCATTGTTAAGTCATACTTAGTTGCTGCATTGTTGCTGTATCCATTTGGCCTTCATATTTAAGTTCAAATTGAAGACCACGTAATCAGAAGTGGTTATCGGTCTTTGTTCTTTCCATGTAGTTATCTTTTCTCAGCTGAATCAAAATTATCTTAAAGCATTAACAGTAGCACACTGCAGTGGAACGATATCCTGTTATGGGTCAGACTCTGCCAGCCTCCTATGGCCTCAGATTGGACTGGTCGGTATACTATGAACATGGATGATGATCAATCCATTTGTAAAAGTATTGTTGTTCTTAAGGAGTTTGTGATAATTATGAAAGGTCTAAGTGAAAATAAGGACTAATGGCCCCTGTAGATTAATGTGATTTCTTTATGCTGTCCTTAGTGTATCTATCATGTATATATAATTATGTATAAATTACTTTGCCATCAAACACTGCAATCTACATGCTTCATTAACTTTTTAGCAAGTACATATGACTCGGAGTCTGTTTTAGAAATGACTGCATAAGTTCTGTTCGCAATCCGTTCCAAAACCCAGCATAATAAAATCTAGTTTTTTTGTTTAAAACAATTTATTGGCAGTTGTTCTTGGCAATAATAGTTTATGCATGGTAATAAAAAGGGAAAGAACCCTGGCTAGAGGAAAAGCCATTTATGACATATCACAGCATGTTTCTCTCTCAGTCCACAGCTCCACCGGATATTTTTTGGTCTTCTAGTTTGCGTTTCAAGTTTTTAGAGTGTTTTCAATATCATCAAATCAGTTAATAACGTTTCTTCCAAGACATTGTACTGTACTTGCCAAGGCAACTTTCAGTTGGAACCTTACAAATGATGAGGTCAGTTTTGAATAATAAGATAGATATCTGACAGATTTCTCTTAAATGAGAAGTAGCTGACAAAATGCTGGGTTAGATCTGAATCTAAAATACAACTATAGCCGATCGGTCACTGGAAGAAAAATGAACGCAGAAATGCAAGATGGAAAGTTTGATGGAGATAATTACCCTGTGCTTAGAGAAAAGAAGAATGTTTCTGTTGTATGAAACGGTCGGGTGCCTTTCATAAACTTTTACCGTGATGCATATTTTCAACTTTTTTGATAAATTCTGATTCAGACGTACATGCATTCCCTAATGACTCTGAACAGGAATGTCAAACAAGATCCAGGAGGGCTGCAATGTGTATCGGTTTTATTCCAATGCTAGTGCTCATGTTACTTAATTTGGTTGTCTAGATATATTTAATACCACTACATGACACAAAAATATTTTGTAGCTAGGGTATACTTAATCCAATGCTTTTTAAATGTCATTTTTCATTGGACACAGTAGAAAAATCTAGATGAGAGAGTGCCAAATAATTATAGTGTCAATCCAAGATAGTAAAAATTCAAATGACAGGCGCAAGATACAGTAGATCAGTATAGGAGGGATGGTGTGGGTCAAGGATCACTACTCCTTCAAAAATATTTGAACGATTAGCTGCAACAACAGCAATTCCAGTTAATGTTAAAGCACTCAATACATTTACATTATCCCTCATTCTGTCAAAATGTTTTCTTCTAAACAAATGGAGAACCAGGGATTAAGTCTTCGTATCACACTGTGAGTCAGGGATGTCGAATGAACATTCAAACCTTGTGGTTTCCAGAGTCTGACATCTTAGTCAGGAGCCCACACGCAATGACTGGTGCAAGTTCTTTCTAATTAGTTGGCACCTGTCCTTCTTTTGCTTTCTGATCGCCCCTCAACAGCTGGGAAAACAAAACTAGAAATTGTGTCTATTTCCCATAATGCTCTACCCTGTTGAAGAACAGATCATCAAAAATGAACCCTCATAAAGGAAAAGCAGCAAGCATGTAATCTCTTACTGTATACCTTCATTCTAACAAGTCTTCACCGTCTTTCCCATAATTTTTATGTGGGGATACGATACAGTACAATACAATTTATTTTTGTGTAGCCCAAAATCACACAAGAAGTCCACAATGGCCTTTAACAGACCCTGCCTTTTGACAGCCCCCCAGACTTGACTCTCTAAGAAGACAAAAAAAAACCCTTGTAGGGAAAAAATGGAAGAGACCTCGGGGGGAAAGGCAGTTCAAGGAGAGACCCCTTTCCAAGTAGGTTGGGTGTGCAGTGAGTGTCAAAAATAGGAGTTACTACAATACAAGGCACAGAACAGAACACAAGTAATCCTCAATACAATACAATAGTACAATAGAAATATTACAAGTACAGAGCAGAGTTCAAAAGTAGATGATATCACATAATAGGATTTGGATTTGGGATACTTATGTACACTGTGGTGGGTGTGTGTTTGGCTGGGGTCCATGTTTAAATACTTTGCTAATTCTTCAATATCTGCCTGCCACCTCCACTTTCCAAGCCACATCAGTCAATAGTTAAAAATCTCTCCTCCTTCATCTGTTCTGCTTTTTTTAGGATGTCCACAACAGATTTTGCAATGGAATATAGCCATTTAAACATTTTCCCGTGCCATGTGTAGTGCATACATAATCATCAGTTTTATTTACGTTACTGTAGACATTTTCTCACAAAACGCATGTCTACATCTCAGAATATAGCAAATCATTCTACATAAGTTTTGCTTATCAAAGGAAGTAAACAATAAGTATTTTATTTCTGTAAAAAAGGTTCTCCACGTTATCTGCATCCTCAGATATGAGATATGACATATATATACAATTTAAAACTGCAACTTCTACTGTTTCTGGAATCTTCCAAATGATCACTTCAATTTCCGGTCGCTGCTCTGTAGCAGACCTCTCAGTGCATCTCTCCGTGTTTGTACCTGTTTTTTTGTTACTGAGAAGGCAAATTTCATGTTTTCCTGTGTAAACATGACTAAATAAAGAAACCTAACCTAACCTAACATAACCTTCTCTCTGGAAAAGAAAAAGAACACAAGAAATTTGTCAAGCAAGAGAAGACCATTCAGTTCGTCAATCCCACTTGTGCAGCTACTAGCTAAGCTGTCCTGATATCCCATCCAGATTCTTCTTAAAGATTGTCAAGGTTTCTGCTTCAACTTTGTGGCTCGGTAGTTTGTTCCAGAGTCCCAAAATTATCTGAATAATGAAATTCTTCTGGGTTCAGTCTTAAATTCACATCCTTTTAATTTCCACTGGTGTCCTTGAGTTCACGATTCACCCTTAAGTTGAAAGAATTCTGCTGCGTCTCTTTTATCAGTGCCTTTGAGAATTGTTAAGTCCTGGATAAGCTACCCACGCAGTCTCCTCTGTTCACGCTAATGAACTCACGCTCATGCCCTGGGATGCACTTGGTTGCTCTCCTCTGCACAGCTTCATATGCTGTTATGTCTTTTTATTGGAGCGTGGTGACCAGACCTGTACACAATACTCCAGATGTGCTCTAACCAGTGCATTGTATAGTTTGAGCATAATGTCCCTCAATTTATATTCAACAGTTTTTACAATATAACCTAACATTTTACTTACTTTTTTAATTGCTTAGATGATGAAAACGGTGCGTTAACATAAACCCTTAAGTCCTTTTCAGTGGTTGCCTCCTTTAGCTCAGTGTCTCCCTTCTTGTATTTCTAGCTGATGTTCCTTTTGCCAACGTGTAGTAGTTTGCACTTTTCTACATTAAACTGCATATTCCAAGTTTTCACCCAGTTCTGAAGCTTTTTGAATTTTTTTGCTGCCTCCTCAGTTGTGCCATTCCTCCAGTTTTACTGACATCTGCAAATTTCACTGATTTACTAACTACACCAGAATCGAGGTCATTAATATACAGTAAGTAAGAAAAGTCCAAGGACAGACCCCTGAGAAGCTTCCCTGACGACCTCTCTCTACACTTCATATTCTCCTCCTATCCGTACTCTTTGTCTCCTGCTGGTTAACCAACTTAAGATCCACTTTTGGAGGCCACCTCTGATGCCTACAGCTGTTAGTTTCAAACTTAATCTTCGGTGAGGGAATGCCTCAAAGGCTTTTTGAACGTCTAAGTAAAAAATGTGTTCTTATTAAAAACCGTTGCCTTCCATATGGAGTCAAATTGCACGGTCATATATTTGTTCGTTTAAATGTGTCCAAAAAATGTGTTGCAGGTTTTTGGGTTTTTTTGTTGTTGAGCTACAGTAACTGCTTCAATATACTTCTTTCAACTTTTATAACTTTTCTATATTATATGCTTTTTTTCTATGCATATTTTTGTGAAATAATGCACTTGTCTATTTTATAAAGCCTAACAAATTGCGGTTCCGTGGTGCTGAAATGAAAACCACAAAAGAAAAAGACTCGGCCGTTAAAAATGTAAATGAACTGGACATTTAATAAAATATTTCATCTCTATGTCTAGCAAGTAAAGGACATGAAAATGAGTCATGACTTCCATTAGATTTCGGCACTAACACCTCTGTATATAAGTTCAGTAATTAAAATCCGTCATTTCTAATACTACTCATAAAGTGTTACACCTCTTTTAAAAATGAATAAAAAGTAGATAAATAAAAATTCCTTCTAGAATTCCATGTACTTACTAAACTAAACTAAACTAAATTTACTAAAGTCTTTGGGAACTGAAGCCATTTTTAGTAGCGTCAGGCATAAAGCAGGAACCAGCTCTCAAGAAAAGACAGATAGTCCTAAGTAGCAAGAATACATTTAATATTTGAAAAGAGCCCAAAGCAACTGGAGAAACAGTAAAATTAGGAAAATATGAAGACTTCATTCAGACAGGGATCAGAGCTCAATTTTAACATAAATCCATGGAGCTGTGAGGAAAGAATGCTTACCAGTGCACCAGAAAGAAAAGTAACCATTAACACTAGAATTACCAGAGCCTACGAAAAAACTCATATATCCGGCCCACCTTAAATCACTTCTTAAATCCGTTCACACCTCTCCGCCAGCATCCTTTGTCCTCTAAATGTGCTGATAAAAGACAAGCTGCCAGCAGCCGGCTATTCCATCCCCCCACCGACTTAGAACGTGAGCGAAGTTTTCCCAGCTCACGCCTTGATTGTTTTCCTGGGAGTGAAGTGAAGTTTTACAGTGGAAATAACAGATCATTATTCTAAAGTATAAGGAAAGTTGTTCCTGTTAATTGCAGTCTCAATTGTTAAAAAAATATTTGAAAAGGAGCATCCCACATGAAAATATAACGATCTCAGTAACTGACAGTGCATACCAATGTATAAATTTTATGTCCGTTTGAGGTTTAAAAGAAAAGAAAAAAAAAAGCAACACTTCATCCTCACCGGGGAATCGAACTCAGGTCTGTGAGGCAAGGAAAAGCTGCTCTGCACTAAGAGGCAAATCTTAGCACACTACACCACAGAAGCTATTGAATCACTCTTGTAGCTTTTGTGAAAGTGTTTATTTGATCTTTGGAACTCGGGCTTTATATATTCTATAGTTTATGCCTACTACATTTTGTAACATTTATTACTAAAATATGAAAAAGTTTCTGTTTTAACAATGTGTTTACACAGATTACTTTAGAATGACGATCTATTATTTCCACTGTAAAACTCCACTTCACTCTCACATAATCAATGAAGGCGTGAGCTGGGAAAAGTGCGCTCACGTTCTAAGTCGGTGGGGGGATGGAATAGCCGGCTGCTGGCAGCTTGTCTTTTATCAGCACATTTAGAGGACAAAGGATGCTGGCGGAGAGGTGTGAACGGATTTAAGAAGCGATTTAAGGTGGGCCGGATATACGAGTTTTTTCGTAGGCTCTGGTAATTCTAGTGTTAATAGTTACTACATTATAACAGTGGTAGAGAATGGGGAAAACTTAAAATATGTACTGTAACTTGACGATTATCTGTAAAATTTGGAGAAAGGATTACTGAAGCACTGCGGTGGGCTGGCACCCTGCCCGGGGTTTGTTTCCTGCCTTGTGCCCTGTGTTGGCTGGGATTGGCTCCAGCAGACCCCCGTGAACCTGTAGTTAGGATATAGTGGGTTGGATAATAGATGGATGGATGGATTATTGAAGCAGCTCAAACTAAATTTGAGCAATTTACCAATACATACAGTACATACTGTACATGACTCGGAGCTCTCGGAGTAAACATCACCGAGGATCTCTTGTGGACCCTTCACATAGACAGTGTGGTTAAGAAAGCTCGCCAGCGGCTCTACTTCCTGAGGAGGCTGAGGAAGTTTGGCATGAATGCCAACATCACCTCAAACTTTTACAGGAGTGTGGTCGAGAGTCTGCTGACGGGCTGCATTACCGTCTGGTATGGGAGCTGCTCTGCCAGCAGCCGGAAATCACTACAGCGAGTGGTGAAGGCAGCAGAGCACGTCACGGGCAAGAGTCTCCCTGCTATTGAAGACATTTACCTCCATCGATGCCTGCGTAAGACAAGCAGCACGCCAGCTGTTCTCCTTGTTACCATCTGGCAGACGATACAGGAGTCTGGCTGCTCGGACTACAAGACTTAAGAACACTTTTTACCACCAGGCCATTCGACTCCTCAACAGCAACACCTGAACACTTACATACACTTACATGACATCTACATTGCATTACATCTACATTGCAATACTCACACACAAACTGTACCTGCACACACTCTGAATACTGACTGGAACATGCGTCTGCACTTTATGGAATATACATCTGTACTCATAAAACATTATCTGTACAATAACTGTCATTTGTACTTGCTGCTCATTCAACTCATATTGCTCTATAACTTCTTTTAAAACGTACACATTTTATTTTATATGGCTAGTCTATTTTTAACTTGTAATTTTTTTTTTTATTATTTTTTAGCTTTATTGGATCTAGGCTGAGTGACTTGTTTTTCTCGTCATACACATTTCATTATATGTTGACCCTGTGTTAACCTATATTTGACAAATAAACCTAACCTAACCTAACTTACATAGATAACAATATAAGGTTTGTACTGCATTTGACTTGATTTCTTAGGACCCTTTGGACATCACTGGACATTGTTGCATTATCAGAGTCATTAAGCGTCATTTATTATGTGCGTTTTATCAGCCAGTATCTCGAAGAAGAACATTAGTTCATCATGATCACACCTGTTATTACAGAAAGGTTGTCATGCTTGAATTTGATCTTAACTGAGTCTATGATCAAACACTTTCATACGTGTGCCTGGTTGAGTCATTATCAATTTGTTTTCACTGCTAGATCAAATGAGTTTTAACATTTTCTAGTATAAACCCACTTAAAGTGGCAAGAAAGTGATAATTCTGTTTCATAGCTGTGCCTCTCATTTTGCACAGAGCCAAACTGTAGGCACATGGTAGCAGGACAGTGTAGCTGGTTCTGTGCGGAGTCTTCTTTGGATAGCATATTATCTGAATGAAAAATGCAACATGCTTTTAGTTTAGTAAGGGCAGTGCAATAGTGCTGCCGTCTCATAGCTCAAAGGGATCTGGATTCAATTCTTGGTCTACACACTGGCTGTGTTTTTCTTCCAGGGTACGCTCTGATTTCTCACAAACATGTCATGGAAAAAGCACAAACAGAATACACGAGTGTCAGTCAGTTATTTTCCAATCCGCTATATCCTAATACAGGGTCATGGGGGTCTGCTGGAGCCAATCCCAGCCAACACAGTGCGAAAGGAAGGAACAAACCCCGGGCAGGGCGCCAGCCCACCACAGGACACACGCACACACATACACACAGACACAAGGGACAATTTAAGATCGCCAATGCACCTAACCTGCATGTCTTTGGACTGTGGGAGGAAACCCATGCAGACACGGGGAGAACATGCAGACTCCACGCAGGGAGGACCTGGGAAGTGAACCCCTTACTGCGAGGCAGCAGCGCTACCCACTGTGCCACCCTAAACATGAGTGTATGATGAAAAATACTTAAACACTTACGTTGTAAAGCTCATATATAGTATAGAGTGGTAAAGTAGTGCGTTAGATCGAGCTGCTACCTCACATTGCCACACTTTTTGGTTTAAATTCTGGCTTGTTTTCATGTTCTGTTTCTGTATGGTTAGAATTCTCTGTGTGCTTCTGTTTTCTCGCACACTACATAAATACAAAACCCCAATGAGTGCAAATGGATGAACTAATTTCCTCATCAGGATGGGTACCACATGTGATGCTAACCAAATAAAATAATATGTAAATCTTTCTCAGTCTAACGTCCAAGCTCAACATACAACAGCATATCTGCTTTGTCCATGAGAAAACTGACTGTAGAAGTATAATCTGCTTCTGGAAAAATGTAATTGTTGCCCAGCTGTTCTACCAGGCTTTAAATGGTGGGCAAAAAAATGAAAAGGGTATAGGACTGGATGATGAGAGCTATCATAAACCACAAAATGAAGCAGGGCTCCAAAAGGCAGAGATACAAAAAAAAACATGTGCTATAGCCCAATATATAAATCAAAAATCAAAGTCAAAAACAAAAACTTGTAAAAAAAAAACCCCTAAAACCCTGAAATTTTTGCAACAACAACTAAAAAAACAAAAGGTGTTTTGAAAAATCCACAAACTTGGATGCCACTGTCTCCTTAAATTAGAAATCGACCATGACATCGCTTTTATGTTGATTTACGGCCCTTATAGACGTCAATGATATGCCTGTAGCCATAAAAATAATATCAAAATTGTTCCATAAATAAAACCAAAATCCAAAATGGCGGTGCAAAAATCAATCAAAATTAAGATAAATAATAATAACCTGATAATAAAAAGAAACATACAAAATATATGCAAAAGTAGACCCATGGCATGTTCAAAAACACACAAATCGTAACACCAACTTGGCCACTGTGATTTTGTGCATTTCTAATAATAGAACGAGTGATCACACAACCAAAACCATTTTTGTATCACAGATTTAGATATTGAGAAACCATAACGTTACTTTGCTTTTTACCGCTGTGTTGCTTTAATTTTTTGAAAAAAGTTTGAGACAGCTTTATTTTTTACTCATATTTCACAGTAATGGACAACATAAACATGACTTATAATCCTGCACCTATGTCTACAAATAAATTAAGTCTTGCCTATAATATCCTCATAAATAAGGGCACTTAATAAGTGGCAGTGGATGAAAATGCTACTTTTCAATATGATACTTGCCTTAATGGATATGCTAATGGCACAGGGCTTCTAATGCATTCCGTGCTCATATACATTCCTTACTAACTGATCGCTTGAACTATAGTTTTGTTTTATTTTTCAAATGATATGTCCTTACCAGACTTTTCCAAGAATATCCTAAACTATATAATGAAAAGGTTATAATCATTGCTGCCCTTCATCTCTTATATCCTGAAATATATTGTAGGTGTTCTTGCATATGTTAGCATTTTGTTTGCTTTTATCTCACTGATCAAAGATCATTTCGGCTGAATTGATGAACGACTGTGAATTACCTCAATATGGTTATGGATGTATGTGCCCTGCAATGGTCTGGGCAGTGCAAAACATTACAGCGTGCCCAGCTGACATCTTAATAAATGAACGGTCTGCTCATGATTTGAACTATCCCAGTTAAAACATACAAAGGTGCAAAAATTGCAGTCTCCACATAGCATTTCTCTCCATTTTCTACAATGTAGAAAAGCCAGTTAATAAAATCTTTCATTAAAGCAAGCTGGCATTTTGTCATATGGTCACCTTTGTACTTAATTACAAAACAATTTGATTTTGAAATTACACAAACTTCAGGATGATACTGACTTTCTTTCTGATTTTAATCATTAGAAATCTGTTCAATTAGCACTAAAGAGAGTTGTAAAAATGTAATGAATAGTGTTGATTGGTGAAATTCTCCAAAGCATTTTTCACTGCAAGTGTGCTGTGTTCAAAAGTAATCTCGTTCGACAAACATTTTCCTGGAAATTCACTGTGTGGCTGGCGTAGGTGAGCATTTTTCTTTTCAAATACCCCATGATGCTTTGCAAGGCTTTGCAAGGCCAGCATGACATCACAGAGCTATATTTCTTGCATGCAGAACTTTCGCACATGACTACTGCAAGAGTATTGCCATCATGGCTGTCTCTGGGTCGCAAACACATGAGAAAAAACGAAATTCCGTAACGCACTTGACAGTTTCTCCCTTCTCTAACCCCACTCATTTCACCAAGCAGAAACTGTTCTTCTTCATTTTAACTAAAACACCCCCTGTTTGTAAGCCGTCAGTGAATTTCAAAAGGTACAAATGGATCGCAGAGCTGCAAAGGTTGAGAAGCACTGTCAGATTTCCATCCTGAAAAAATTAAAAACTTTTTTCATTTGAGGGTTACATTAGCTGACCATACTGAGAATATTACAAATACTGCCTCCTGATATATAACATTGATCCCTGTGCAGTGGCACCACAGTACTGCATGGTTCATTATGCACACAGATTAGCCATATGCCCAGATATGACCTCAAAACAAACATTAAAGGAGGACAGGATAGGGCAGGGCAGCTGTGAAATAATAAAAAGACAAGACTTGATGAAAGGATCTGCACAAATAAACTGAAAACAAAACAGACATTTCTGCTTATGGTTTATAAAGCTTTAAATAATCTCGCCCCGTCTTATATATCGGAATGTCTGACACCTTATATTCCAAATCGCAACCTCAGATCCTCAACTGAGTGTCTCCTTAGAATTCCAAGAGCAAAACTTAAAAGAAGTGGTGAGGCGGCCTTCTGCTGTTATGCACCTAAAATCTGGAATAGCCTGCCAGTAGGAATTCGCCAGGCTAATACAGTGGAGCACTTTAAAAAACTACTGAAAACACATTACTTTAACATGGCCTTCTCATAACTTCACTGTAATTTAATCCTGACACTCTGTATATCCAATTCATTATAATAACTATTCATTCAAAATTTGTACTAACCCCTACTCTCTCTTCTGTTTCCTTTTCCGGTGTCCTATTGGTGGTGGCTTGTGCCACCACCATCTACCCAAAGCACCATGATGTTCCAACAATGATGGATGGATTAAAAGCCAGAAGTCTGTATAACCATCAGCATCAAGTGACTCCGTGAGAACCCTAACTACAAAGAGGACTATTTCATTTATGTTAGGTAGAATGCCCAAAGGGGACTGGGCGGTCTCGTGGCCTGGAACCCCTACAGATTTTATTTTTTTCTCCAGCCTTCTGGAGTTTTTTTTTGTTTTTTCTGTCCACCCTGGCCATCGGACCTTACTCCTTTTTATGTTAACTAAGGTTGTCTTATTTTAATTTCTTATTTGTCTTTTATTCTTCTTTTCTTCATTATGTAAAGCACTTTGAGCTACTTTTTGTATGAAAATGTGCTATATAAATAAATGTTGTTGTTGTTGTTGTTACCTACAGTATGCCACGTCAATCAATGGAATGAGCCAGTTCCACACCACCACTCTGTGACACGGCCGATGTGTACCTCAAGAGTGCAACTCTGTGAGTGCAATGATCTACATTTTATCCATCCATCCATCCATTATCCAACCCGCTGAATCCGAACACAGGGTCACGGGGGTCTGCTGGAGCCAATCGCAGCCAACACAGGGCACAAGGCAGGAACCAATCCCGGGCAGGGTGCCAACCCACCGCAGGTCTACATTTTATATAGTGGCTTTTTGTTTGTGGCTGTTTGCTTTATCTTGTTTGTGGTATTCCTTCTGTCGTCATCTTTTGTTGTTTGAGGCGCTGTGGTGCAGTGGTTACCACTGCTGTCTCACAGCTAAGATCACTTATTTGGCTACCATAATCTGTCCAGCATATTTGGCAGACGTTTCTCTAGGCCTCAGAGACACTTAAAAACCGTTGCACCATTATAATCCACTCAAAATGAGTTTAGGTCCTCCTTCCTTCCCCATTGACTTCAATGCATTTCGTGGAGTCTGGCAAAGCTGGCAAATATTTCCGTCGTAGTGAAGCAAACTCCCGTGGGTTTACTCATTACTAGTAATGAAGTTCAAACATTTTACCCAAAAGTAACATATTTAACAAAGGCAGGAAAACCCTCAAAAACCTTCTGCACAAAGTTTGTTATCTATATATATAAAATCCCTGTGTGCGTCCAGGTGTCCGTGTGTGGGTGTCTTCTGGTGAAGTGCGCATGCGCGGGGCACGGTGCGATGTGTGATATTACTGTCAGAGAAAGTTTGAGGCGTTTTACGGAAATACAAACCAGTATTACTGCGAGAGGAAATTAAAGGTACACAATACAGTGACACATATTACAGTCACATACAAGACAGTATTACTGTCAGAGGAGATTAAAGGCATATTACTAATGTGCACGCCTGTATTACCGCCATAGAAAATTAAAGGTATATTACAGACGTACAAGCCAGCGGATGTACAAGATGGTATCCTTCAATAAGGGCGCACACAAAAAGGCGAGCCTCAAAAGGGCGACCTCAATTGGGCGCAGCGAATAAAGGCACGCGTAAATAAAGATCTGCACCTTTGTTGCTCTTCACATATTCCAGAGCCATTTGAACTAAATTATCTATGAACACCTTTATTTGCCGCGCTCAATTGAGGTCGCCCTTTTGAAGCTCGCCTTTTTGTGCACGCCCTTATTGAATAGAGCCGTACAAGACAGTATTACTGTAACAGAAAATTAAAGACACACAATACACGGTGGCAGCCCACAAAGAACGGTCAGCTCAGCAAGTAAACATCAACAAAAGAAAGGCTGAAAGAAAGAAAAATACGACCAACAAAAAGGATGAGGTCAAAGTCCCTTGCCATTTAATATAGACTGTTCCTACTAATGTTTATGCACTACTGTTCTAGCGCCTGTTATTGTAACGGGCTAAATGTCTAGTAGTAAGATAATTTAATAAAGTAAATAAGCAAAAAAAAATTGCAAAATGTTTATAAAAACAGATATAAAACCAATAAGAATTCAAAATGAAAAGAAAGTCAATGCAAACAAAGTCCAACATTCAAAAAACAATGTAGAAAATCATACAAGTACAATGAAACGACAAAACTGAAGCTTTAAGTTTAAAAAATGGATTAAAAATAAAAACTGTAACTCCTAACATCCACAGAATATCACATCAAATAAACTCCATTGGTCCAAAACTAATTGTCAGAAGAGTACAAGACAAAAATCAAAAATGGGAAGAACAAAACAGAAGCAGAAGAACAACAACACAAAGAATAGCAAATGCTTAATGTAGCCCCCCCAATCGGGTAATGACAGTACCTTAAGGCAATCAAGTTCTCGAGTCATGACCTTATAAGAAACAAACTATTATTAATAGGCAGAACTAAAAGAGAGTTAACTGAGCTACCAAGGTTGGAATGGCCAGTAATTTGAAAACAATTAAGAGAAATAAAACTTGAAAAGAATATCAAAGAAAAAAATGAAGAAAGCAAAACACAAAAAAGGAAAAAAAAAATCAACTCCAGGCTGAGACCTCCAACAGACCATAATTAATTCATGGCATTAATTTTAATTGCCCAAAAAGCATTACATGATTAAAAGTCTTATTCATTTATAGAAGGGAAGCAGGTGTGCTTGAAAAAAACAAAACAAAGAATTGAATCACTAAAGGAGAAACACAAGTATATGTATGTCTCTAAATGTATAAAGAAATAATAATATATGAGTTAACACTTAAAAAAGAGTGCACAGTAATACACAAATAGGTAATTCACAGAAAGAAAGTACTCAAAAAGAATCAATAATAAAGCCAAAAAATAAGATATCCAGGACAGAAAAAGCCAGAATAATGGCTATAAAGGTTCTCAGTTCTGGCAGGCATATTTTGGAACAACAGTCTCTTTTCATGGCATAGATACGGACACTCAAGTATATTCCACATATATATATATATAACACATACATAAATATATGGAGACATTAAGAGCTTTGCGGGGAAAAAAATATTACAGTAGAGAACTGTGATCTTTTCCACTATGATACATCATTTCTACTCTGATGACAAGTGTCAGGATGTTTATGTAGAGAGAATCTGCAACAGTACTGATGTTTGCAGACACCATCTGTGGAAATATTCAAATAATGCATATTTTCTTTGTACATGGATAAAAAAATGAATTTTAGTATATGGTGCAGGGCAAACATTAGCATTGCTGCAGACATACTATAAAAATGTTTGTGATGTGTCATATGTTTGGGAATGAAATGAGACATAGCAGCAGAACGAACACACAGACAGAGAGGGAGACACACACAAACACACACACACACACTTACCCTTAATAATTAATTATTACCCTTAATAATAATTATTATTAATACTTAATAATAAAGTGGATATGAAACATATTAATCTGAAGTATCAGTTTACAGCCCTGCTAATCTCACAAAGACTCACCCAGACCTAAATTTAGACAATGCGTATGGTATGCACAGGTAAGTGTAAGTAAGTTACTTGGTATCCTGTGGAGATTGGTTCAAGGACCCCCGCAGACACCAAAATCTTCAGATGTTTAAGTCTCTTAAATAAAATGTCCCAGTATTTACATATAACCTACATATACTTTGAATCATCTCCAGATTACTTATAATACCTAATACAACCAGCGCATGCTCCCAGCCTCCTCTAATACGATACAAATTATACTGTACAGTACAGATGCAAACATCGTAGCCTAACTAAGTCAGCAACAACATAATATTTTCTTTCCTTAAACACTTATAAAATTGCTTTTGTTTAATGACCTACAAAAGGTACACATAAAATAAAAACAGAATACGTAAATAAAACAAGTTTATATAGAAAATATAAATAGAGAAAATATAAATTCATTTCCTCTCTGTCTTTCTCTCAAAAACACAGTATTAACACTCACTAAACCCCTGGCTCTTCTTTCTTTACACCTTTCGTATGATGATGATGATGTTGATGTTTGCTTTGTGGTGCCTACAGTGCCAGGGTGGTGAGACGACAAGATGTGGGGATTCAGCATGGTGCTCAGCATGCAACAAATTCAAGTTCTGGATCTAGTTGGATCAAAGAAACCAACCAGAATAATATGATCAATTAATAATCACAAGTATGGACAGGAAACTAGACATTAATGTCAAGAACTACAAAAAAAACACATCTTAACTGCAATAATTGTTGAAAAAATCAGAGAATAGGCAACCATCATTTCAGGTACATCTTACTGTACCAACATGGTAAAGAAAACATCGCTCACTACAGGAGTGGCCATTTAGCTCAGGAAGTCCAATCTATCTGAGACTGGTGGATTTAATTATTTAAAAGGCACCTTTCAGGAGAAGAATGTTATAGTTACTATGACCTGGGACGTTTAAAGATCATATAAGAAACTTTCATCAGAGATGCTGTATACAATATATCTAAACTCTTTGCTATTTCAAGAAACCTGGTGAAATATTTTTATGTTCCAGATTTGCAATGTTTAGCCAATATAAAACTACATACAATGACATGAATAAATACTTTATTTATTGTTGCATTAGGAAATCTGAGGTATAGGAAGGCATTAGACCCATTGGTTACATACCATATATACAGTGCATCTTGCATTCATGTAGAACGTCATAAACACTCATAGCAAATAATATCAATCAGTATTAAAAAAAACATGGACAATATTCAGTGACAGCGTAATAATAACCTTACTGTGCCTTGTTTAGAATACTGTTAGACATACAGGTATGAATATTTCTCTAATATGTTAAATACTGGAGCCTAGCATAAATGCCAAATGCATGGTTAAATGCTAAGGTAAATTTAATATCTAGTAATCCTCAGTTAAAGACCAAGTCATCAGGAGGAAACAGCAAGCGGGAGGCATGGCTTAAAATAGAAATGAGCGTGAGGCATAAAGAGATTTTTGCCTGTTCATTTGTTTTTTTTTTCATTTTCATATTGCTTTGTTTCACTCGAAATCACCCACTGTCCCAAGTAACCAGTAAAAATGGTCAAAGGGGAAGAAGTGCAGCCTTCTGAAAATGTCTGAAAGTAGCTACAAGTTAAACCTGATTTTTTTCATTCCTTATGAGTAATAAATATCCCATAAGTCGTATAATTAAATAAGGGAGGGTTTTGCCGAGGTGCAGTGCATTCTTGTCTATCGCTTGCTGTTCAAAGGCAGCTCAGTTTGCAAATCTTTTGAAGGCAGGCAGGCAGGCAGGCAGGCTATGAATACTGACTATTAGAAATTATAGAAGTATCGGATAATGGAGCACAGCAAGCAGGGTCCTCAAATGGTGGACTAATATACCTACTGATATTACAAAAGCCCCTTTGGTTTCAATATTTAAATCACGGCTAAAGACTTGTTAAATTAACATCATGTTCTCATGTTATGACAGCTGTTGAGGCTGCTTATCTTCTTCTTCTTCTTCTTCTGTTGCTGTTGTGATTTTTATGTGTTATCTAGACTCGGGACTGGCTCCAAAATGGAGGCCGGGTTGCTGAGGCTGTTAATATTACTTTTAATGACCGTAGAAGTTCTTTTTTTGACTATTAGTCAGCCTTTCACTTTTTCTTCTTGTCATTTTGCAGGAGCACTCAAAGTACCTTAGACTACTGTAGATATGTTGCCTTCAGTGATGGACTAGTGTCAGAAGTTTTGTTTTTTTTGCTGTTCTGCATCCTTGTTTGCCCGTGTTAAGCTCCATATGGTAGGGGATTGACAGACCAAGAAGTTTAGAATTTGGGACTTTTCTTTTGTGACTAACTGCTGTTAAAATAGATGGGAAAATATTACATGTATAAGGGAAAATACTACTGAAGTGTTTACTGCATGGTGTTTTCTTGGCATAAAATTTAGTGTCAGTTTAAAATTACTATATTTGTGAGTAAGTAGGAAGAACTACGCTTTATAAACTGAGCTGAATTACAATTCTGTGTAAAATATATTTATGCACATACAGTATGTACTATAAAAAACTGGCATTGTTAACTACAAGGACAATAAACATGAAGGCAGTTATCATTTAGAGGGTACACATTTGGTAACTGAATATTTCTCTTATTTTGGTGGGCAAGTGAGCAACATCCACGGAGGGTGCCAACACCCCCATTTCTTCTGTGATCTTTTGTATTGTTGTTTCTTAACGGGCACTTGTGAAGAGCTGTGGGTGGGATTTTCACTTTAGCCTTTTTTCTGTTCCCTTTTCCTTCCGTATTTTGTTTTGTTTCAATTCCTATGAGGTTATGTGTCTGCGGTGGGTTGGCACCCTGCCCGGGATTGGTTCCCTGCCTTGTGCCCTGTGTTGGCTGGGATTGGCTCCAGCAGACCCCCGTGACCCTGTGTTCGGATTCAGCGGGTTGGATAATGGATGGATGGTTATGTGTTTTTGACATCACAGGGCGCATGTTATCACTGTTATAATCACACATGGTTATGTCAGTGTGTGATACCACATGAGCCTTCCTCTGTAAAAGAAATTATTGAGCACAGCTCATTTGTGAGAATTTTAATGTGCAACGGGCAACTGTCTATTGGTGGGAATAGCTTAGTAGAATGTAAGGGGGAGAAAGACTGGGGAGCTTGGCCCTCCCAGGGAATGATTAGTTCGGGCTTCATGGTTTAGGAATTGTGTGTTTGTATTATTTTTTTTTTATTTTATTGAATTTATTAAAATCAAATAACACTCCATACACATAACTCGAGTTTTACAAAAAGAAAAAGAAAGGTTCGAAACTTGAGAAAGAGAGCTAGGCCAGCAATGTAAACCTTTATGCTAGTAAAGACAAATGAATAGATAAAATAATACATGAATAAACAAAAATGGAGTAACGGAGGGGAAGAGAACCTGCTTCCTCAATTTAAATGGTTATTCTAAAATGTTATTGATCAGATCCTACCAGATTTTGAAGAAGTTCTGCACAGAGCCACTAAGTACAAATTTGATTTTTTCCAGTTTCAAATAATATACAAGGGGGGACCCAAAAATAACCGAAATTTTGTTGTTGTTAGGTTGGTACTTGTAGTACGTGGTTGGGCCGCTAGGGCGATCTAGTTACACTCCTCACAAGTCAGTCTGCCAAGTGCCATCAGTCTGGAAGGTTGTGCTTGTGTTCAGTGAATTTTTTTGTAAACGTAGTTTTGTGCAACTATCATTTTTTTACGATGGCCGATTATCGTGAGCAACGTGCGGCAGTGAAATTTAGTTTTCTTCTTAAAAAAAGTGTTGCAGAAACTATTGTTAGAAACGGTATGACAACCCTGAACCACCCACCCTACTCACCGGATTTAGCTCTGTGTGATTTCTTTTTGTTCGCTCGGATGAAAAAAGACTTGAAATGAAGGCGTTTTGCTGACGTCGAAGAGGTAAAACAAGAAACGACCAGAGCATTAATGGGCATTACTTGAGATGAATTTAAAAAATGTTTCGAACAATGGAACAAATGGTTAGATAAGTGTATTTCCGCCAATGGAGAGTACTTTGAAGGAGACTAATTGTAGTTTGTACAGAAAATTAAATTAAACACGTTTTAAAAATATTTCCGGTTATTTTTGGGTCCCCCCTCGTATAACATCAGTTACCCACTGACTTGGAATAGGAGAGTTAGGATTCTTCCAGTTGAGGAGATAAGTCTACGTGTCAGTAGTGTAGTAAAGGCCATTACAGTTTGTTTGTCCTTCTCCACTTTAAGCCCCTCAGTGCGCCCACCACACACAGCTGTTAGTGGATTAGCAGGGATTGGGACACCAAGGCTGTCTGAAAGGCATTTAAAGATTTTGGTCCAGAATGATGTTAATTTGGTGCAGGCCCAAAACATGTGACCCAGTGAGGCTGGAGCTCGATTGCAACGTTTGCAGGTTGGATCTTGCCCTGGAAACATTTTGGACAATTTTAAACAAGACAGATGTGCTCGATATATCATTTTAAGTTGAATAATTGTATGCTTTGCGCATACGGAGCTCAAGTGAATTCTCTGCATTGCTACTTTCTACTCCTTTTCTGAGATGTTGAGTGAGAGATCTTTTTCCCATTGTCCTCTTGGATCTTTGAAAGGTAGGGACTGTAAAATAGTTTTATATATTACAGAAATGCTGTCTGAGCCCTTGAGACTGAGGAATATTTTTTCAGGTATAGCGGTAGGTGGGAGGTGAGGGAAATTGGGCAGGTTCTGTTTAACAAAGTTTAATAAAGAAATGTGTTGCTGGTAAGTTAAATTTGGAGTGTAATTGTTCATA
This sequence comes from Erpetoichthys calabaricus, assembly GCF_900747795.2. Taxonomy (NCBI): domain Eukaryota; kingdom Metazoa; phylum Chordata; class Cladistia; order Polypteriformes; family Polypteridae; genus Erpetoichthys; species Erpetoichthys calabaricus. The sequence continues at coordinate 28,467,896 of NC_041409.2, read as the reverse complement.
GGATGCAAAGATGTGATCTATGCACAGATCTCTAAGTGATATAATCATGTGTGTTTGTATTTTAACTTGATAAGTACCTGGCCACCAGCTGGGTTCTACTTTTATATAGACATCTTGGTGAAAACCTTCTTTCCCTCTTCCTGGTTTTGGTTACTAACCAGGGTATAGTATTTATATTAAATAATCTTTATTAGTCAACAGAGAATAAAATACACAGTCCAGCAACAAAATCAAAAATATTTTGTACTTTTTAGTTGTTGCTAAAGTAGAGTAGTAGATTGATTTTTTCAAAGTGATATATACTGTAAGCATTACATCTCCACTGTTTAGCTTGTTTTTCACTTTTGGGTTATACATCTCTTAAGGATTTCAAGCGTATAATTGTTATGGAAACAAAACAAAGCAAAATATACATCCCTGTCAATGCCTCATTCATGTCTGCAGCACCATCTATGTAATTAAAATATCCAAATGTATAATGCTTTGAAAATGTTCTGTTGCTCAGGTGATAATGGCTTACATTAAACTGAAATAACCTACAAAATGATCTGGAAAATATGTGGAAGACCCTTTTATGCTGGTGTTTCAATTTACAAGGCATCTGAAAGAAAAACTAGAACTGTGATAAAAACTGAAAATTGTGGTAAACAGAATCTGGTTTTCCTTGCAAAAATTGCTTTTACTACTTGTTGAAAAATGTTTTGTAAATTTTACTTATATGCCATGAAAAAAACTCAGTGAACAGTAACAGAGTCTAACGTACAGGTTTGGATGACACTGCTTGAGTTCCAACCCACCTTTTATAAGTCAGTGGGTAATGGATGTTCTGTACTATTTGAAACTGGAAAAAATCAAATTCTCACTTAGAGAATCTGCTTAAGACTTTTTTTTATTATGGCAAGATTTAGTTAATATCATTTTAGAAAAAGTATTTTTTTCCTTTTTCTTTTTTAAACTATTTTTGTTCATACTTTTGGTTTTCTCTCTTTCTCTCAGGTGGGGTTTGAATTCTGTTTGGTTTGATTTTGTCTGTTTGTTCCTGCTATCTATTTTAACTTTATCGTGTTTTTTTTTTTCCTAGTTTGACTTTGAAGTTATTCATTGGACAGGTTTGACTTGATTATATGCAATGTTGTTTTCTTCAAATAAAATGAATGAATAAATGAATGCAATTTTTTTTTTATATTTTAATTTTATTGGATTTTTTTAAATCCAACAAATGTTGGGAAATGGCCATGGGTAAGGTTATACTAAGAAAAGACTTGGGTGATCATTTAGTGGGTTGTTGGTAAAACTTTCCCAGTTATATTTTACAAGGGGGGCTCCGCCCCCTGCTCGCTTCGCTCGCCTACCCCCGGCATTGGGTATCCTGAAATACATTAGTCGAGCTCGTTCGTCTTGGAGCCGTGCCCGCTTTGCTTGCGGCATTTCAGACGCGCGTTGTAGGCGCCTGAGTTCATTGATTTTATCCAGCCGGGCTCGTGTTTGTATATCCGTCAGTCGAGCTCATTCGTTTTGACCCCGTGCCTGCTTTGCTTCCGCAGTTTCAGACGTGCGTTGTAGACGCCTGCGTTCATTGATCTTATCTAGGTGGGTTCGTGTTTGTATCGTTGAGCTGTATGGTGTTTGAATTCGGTGTAAAGCATTCAGCGGTTTGTACAATCCCAAGCAGCAGATTATTCCTAACTTCACTCCGCAGTAGTGCCACTCACAATATGGCGGTGACGCCTGCGCCTTCCGTACTATCATTGTGGACCTGTGGGGCCACCGTAGCCTCTTCCGTTTGAATCTGGGTTGCAGTGCAGAATCCTCTTTTTTGTATGGCTGTGTCGTTAGTCGTTAGCTATGGGCGTGTTGTTGCTTCATTTCTCATTCACGTCAGTTGAGCTCTTTCGTTTTTGGGCCGTGACTCCTTCGTTCGCGGTGGATACGACTTCGCATGCGGTTTATGAGACGCACGCTATATGCGCCTGCGCAGTACGTCTCATGGTCCCATCGCCGTGTACCTGCGTCCATGCCATCCGGTTTACCATTCTCGGTTAGTAATATGGATAGTGTCATTACCATCATGTGTACATAGTCCAGTCTTCTTCTTCTTTCGGCTGCTCCCGTTAGGGGTGGCCACAGCGGATCATCTTCTTCCATATCTTCCTGTCCTCTGCATCTTGTTCTTTAACACTCATCACCTGCATATCCTCTCTCACCACATCCATAAACCTTCACTTAGGCCTTCCTCTTCTCCTCTTCCCTGGCAGCTCTATCCTTAGCACCCTTCTCCCAATATACTCAGCATCTCTCCTCTGCACACGTCCAAACCAACGCAATCTCGCTCTGAATTTCATTTGCGAGATGAAGAGTTGTAATAAAACAAAATGCTTTTTTTTCCCCTGTAATTATAATGTCCTCTAGGACATTACAGTGTATGAGAAAAAAGTAAGTGGCCACAAATAGAGTGTTGGTGCTCATGGCAAGTAAATGAAGTGATGGAGAAAGCAGAAATGAGCAAGTTTACTGCCAATGAAAGAGTAGGACATTTTTTAACAAGTAATAAAGGATCGAAGGAAAGACAGCATGAGCAGTATCTATCTATCTATCTATCTATCTATCTATCTATCTATCTATCTATCTATCTATCAGAGGATGTTAAAATAAATGATGACAGCACCATAATAGTTGGAAGCATATAGCCATAGTTATGTTTTATCTTTCCTAGCATTTATTGCTGCATGAATGGCACAAGACTGTGTGAGATATGGCCGACCATTTATCCCGGCCAATACCCCCAGGCAGCCAGATGGAGCCCTCCTTGCAGCATGGAGCTACTCCGAATGCCAGCAGGGAATTAAGGACAGTGGTTTTGATGCACAGCCCTGCTGGATACCACGGGGGCCGCCAGGAGTCGCTGCAGGGAGGCCCAGGGATTGTTATTTGCAGCATAACCCGGAAGTGCGTCTTAATCACAGCGACACAAGGAATGACGTGCTTCCGGGGTGAAGAAATTGGAATTTTATCTGACCCGGAAGTGTCTCATGTCACATGGACAGAGAAGGCGAAACACTTCCGGGTCAAGGACTATAAAAGGACGATGGGAAATCCCAGACGCTGAGCTGAGCTGGGTGGTAGGGTGGCTAAGTGTCTGGGAGTGTGGAGGATTGTGAATTATTGTAGTTTATTATTATTGTATGAGTATTGTGGAGAGGAGGGTGCTTTGTGCACGTGTTTGTCCAAATAAATATTATTATTGGACTTTTACCTGGTGTCTGGAGTCAAATCTGAGGGTTCAAAGGGTCGACAGTGCCTCTATCTGTCACAACTGCAACTTCCTGTTGAAGACAATACACAAATTGGTGGGGTGGTGGGAGATAACACTACACAAGACACACAAAGTAAACTAAAAGTACAGGAGTAGCATTGATAATTAGAAATCCTAATATTTTAATTAAAAATGTAGAAAAAGTGGTGTTTTTGTGTGTTTAACGGTGAGGTTAATTAATGGAAAAGAGGTTGAAATTGTTTAATAAAACCTGAGAAGATAAAAGAAACTGACTCTGAAGAGATTTTAATTATCTGGACTTTAGCATGCTGATCAAGAATTGGTTTTCCAATTTCCTGCCTTTATTAGAATAGACAATGGGCTGCTTTCTGTGCTTTGTACAGCTGTTTTGTTCTTAAGGAGAAAGCTAGCAAAGTCAAGTTAAGCACAATTTCTTCCTCTAGTGCTCGAGTGTCCTTTGCCCAGTTTGAGTGAAAGTGTTAAAGGCTTGTCGTTACCTGTGGGTCTGAGTAAAAGAATCATTTCTAAAAGGACGTGTGCTCCCTGCTGAGTACGCTTACAGAGACATGACAATTGATTAATTAAAATTCATGTACTGAACCTGAGTTCTGCCATTTTAAGAAGAATTGCATATAATATACAGTAGTTACACTTTGGTGCATATGAATACTCAATGAATTATGGGCCTAATCTGATTCGAAAGCTGCAGAAATGTTCATTTCTGTTCAGTGTCTGATTAACTTTAAAAGTTATTAGAAATTCTATTCTTTGACACCTATTTAGTGAAGATATTTAAATGTATAAGTTTTATTAATTTTTGCTTTCCCATAAATTTGATTAACAAATATTTCATCATCTAAAGCAACAGGAACAAGTTTATGAATTTAAACCACTAAACAAAATCTAAATGCAGCTTAAGAAAATGAAATTGACATAAAACAATTTTGAGAGTGTCCCTCATTTCTTCAATTTTTAGGAAAAGGTACACAATTTTTTGTTGATGTTCATGCCCTAGACTAGAATATTCAGTGAAGACCATGTAGCTGACTGTAAACTTTACAAATGCAAGGGTAACAGACATAAAGAAAAAAAAGTAAAATAGCAGCAATGCGGAGGACTGCTTGTGAGACGTCTCCCACTTCATACATAAGATGGAAATCTTTAAATAGTAAACCTAAGTTTAAAGTATTTAATTTCAAATTGTAGTAACATGAATTGTCATGTTAGTGTTAGTAGACACTTTTACTCAAAGTTATTTACGATATCAAGACACATTGCTGGAGCTCAGGCAGGTTAGGTTATTTGCTCAGGGTGACACAGTGAGCTGAACTGGCATCTTTGTTGTTAAAAGTTCAGTGTTTTAGTTAAAGTGCTCATGCTGTCATGTATAGATTAAAAATCTATGTTCCTCAAATAAGTAAAAAAAGTCTGTATTATATAAATTGGATGCAAGCTTCAGATTCTGGGATGTGTCAGAAGACATCACTTATGTTAACTAGTACTTTAAGTAAATGATTTTGATTAAACAACAGCCATAACTCCTGTAGCTCTGGTGATTTTGATTTTTATTGACTTGTTTAAAAGTGGTCACTTTTCTTGATATGGCATAGTGCAGTAGGGAGAACACAGAAGAACATCTGCCTTCTGGATCTCTGCCTTAAGCTACAAACAAGGAACTCTAGCCATCACAGAGATAGATAGATAGATAGATAGATGTGAAAGGCATTATATGATAGATAGATAGATAGATAGGAAAGGGATCTGCACTGGCAATTGGAAGGTTGCCGGTTTGAATCCTGTAAATGCCAATAGGGACTCTTCTCTGTTGGGCCCTTGTGCAAGGCCCTTAACCTGCAATTGTTGAGTGCTTTGAGTAGTGAGAAAAGCGCTATATAAATGCAAAGAATTATTATTATTATTATTATAGATAGATAGATAGATAGTTAGTGTGACAGATAGGGGGCGCTATTGCTCCCTTGAACCCTCGGACCAGATGCCAGACACCAGATAAAAGTCCAAATAATGACTTTATTATAATTATACAGTGCACAAAGCACCACCACTATTCCAATAAACAGTGCAATAACCAATAAATCAATAATTCACAATAATCCTCCACACCTCCCAGCAGCTCAGTCACCCTTCCTCCCAACTCGGCTCAATCTGCTGGGGTTTCCCATCGTCCTTTTAAAGTCCGTGACCCGGTGGTCAGGTGAAAAACTCCTTTTCTTCATCCCAGAAGTATGTCATTTCTTCTGTCCCTGTGACTAGGACGTACTTCCGGGTTATAGTGCAAATAAAAATCCTTATGCCTCCCTGTAGCGTCCTCTGGCGGCCCCCATGGTATCCAGAAGAGCTGTGAAGGAAAACTCCAATGTCCATGATGCCCTGCTGGAATTTGGGGCACCTCCATGTTGCCAGGAGGGCTCCATCTGGCGGCGTGGGGGTATTGGCCGTGATGAACGGCCGGCCATATCCCACAATAGATGTACTTTATTTGCTCCAAGGGGAAATTCGAACTTTACAGATGCTTGAGAGAGAGAAAAATATATGAATAATAGCAGATCAAGCAACATTCTGCTTCAGTAGCATAAACAAAGCCTAAGAGGTCCCCACGTAACGTAATGTGGTTACCATTCCAATGAAACCTAATGAGTGGTAGAAGTATAACTTAGAGAGGTTTCTAACATGAAGACAAATATTCTACAGTGTTTGTCCAAGGGCATTTAAATAAACTGGATCATTTAGGCGAAGAATGTACATGCCCTGCGGTGGGTTGGCGCCCTGCCCGGGGTTTGTTTCCTGCCTTGCACCCTGTGTTTGCTGGGACTGACTCCAGCAGACCCCCGTCACCCTGTAGTTAGGATATAGCAGGTTGGATAATGGATAGATGGATTTAGGCGAAGAATATCTCTGCAGAGTTATATTTCTTAGAGAGATGATGTAAATTTGGAGCTGGAGTGAATGTTATGTTATTATTTTACCTTTGTGAGCATTATAGTGTAATTTGGGATTTCCTAATCTTTCAGTTCATTTCAAATCCTTTCTATAAAAGTTACAGGAATGAAGAGTCTTTTGTTGAATCAATAGTCAGACCAGCTGAAAGAAGTCATATCAGATCCTTCTTATATACCTCTTCCTGAACACAATTTTCTGTCCAGTAGTCATTTTATAAATATAGATAAATTATGAGCAAGCACACTTTTGGTGCAATAAAAACTCTCTCACTCTGAACGTAAAAAAGACCAAAGAAATGATATTTGATTTTAAGAGACAGAAATCTGTATGTTCACCTATTGTAGTTCTGGGAGAGGAGGTAGAAATAGTGAATGAATATAAATACTTAGGAACTTACCTAGATAACAATCTTAACTGGAATACAAATACAAAAAAAAATATTTTCTTAATGCAACCAGCGCTTATTTCTCCTCCATAAACTCAAACTATTTAAAGTAGACAAGGACCTCATGTTGTCCTTCTATCGTAGTATGATCCAGTCCGTGATCACTTTCAGTTTCATTGCCTGGTTTAATAGTCTGACAAACCAAAACTCAAAAAAGCTCCAGCAGATTACGAAGTATGCAGCTAAAGTTATTGGGACTGATGTAGATGATTTGACTAGTGTGTGTCAGAGGGCAATGCTAAAGAAACTGGAAATCATCTCAACTGATGACAGACATCCATTACATGTAGAACTAAACTTCAGTAAATCAGGAAGGATAGTTGCTTTGAAAACCCACACAAATCGCTCCAGAAACTCCTTTCTTCCTAGTGCCATACGACTTTTCAATAAGAAATATCGGAGATAATGTTTAAGGTTTTGATATATACCCTGTTACCTTTTTTTTTTTTTTTGGTATAAATATGTTTTATCTAACTGCCTTACCTTAACCTTTCTTATTTCTATTTGTCTGTTTTATTTCATTCTGTCTGTTACCTGTTATTAGATGCAACTGAGAAGGCAAATTTCATGTTTTCCTGTGTAAACATGACTAAATAAAGAAACCTAACCTAACCTAACCTAACTTTTTTTTGTTGTTTTATTTAGCGACAAAAAGAAAGAATATAAACAACCGATTTAGCACTATTAGGTTTGGTTAGGCGTGAGCTGCTATACATGATGATATATTTTATTTGTGCATTTTTGGAATGCACATTATTTTTCATTATTCATTACAGAGAATATGAAACTGATTTCTAGTGGGATTACACACAAGTAGGTTACCATCACTATCACTGACTTAGCAATTGTAAAGTTAAGATTATAGAACTGCAGTTTCAGGTGCAATTTGTTTTTTCAAAGTCCAGCCTTCACATACAGTATATAAATCTATATACAGTACACAACATTTTTTTCCTCAGATGTGTTATTTCATCAATAAGGTGAGGTCACATCTCTTACATTATTTTAAAGCTATATGCCCTTAGGGAAAGAAAATCATTTCTAGCCCTGGAGCTCCTTAGATGCAGTTTTCCCAGGTGCAAGATGACAGTATTCGAATACATTTGGTACAGTACTGATGTGAGGAAGGCTGCAAAGTAAAGGAGAAGTATGCACTGAAGAGGACAGAAGCAGGTCCATCTTGTCGGGTGGGTCCCAGGACTCGTCAGACAGGGAGTAGAGCTGAGAGGTTTCTAGTATGAAGAGAGGAACTCAGTTTATGTAGGTTTATGTATGGTGATGGTGGTGTGCTGATACAAGAATAAGAATTAATTGAAGGTGAATGACACAAGTGCTTTACGAATATTAAGAGGACAGAATTGGTTTAGTTCTTAGTGTGTGTGTGTAAGTGTGTGTTCTCCAATGGAGGGATTAGTGTCCTGTCCAGGGATTGCTGTTACCTTGTGCCCAGTTATTTCTGGGATAGGCTCTAGCTTCCCCGCAGGCCTGTTCTGGATAAGCATGCTTGAAAAATGGATGGATGGATGGTTAAAGAAACAAAGCACTAATTAGGATCATGATATTAAAAAAAAATCTCAAATAAAAATTCATTAAGAAAAATTAGTGTAAATAGTGTTTTATCTAGTTGCATTCATTTGGTATTTATCTGTAACTACCTTTATTCTCAAAGGGTGGAATGTAAAACATTCATTATAGAACATATGTCTGCTTATCTCATCACTAGCAGTGTTTTGTATCAATATTTAACTGACTTAAACACTACTAATATACTTGCAGCTGCTCTAAAATAGCGAATCCACGCACAAACACCACACCGTTTCTGAGTACTAGATATATAGTATGCTGTACATACATTTTCCTTTCTCATGTTTCTAATACTGTTCATCAGTTGCAGTCGCAGACCGTTAGGCAGTCATCAAACTACCAGCTTTTGAGTATGTTTGATACGACATACCAATGAATCAGGTCATCATTCATTATTGTAACTTCACATAATGACTTGGAATGGAATGTAGACCAGAATTCCTAGACATGTCAAAGGGTCAAGGTCATTCATTCCTGCTGTAAATCATAGTATTATGATCATTCTGAAAAATGAAAATCATTTTAATACTTGTAAAGTAATTCTAGTAATTTCTAGGCACAGCCAGGGCTTTGAGGGGGTCCGGTTTGGTGGACTCAGGATTGGGTCACTGCTTTTTGCAGATGATGTTGTCCTGTTTGCTTCATCAGGCCGTGATCTTCAGCTCTCTCTGGATCGGTTCAAGGCTGAGTGTGAAGCGGCTGGAATGGGAATCAGCACCACCAAATCCGAGACCATGGTCCTCAGACAGAAAAGGGTGGAGTGCCCTCTCAGGGTTGGGAGCGAGATCCTGCCCCAAGTGGAGGAGTTCAAGTATCTCGGGGTCTTGTTCACGAGTGAGGGAAGAAAAAGGAGCTGAGCCACAAGGCAAAGCTCTCAATTTACCAGTCGATCTACGCTCCTACCCTCACCTATGGTCATGAGCTATGGCAGGGGTCCTCAATCACAGTCCTGGAGGGCCGCAGTGGCTGCAGGTTTTTGTTCTAACCTGGCAATTCTTGCCAATAATTTAATTTCATGGCTTGTTAGTGTTTTGACTCTGTTATGTCAGCTCATTCTCATATCCTAGATGTCCTTCCCCTTTCTAAGGATATCATCCAAATGATTTGAAGGCTAAAATGGATGAGTAATTCTCAGTCCTTCACTTTTTTCTCTTCACTTTCCTTCCAAGTATTTAATTAAACCCAATAGTGCATGATAGATGCACACAGGTGTAAATGGTAACAAGCTGAATGAAGAAATGCTGGTCTCTTTCGTCATTTGCATGATATTGCTAATTAGGAGCAATTAAAAGCCAAGAATACAGCTGTTTAAGACTAAAATAAGCAATAAGGGTTCAAAATCCTAACGAGCGAGACAACTAAAGTGAAGCAGATGTGTTACTTGAGCAATAAGTGCTTCTTATTAAGCAATTGGGTTGGAGCAAAAACCTGTAGCCACTGCAGCCCTCCAGGACCGAGATTGAGGACCCCTGAGCTATGGGTAGTGACCGAAAGAACAAGATTGCGAATACAAGCGGCTGAAATGAGTTTCCTCTGCAGGATGACTGGGCTTTCCCTTAAAAATAGTGTGAGAAGCTCAGTCATCTGGGAGGAGCTCAGAGTAGAGCCGATGGTCCTCCACATCGAGAGGAGTCAGATGAGGTGGCTCAGGCATCTGATCAGGATGCCTCCTGGACGCCTCCCTGGTGAGGTGTTCTGGGCACGTCTAACCTGGAGGAGGCCCCGGGGAAGACCCAGGACACGCTGGAGGGACTATGTCTCTCGGCTGGCTTGGGAACGCCTTGGGATTCCCCTGGAAGAGCTAGAAGAAGTGGCCGGGGAGAGGGAAGTCTGGGCATCTCTGCTCAAGCTGCTGCCCCTGTGACCCGATCTTGGATAAGCAGAAGAGAATGGATGGATGGATGGATGGATGGATGGATGGATGGATAAAGTAATTCTCGAGTTATAAATATTTCATAGAGTACCTTCCATCTAATGTGTAAAACATCCATCCATCCATCCATCCATTATCCAACCCGCTATATCCTAACCACAGGGTCACCGGGGTCTGCTGGAGCCAATCCCAGCCAACACAGGGCACAAGGCAGGAACAAATCCCAGGCAGGGTGCCAGCCCACCGCAGGGCACACACACACACACACACCAAGCACAAACTAGGGACAATTTAGGATCTCCAATGCACCTAACCTGCATGTCTTTGGACTATGGGAGGAAACCGGAGTACCCGGAGGAAACCTATGTAAAACATTACACGTGAAATAAGTGGCATGGCTAGAGCTGTATTCTAGGAGCTCTTGGATCATCATACTGTACATGTACTGTAAGCAGCTATTGTGTATTTGCTGTGTGCAACTGAGTGTGGAAGTGGATTTCTCCTGCTAACTTTTTCTAAAGATAATTTTTAATGTGCCCTGGATTATTATCACAATGGTGCTACTTCATACTCTTTGGAGTAATGCTGTTTGTGTAAAGGGGAAATTTATTTCAAAATTCTGACAAGAAAGCTTGTCTTCAGGATTTATTATGCAGGGAATTATCTTTGGCTTTTGGAGCTGACTTCACTGCAACGGAGATATTTTACAACAGTTATGACCTGATGTCCTTTTGACTGTGCATAAAAATATCTTTGTTAAATATCTGACTTTAAAAATAATGCTTCCTTATTTCTGCTTGGAACATAGATGACAAAAAAAAATACAAAAAAGATGTAAAGTTTGACTGAAAGTGTAAATTATAACTATTTGGCAGATTTAATGACTGGAGACGGATTGCCCACATCTTTTGACCCCCATTAATAAGGGGAGGTGAAGCTTTATTTAAGTTATATCTCAGAAAATCATGTAACTCACCTTGTTTTACTAAGATTTCAGGAGTCAGGTGGAGAACTGTTTTGCTTGGCACAAAGAAAATTGTCTGCAATGTAACATCAGCAAAACCAAGGAAGTAGTTATTGACTTTCACTACAGCCAAAGACCCTCTATGTCTGGTCACCATTCAGGGAAAGCATGTGCAGATAGTGTATTGCTACAAGTATTTGGGGGTCCACATCAGTGACTGGGCTGGTCTAGTAACACAGAGGAACTGTAAACGAAAGGGCAAAGCAGGCTCTTTTATCTTAAGAGACTGAGCTCCTTTAATGTGGGAAGTGGCAGCCTACACATCTTCTACAACTCTGTTATGGCCAGCGAGATCTTCTGTGGTGTGTGGTGCTGGGCTGGTAATATCACTTCAAGAGAGGCCCACCAAATTAACAAGCTAATTAAAAGGGCAGGCTCAGTTATCAGACGCACTCTGGGCCTGCTGCAGTGAGTTGTAGTGAGGGAGAGAATGGAATCAAAACTGAGTGCCATTATACACAATGCTGCACAGCATCTCTCTGAAACACTAACACTCTGGACTTTCAGCCAATGGATTATTCAGCAGATGTGTGTCAAGAAACACACCTGGGGCTCTTTTATACCAACAGCAATTCACTTGTATAGTGCCTCATTGTGCCTGGGACTGCTCTTTATATCTTTGACCAAGTCAGACATTTTCTTTCTTTTTAGTTATTCTGGTGTGTATTTGAGAGAGGGGTTGTGGCTTATTATGATATAATAATATTTATTTATTGAGCTTCTGTAAAAACAAAGTATCTATCTATCTATCTATCTATCTATCTATCTATCTATCTATCTATCTATCTATCTATCTATCTATCTATTGTGAGACTTACCCGGACACCACCAGTCGGAAACCACATCTTTATAAAATCACACGTTTATTAATCACAGTTTACACAGTCCCAAGCAGCACACACAGTGCCCCAAACACCTATCACCTCTATTTAGACTTCTTTCTCAGTCCTTGGCCGCCTTTCCTCTCCTTATGGGTGCTTCATCCTGCTCCCACTCCTGACTCAAGCTCCCTGACTGTAGGAAGGCGGCCCCTTTTTATTCCTGCCCAGATGTGCTCCAGGTGGCTGATGACGTCCATCCGGCAGCACTTCCTGGTGTGGCAGAAGTGCTGCCCTTTGCCCCAGAAGCACTCCGGGCGCATCTTGCCTGGTGTGGCGGAAGTGACAGTTCCCCAGGTCCCGGTTCCCAGCAGGTTAGAACCTCTTTGTTAGAACTGTCCCTTTCTGGTCCCTCCAGGCATCCCGGCCAGGTAATGACCCTATCTATCTATCTATCTATCTATCTATCTATCTATCTATCTATCTATCTATCTATCTATCTATCTATCTATCTATCTATAGTGCCTTTCACATCTATCTATCTATCTATCTATCTATCTATCTATCTATCTATCTATCTATCTATCTATCTATCTGTGATGCCTAAATATTTCTTACATGGGTAGTTAAGATGACTAAGTCTTACAGTAATACATTTAGAGGGATTTAAAGCAAATAGCTCTAATACTTACAGTCCATGCATTCTAATTGCAATAACACTTGAGTGTGGTTATGTCCTGTGTTAAACTGGTGTCGTATCACAGAATACAGTGGTGTGAAAAACTATTTGCCCCCTTCCTGATTTCTTATTCTTTTGCATGTTTGTCACACAAAATGTTTCTGATCATCAAACACATTTAACCATTAGTCAAATATAACACAAGTAAACACAAAATGCAGTTTTTAAATGATGGTGTTTATTATTTAGGGAGAAAAGAAATCCAAACCTACATGGCCCTGTGTGAAAAAGTAATTGCCCCCTTGTTAAAAAATAACGTAACTGTGGTGTATCACACCTGAGTTCAATTTCCGTAGCCACCCCCAGGCCTGATTACTGCCACACCTGTTTCAATCAAGAAATCACTTAAATAGGAGCTGCCTGACACAGAGAAGTAGACCAAAAGCACCTCAAAAGCTAGACATCATGCCAAGATCCAAAGAAATTCAGGAACAAATGAGAACAGAAGTAATTGAGATCTATCAGTCTGGTAAAGGTTATAAAGCCATTTCTAAAGCTTTGGGACTCCAGCGAACCACAGTGAGAGCCATTATCCACAAATGGCAAAAACATGGAACAGTGGTGAACCTTGCCAGGAGTGGCCGGCCGACCAAAATTACCCCAAGAGCGCAGAGACGACTCATCCGAGAGGTCACAAAAGACCCCAGGACAACGTCTAAAGAACTGCAGGCCTCACTTGCCTCAATTAAGGTCAGTGTTCACGACTCCACCATAAGAAAGAGACTGGGCAAAAACGGCCTGCATGGCAGATTTCCAAGACGCAAACCACTGTTAAGCAAAAAGAACATTAGGGCTCGTCTCAATTTTGCTAAGAAACATCTCAATGATTGCCAAGACTTTTGGGAAAATACCTTGTGGACTGATGAGTCAAAAGTTGAACTTTTTGGAAGGCAAATGTCCCGTTACATCTGGCGTAAAAGGAACACAGCATTTCAGAAAAAGAACATCATACCAACAGTAAAATATGGTGGTGGTAGTGTGATGGTCTGGGGTTGTTTTGCTGCTTCAGGACCTGGAAGGCTTGCTGTGATAGATGGAACCATGAATTCTACTGTCTACCAAAAAATCCTGAAGGAGAATGTCTGGCCATCTGTTCATCAACTCAAGCTGAAGCGATCTTGGGTGCTGCAACAGGACAATGACCCAAAACACACCAGCAAATCCACCTCTGAATGGCTGAAGAAAAACAAAATGAAGACTTTGGACTGGCCTAGTCAAAGTCCTGACCTGAATCCAATTGAGATGCTATGGCATGACCTTAAAAAGGCGGTTCATGCTAGAAAACCCTCAAATAAAGCTGAATTACAACAATTTTGCAAAGATGAGTGGGCCAAAATTGCTCCAGAGCACTGTAAAAGACTCATTGCAAGTTATCGCAAACGCTTGATTGCAGTTATTGCTGCTAAGGGTGGCCCAACCAGTTATTAGGTTCAGGGGGCAATTACTTTTTCACACAGGGCCATGTAGGTTTGGATTTCTTTTCTCCCTAAATAATAAACACCATCATTTAAAAACTGCATTTTGTGTTTACTTGTGTTATATTTGACTAATGGTTAAATGTGTTTGATGATCAGAAACATTTTGTGTGACAAACATGCAAAAGAATAAGAAATCAGGAAGGGGGCAAATAGTTTTTCACACCACTGTATATATTTTTCTTATGCGCAGTTCTTTTGGAGAAATAGTGTTAAGAAAATGGGAGTGTGGAAACTTTTCATTTAAAAGTTTACCTGCTTTGATGACTGCTTTAGTTACTGTGAGCAACTCTCTTTGTTTCAAGATAAAATAGCTATAGAAGAAAATGTGGCTCTTGTCAAACTCCGTAGTCTCTGTAATAATGTTTTATTGATATTAATGTTTAGAATTATTTTCTGTTCATTTTAAGCACTGTCTCCACACAAGTACCAAGATAAATAAAGTGAACTTGTGTAAGTGAAATTGCTAAGTGGTGAATGTACTGTACTTAGACAAGTCAGGAGTCTTTAATAATCATCTTTCCATCTATTTTATGTGTATTTTTTTTCTCCCGTTGTCACTATAACAACATTCTGCTTACCTTCTAATCCATTTTAATGTGTTCTGTGACGAGAATAAGACTGTCCGTACTTTGCAGGAAATAAATGATTGAACATAACGACAAAGTAAACAAGTAATGCCATAATCCCCTGAAGCAAAGTACTTTGCTAAAGCAACTCCTGTACAGTGTCTTTGTGCTGCTGCTGAATGCATTTTGATTGTTCAATAGGTTTAAACCCTGTATAAATGTCAGATTGATTAGCCGGAAATGGCATTCATTTGGAGCTTTAAAGAAATGTTTCCATCTTAATATGTAATCAGGAAATTAAAACAAATTTGTCTCCTCTTAAATACTATTATCTGTTTTGTAGCCATCAATAGACGTGTGTGTCACTCTAAACTGGGGTGACCAATCTCTTGTGGTGATCCACAGACAAACTGGCTCTTACAAATATAATACAGTGCTTGTCTAAGGGCAGTTAAATCTTCTTCTTCTTCTCCTTTCAGCTGCTCCCGTTAGGGGTTGCCACAGCGGATCATCCAAAATTGTTGTCCGCATATTGATTTGGCAAAATTTTACACTGGAAGCCCTTCCTGACGTAACCCTCCCCATTTATCCGGGCTTGGGTACCAGCACGAAGAAACACACTGGTTTGTGGATTCCCTGTGGCTGGGTTTCTAAGGGCAGTTAAGTAAACTGGACTATTCAATGTCTCTGCGGACTGATATTGTTTAGAGAGATGGTGTATATTTGGAGTTGGAGTTGAAACCAGTATTTTATCATTGTGAGCATTATGGCTTAATTTCAGTTTCATTCAGTTCATTTCAGATTTTTTCTATATAGAAGTAATAGAAATGAAGAAGCATTGATACTTGAGGCAGTCTTTGAGGAATCAATATAGGGTGGTCCAGATCTTTTATTGCATTGCATTGCATGAAACGTTGCATAGTTAGATCTGGACCACCCTATAGAATAACTGAAAAAGATCATATCAGATCCTTCTTACATATTTCATCCTGAGCAGAATTTTCTGTCCAGTAGCCCTTTCACATTCCCACAATGCAGATAAAATAGGAACACACACACGTTTTTGTTATTTTAATTAGTGGCAAAATAGCATAACATAAAAACACTGATTTAGCATGATTGGGTAGTTTTTTGCTGTTATACATGATGATATGCTGCACTTTATATTTGTATTCATGAGCCACACTTCATATTTTCATTGGTACAAAGAATACAAAACAGGTCCCTGCCTTGTGCCCTGTGTTGGCTGGGATTGGCTCCAGCAGACCCCCGTGACCCTGTGTTCGGATTCAGCGGGTTGGAAAATGGATGGATGGATGGATTTCTACTGGGATTAAACACATTTAGTTCATGTTCACTATCACTGACTTACAAATTGTAAAGTTAAGATCATAGAACTGCAGTTTCAAATGCAATTTGTTTTTCCAAAGCTCAACATTCACCTGCATTATTATCATTCTTTAATTTAATATTATTTATTGTATCATTATGCTGCTGCAGGAGAATGTGAATTTCCCATTGGGATTAATAAAGTATCTATCTATCTATCTATCTATCTATCTATCTATCTATCTATCTATCTATCTATCTATCTATCTATCTATCTATCTATCTATCTATCTATCTATCTATCTATCTATCTATCTATCTATCTATCTATCTACATAAATAACTTTTAGAACATTTTTTTCCTTCAAGTTTGTTATTTCATCAATAAAGTGAGGTCACTTTACATCATTTTAAAGCTATATCACCTTCATGTCTAGCCCAGGAGCCTCCTAGATACACCTTTCCTTGGTGCAGGATGACAGTGCTTGAATGGATTTGGTACTGTGCTGTTGTGACTGTTGAAAAGGGGAAGAGTGCACTGGAGCATACCCATCTCGTCTGGTCCTAGACCTCATGTGTTAGGGAGCAGAGCTGACCATTGTCATACTGCATGTCACCACTTACACAATGGCTATGCTAGTCTTTATCATCTGGCTGCAGCTTCAAATGAAACATCAACCTTCATTTCTGTGAATACTCATAAGGAAAGGAGAGCCAATATAAATACAGTTCTCAATGTGGAAAGAGTACAGGAGGGATACACCCTTGTAGGAAGACCTGAGCAAACAAACAGACCTTCCTAAGTTAAACACTATAGAAACCTGGTGACGTGGCTCTATCAGCTTCCTGAATGCTGTTAGACATGAATCACTCTTATTTTGAAATAAAAAGGATGAAGAATCTCATCTGTGGACTTCTCTCTGAACTATGCAGGAACACAACTAAAAGCCAGAATGGTGTTGGAGCCCAGCCTGACCTCTTATCCTGTCTCTCCCTTCAAGAAACCTACTGAACCTAAGAATGCAGCCCAAAAGACCATAATAACCCAGGGTTAAGTTTAGGAAGTGAGCTAGACGGACACTGACAATTTGGGGAGTGGTGAGCAGGAGACAAGGTATTTTGGGAAATAAGAAAGCAGACTAGATTGAGTGTAGGGCCTTAACAAGTGTTATCTCGTTGTTCAGTTTTCTGGTGTCAGAAACGGCATTTACCGTATATATTCTCACATATAAGTCGGGTCTTGAAACCTGAAAAATCGATCATAAAATCAGACTCCGACTTATACGTCCGTTCAAAAATGCGACGACACTTACTGTACATTTTTTTTTGTACATCTTTCTGCTTCCTCCAGTCTCACATCAGTTTTTCAGAACCATTGAATTTTGTTGCAGCAGCGCAGTTACCAATTTCTTTCGCTACTTCAACGACGTTTAATTTAAAACCAGCTTCATATTTTCTTCTGATAGAACGCTCCATCGTAGATAAGGGATGCTCTTATGATAAAGGTGTATGAGGGTGTGAGATACAAAAAACACAAATCAGTGCAAACGTCGCCTCGGAATAGTTTGGGTATTACTGTGTGGTCACGTAGGCACAACAGAGAGAGAGGTGAGGAGTACGCGCTGATACAGCGCATTGCCACACCCACATTGAAAAGAAAGGCCGTGTGCTCCGTGGTTACTCTCTCAGGTGGGTGTTAGCATATCATAATCTCTTGGACCAATAGCGTGAGTTTTCTGCATTTGACTTATATGACCGATATTATAAAATATCAGAAATTATACAATAAAATCAAGTCCTGACTTATCCACAGGAGAACTAATCTGCGAGTATATACGGTACTTCAATATTATGCATTTTATTTACAATTTTCTAAAATGAAACAAAATGTTGTGCTTCAGAAAATGCTGCTGTACCTCCAGTGATGCTGTTTGTCAAATTTTGCTACCTGTTCTGCATGCTTCTGTCTGACAGGTAGATCCTAGATTTTTACATTTCCTTATTTGACTGATGCCTTTATCCAAAGTGACTTACAACATTTTGAGATATGATTGACTACATTTGGTTTTTTTTGTTTGTTTCTAGTTCAAGCACAGGTAGGTGATGTAACTTGCTCTTGGCTGCAAAGTTGTCAGTAGCAGGATTTGGAACACTGTAGTGATGCAGCAAATGTTTCGTGCTATGTTTCAGTACTCTATGTGTCTGCTTTGCCCACCACTTTGTAGCTGAGCTGTTGTTGCTCTCAGATGCTTCCGCTTCACAATAACAGTACTGACTGTTGACCGGTTCAGATCTAGAATAGCAGAAATTTGTCATACTAATTTGTGCGCAAATGTGGCATCCTATGAAAGTGCCACATTTAAAGTCACTGAACTCTTAACTTGATGCAGCTGTTAACAGTGTGTGCGGCTGAAACAACTGAAATCAATAATTTTGGAGGGGTGTCCACATGCTTTTGGCCATATATTGTAGTATCTATTTATTCAGTTTTCCGGTTTCTGAAATGACATTTACTTCCATATTATGTGTTTTATTTGCATTTTTCCTAAAAAAAATAACAATGTCATTATTTACTGCTACTGTAACTCCACTGAAGCCGTTTGTTAGACTGTACTACCTGTCCTGCATGCATGTTACTGTATTCCTATCGGTCTCCTTCTCTGACAACTTCACAGGTAGATCCTGGATTTATATAAAATTCTGATAAGACCATAGGTTATACTTTAGTGCAGCCACTCCCTGGTTGATCAGCCCTAAAGTTAGACAGACGTTCAGAAAACATAAAAGTCGAGAGAAGTGATGCATTAGGGCACAAAGATCATGCTCCCTGGGTTTTCTCCTGTTTTCTCAGTTTTCGATCCAGACACATTCATGATTGAGTAACTAGCCTGGTTCAGATGGCAATGTCCCTTTCTTATACATACTTTTTGAAGATCTTAACCTGAATAATTTTTAGTTTGTGACAGTTAATTGTCACTGATGATACAAAAAGTGCACTTCAAGGATTCTGTTGGTGTGCAGCCAAAATAGGACATGTCACTTCATTGAAAATTGAGAACTGTGGAAATTTGTGTTCATTTAGCAAAATTTGTCGCAACATCAAACAAAGCTGAGTGTCATTTAACAGAGTTGTGCTCTGATAGGAGCCCTTTTGCAGTGGCATACCCAAATCGATCAATTCTTTCATTCTTGTATACGTTTGTCTGTGTTTTATGTGAATGGGCTCAACAGTTATAACAAAGTACATTTGATTATATTTATGAAAGTTAATATACTGAAAGTGCAATTGACTGGTACGTTATATTTCACTGAATGTATACCTGTACGTAGAACATAAAGCTCTCAGGCTTTCATAATTTCTTTAAATACAGAACACATTTCAGGTATCTTTCTTTTTTTTCATAACTCTCTAAACAGTGTCATACATTTAAACATCTTAATGCGAACACATTTTATAGCTTTACCAGCGGTGGTGTTCCTCTAAGCTTTAGGCCGTTATGCTTGTATAAGGAGGAGGTGAGGAGATTTTATGTATCCAATGTTTTTTTCACCGTCCCTTCCTTTACTAGTGTTGGTCTATGATATTCTCTGAAAGACTTCGAAGGAAGGCTAACAGTTGGCCTCGCCTTGTCTCCTCTCCTCTCCCACCGCTTACACGTCATGGCTCCATTACCAAAAAGTGAGAGCCACCAGACTAAGGCTCTAACAACACATCTGGCTACAAATGAACAAACGTGTACTGTACCGATCCAGGCACGTCCTGAAGTGTACTTTTTCTAAAAAAGAAAACTGACTTTTGTTTCACATTTAAAGAGGTAGAACATTTAAACACCTCACAATTGTAAACTTAATGACCTTATCTTTGTGCGACTGCTGTCTGGTAACCTCAGAAATCCCCCAGAGTCCAGAAGCATGCTGCTGTCTTCATTGTACCTATTTCTGATGGGAGTGGTGATGGGTGTCATTTGCCCTGCTGTGGTTTCGCCTGCCATCCAGAGCTTATTACTGTCTTGCATTCACTGCTGCTGGTACGCTACACCCAGGACAAAAATATAATGTGTACTGTCTAGCCAGAGTACACTCTTAAAAATAAAGGTGCCAGAGCAGTTCTTCAGAGCGATGCCACAGGGGAACCATTTTTGATTCTCCAAACACCCATCCACATAAAGGTTCCAAAAAGAACTTAGATCTGAATAGGGCGGCACGGTGGCGCAGTGGGTAGGGCTGCTGTCTCGCAGTTAGGAGACCCGGGTTCGCTTACCGGTTTGCATGTTCTCCCCATGTCTGCGTGGGTTTCCTCCCACAGTCCAAAGACATGCAGATTAGGTGGATTGGCGATCCTAAATTGTCCCCGTGTGTGTGTGTGTGTGCGCCCTGTGGTGGGCTGGCGCCCTGTCTGGGGTTTGTTTCCTGGCTTGTTGGCTGAGATTGTCTCCAGCAGACCCCCGTGACCCTGCAGTTATGATATAGTGGGTTAGATAATGGATGGATGGATAGATCTGAATAGCTGTGAATAGATGGTAACAGATTTGTGAAGCACTAATGGGTCATGATTTTTAAAGGACTCTCACTGCATACAGTAACACAAGCTAAGTGTCTGAATTTCTTTATCTGAAGCTTTTCAAAGTACAAAGAACCAACTTTGTATGCAAAGAACCCTTCCCAGAGTGAAGAAACCACACAGTACAGTAAAGGTACCTTAAATGCCATTAAAGAATCATTATTTTTAAGAATCTACAGATGGGACGGCAACAGGTTTACAGATTCACAATCCGTGACAGGCTTAGTGTCTTCCAACTGTATAAGTATGCGGTGTCTGAGAAAATTGCTAAATATAATTTCTTTACTTTTTTTTTTTCATTTTATTGATTTTATTGTAATCATTGCATACAAATAGATCGATTTTTACAAAAAATAGGATTGAAAACAAATCAAATTCGACCCCTGAGAGAGAGAGAGAGAGAGCTTGGCCAACGGAGTAAAACTTAAACTGACTTTTTAATCATGCGCAGAAACAGAGTGAAGGCATTTTTTGTTTTTTGTAAAATGATCCCCTATAGCATCAAGACACAGTTGTTATGCAATAGAGTGGCATATTTGTTGTTTTACTGGTGACAGCACCAGCCCAGGCAATTTCTCACTTAGTTTCAATATTTATTGAACTGAAAATTACAAAATACTCGGTCCATTACAATAGTCAATTGAGAGAAGTCTAATGTTGTTACGTTCACTGACTAATTCTTGTAATAGTTGGAACCCTGGGTATTTAATTGTGCAGGTTATTCTGTAATACTACAAAAATGCAAATATTGCTTTGTTTATGACATTTAATTACGCAAAAAATGCCACAGGTCTAAGTGACAGGCATGCTGTGTGTCAGAAAGGTCGTGAGTTACTGCTTCCCAGTAAATTTGAATTGGCTACAGCTGTCTTAAGAAGAGCGTCCTGTCTGCTCCCATTCCATATGCCTAGTTTGACTGTGATGTTTCTGTCTTTGTTCTCTAATCCCCCTAAAAATGCATAACAGCTCTTGGCCTTAGTAACCTGACTCCACCTGTGAGCTCATCATCAAAAGTCTGGGCAAAAAGGACAGCCAGCAAGACTGCTAGCAGGCTGAACGGGAAGGGTTAAATTACACGGAGTGCATGAGAAAACACAGAGGTGTTGATCTCACTGAGTAGGCGTCTGCAGATCCTGAGCAGTTTGCACGCTGCCTGGTTGAGTTGCGGAGCCTGTACAAGTTAACAAGTTGTACATGTTCTTTTCAAACAGCACCATTCTTTTGCTGTGTGTGCTGTCAACTGAATGCTGGGAGTCGGTTTACTAATCTTCCTCTTAAAAGCAAGCTCTTTAAGGTAAGTGGTTTTCTTGTAATGACTAAGCAGCCTGATAAAGAAGATTGTTAGCCAAGCAAAGAAGTAAGGAATGTATGGGACGGTTTTTACCAAGTGAGGCACACAACTGATTTATCATAAAGAAGAATTGTATTTTCTAGACAAACTTAAACCTTTATGTCACACTACAAAATACAGCAAGGGGAATATAAAGAATGTTAAGTGGAAAATTACGTTTTTTACAGATGCTCTTTACAGGTACTGTATGCTTAGCTAGTAGGTACAGGAATATTATTTTGTTGTAATCATCTGCTCAAATACTGAACAGAATTAATGATTCTTATAATGCTCATTAAAACATATTTTATTTTGGAAATGCAAAGTACATTTAGCTTTTTTATATTGCACTATATGACCCCTCCATAAGCGTTGTCTTGCCATTTCGGCAGATCTGAATGGCATTTTCTTTGGGATTAAAACACAGTTTAGGATTTATTATGGTCATTAAAGTGAAGAAGGAAAGAAGAATTTTGTTAATTTCAGTGGGGAAAAAAAATCAATGGTGGAAAACGGCAAACCAGAGGAAACAGAATTACTCTTGTCACTTAGCACCTGAGACGCTGATAAAAAATAAAAGGAATAATAGGGCCATAAAGCTATACAGACAAAATAGTTACATTTCGTTTAACGTCTAATTACAAACAAATAATATCTGAATGTGAGAAATGCATAATTTGCTGGAGAATTAGAAATATCCATATCACATTAGGTTCAGCATATATATATATATATATATATATATATATATATATATATATATATATATATATATATATATATATATATATAGCATTTTCGGTTAATACAAAATGTTGATATTTATAAATAGAAATGTTAACGGAATATTTTGCTTCACAATGTGTACAAAAATCATTTTTGCAAAGTAAATATTCTTTTGTACTGAATCCCATAACTTTCTTGATAAGACTGATTCCGGTGAATGCATACAGTTAATCAGATTGGCAGATTAAAAGATACGCTTTTAAAACACATTAGTGAAATAACACTTTTTAGGGTTAAAACTTAAATTACTAAGTAATGCCAGTGAATTTTATAATCATGAGGAATTTAATAACTGCATGGATAAAGTATACAATAACGTTAATGGTGTTGTTTCCAAGCAAATGATTACATTTAACAAGACGACACTTTTATTGTTTTCTCAAATTTTAAGTAAGTACGCCTTCATTCACGTTCAGGTGTTTCGGAAGGCAAAAGAAAAGTCTGAACAGTTTTCACTAATTTGGTCAACACAGTTAATGTTAGTGCTTTCCTTTTTTATGAAATATCTCATGATTACAATATAACATCCTTCTCATTCATCAAAGGTAATGTGAAAGCTGTAGCTGTGATCTGCAGAAGTAGTAGCTGTATTTTAACTTAAGTGCCATTTCTGAAGTAAGTAGAGGAGTGCCTGGTTAAATACACAGCAAAAGCTCAATAATTACCCGTCAATGGTAATCACTTGTTATTAAAATACTACAACATAAAAGAATTTAGCATTCAACAAGTACCTTTCAGAGCACTTTTTACATTTTAAAACAAACTAACTGTAGTTAAATTAATGAAAGTGAAAGTGGGAGTACGTGTATATCCTTCAAATGTGCTGCTAGTGTTCTGGAGTGTGCACTATGGGGTGAATAAATAAACGCATGTCGGCGTGACATCATATGTATACACACGGCGATCATAATGAGGTTCCAAAATAGAAGGACATTTAATGGCTTTCTAACACAATGGCTCACACATTTGTGAAATGACTAACAATACAAATTAGCGTTTCATTAATTGTTGTTTATTTTGCATGATTTCAGATTAAATGCAAAGGTTTAGTAAGAAGTCCCCAGGCACTTGGTACCTAATTAAACTTATTAAAACTCAGTGTAAAAGTGTGAGCACTGATTGTCCAAATTAATTATTACACTTACATAGTTGCTATTACAACAAAGCAAACAGAGCTAAGCATCTTTTCAAAAAAAAAAAAGTCTAATTATATCTGTTTTGTTTTTGCTGAATTTGAAATCTTACTTGAACCGCTCAGCTAATTTGCATATGCCTGAATTTTAAATTGGTCACATTTTAGGTTTTCATGATATAATGACAAAGTGAAACAGAAATTCCAATTTATGAAGAAATTATGCACTCGACACTTGTCCTTTTTAATTAGATTTTTACTCACCCGATTTGACAGCCTTCTCTGTAACTATTTATTTCTTAATTCAGTTGTACAATTCAGGGCTACAAGATTCTCTTTCTTAAAAAGGTGCTATAAAATAAATCAATGGTTAGGGCCTTCTCCTGACAAATATATGCTCAGATACCCAATCATAAACACCCACACGTATTTTGTAAACTCACTTTGTGCACCAGAGGGTTATAATAAGCCAATGAGTATCCCAGCAGCATAGAGTGCAAATCAGGAATGGACAGCCAGTCCATCACTGGACTCCATGATACACACATCCATCGGCAGGAAGAGCTGCTGGAGAAAACCTAGAGAACGTATTACACTGCAGGCACCGTCGCTGGCAATCAAACTGGAGTCATAGGGTCATCCCTACCTAATGTATAATTTCACTAACAAATGGTAAAATGGTGACGTGTCACAAGGTGTGCTGTACGTCTGTTACTACCCTCTAGCTCTAGCTTTTAGGCTGGCCACTGTAAAACTAATGATATGTGTCGATATCGCTACTACTATTAACATGTCTATGATAACTGTACACCAGTATTTCAGTTTTTGCAAAACATAAAAAAAACCAGAATCAACTTAAACTTCAATTTGAAAAAAAGTTATCATGTGAATAATAAAAATACTTCTAAAAAGCACTGAAAACAGGCAACTTGGCAACATTTCACTAATTAATAAATTCAGTTTAAACATATTCTGAATTAATGAATACACAGTAGATTTATGAATTGAACACATGAAACATATAATAAACAATAAAGCATTCTCTTAATTGAATATATAACATAATAAACAATAAGTCATTAAATGTATTTTTTACTCTTAAACTTTTATTTTGCATACTGCAACATATTATTGTTATTATTAAAACTGCACAAGACTCACAAGGTTTCAAATATTTATAAATAAGGGGTACAAATTGCAAATAAGTCTGCCTGACATTTTAACAGTAAAAAATTATATTGTGGCAAATGAAGACATTTTTTTTCTTTGCATTTCCTTTGCTCTTCTAATTTTCTGGAAACTTTTCTTTGTTAAAATGGGAACTAACTCGCTCTTAACCAGTTGTCACAAGTGAATTAAGATTTACTGCTTTCATCAGATACTAGGAACATTCTGATATTTCTTTAAAAACATGCTTTTACACCTTTCTCAGATATATCTCGTGTATTTCTACATGCATGGTATGTTGCCAGTCTACTTAAATATCAAAATGAATGACCTTTGTTTGATCAAAGATTTCAGGCCTATAACCATATAATTGAGGAACTCTGGTCCTTCCTGAATTTTCATGGTTTCTGTGATCTTTTGCAAACACGTTTTTACTGACTGCATTCTCAGTCTGCAAGAAATGTCTTTTGGCTAGAACTTTTCCGCTAAAGCCAACTTGTTTCAATCATCAATGTACAGTAAATGGTGCTATATTGGTACCATGTGTTAAAAACAAGCCGTTTTCCAAATACTAGAATGTATTCTTTTTTAACAAATGGATAACCACAAAATATTTGTATTAAGATCTATTCGTTTGGTTTTGCACTTTTATATTTTATAAATGTATTTATGTGTGTTTGTGCCTAGCACACATATCCAAAACACATTGATTTAGAGATGGGGTTTAGCTTTAGTGCCAATTACTGAAAGGCAGGCTTCATTATTAATTGCAGGCACTTTGCCACTTCCCCTGAGTGTGTAGGTAAAATCAGCTTGAGGTGGACAAACGAGAAGCAAAGACCAGCCTGTGGAAATCTCAACAGAAGCGTATTGTAGCACCCCACAAAAGAAGTACATTTGGAAAGCACTGTGGATAATCATTTTCTCATTAAATAAATAAAGTCAATCATGTTTGCAATTCTTTTTCAATTGCATTATGCAAATATACGCTTATGTGCCTTCCAGCTATATTTATGGCCTGTTTTTAATTTAAGAAAATATGAAATCTACAGTATTAATGCAAAAGTATATTTGTGTGAAATTGGAAAATTCATTTTTTAACTATTATTGCAATATTTATGCTTTTTCCTTTTCAAGAATGATCAGTGTATAAGGAGCGCAACGACAAGTATATAAAAATATACAATTAGATACAGCAGTTACACAGATAAATAGATATAAAAGGCACTATATAACAGATAGATAGATAGATAGATAGATAGATAGATAGATAGATAGATAGATAGATAGATAGATAGATAGATAGATAGATAGATAGATAGATAGATAGATAGATAGATAGATAGATACCATTGTTGCTAAAATAAATATTCATTGGTTGCTTTGGAAATAGTTGTTGTGGTTAGTCATTGCATTTTTTCCAAGTGTTTAATTCCATTGTAGCTTGAAGTGGTGTTTCCTCTCGTGTAGTTACTCTTTAAACTTTTTTGGATATTTTTCAAACTTTTTATACATAAACATTTAGTAGGCTTGGAAAATCATATGTGTTCATCTGAGGCTTTAATGGTAAAACAGCTTAGTGAGAAACAGAGGATGATAATTGTTTCCATTGTAAAGCTGTGTTGTATTTATATTTTGGACCAAAATGTCACAATCTAATCCCAACTAAATTATTTTTTTCTTGCAGTGTTATAAACTATTTTTCTACTCTTTCAATTCTATCCAGCATTTCATTTTGTAGCTAAGTAACACTCAAGTTGCACAGCATGCCTTAAAGCAGGTTTGGACACACATACTGCTTATTTTTGTTTATTGCAAAAACCACAATCAGCCAATTTAATCTTAATTAAACTTTTGAATAGCAGGAGCTCTTTATGTCAATGGCTATTAAGCTGTTCTATTGGAGGTTTCATCCTTTTTATACAGTGGTCTATTTTTTCAGCAAATAATGTGCACTGCTACTAATATTTGTTATCTGTGGTCTTCATACACGCCATTTCTATTTAGTTCTATTTAGGGTAAAGATAGGCATTCACATAGAAAAACAAGAGAATTTACTTTCTAAAGGCCGTATATTCATTGGGGCAGGATAAAAGAAAAGTTTGTTACCATCTGAAATGTTAGGTTGCTAACTATTTAAACAGTATCTTAGCAGAAGCATTACAGCTTGGCTGGGAGACAGAGCACAAGACCTCTGCTGCTCCACTTTTATGATGCCAAGGGGCAGCTGCAATAGCAGAACTGACGACAGAAAGAAAGACGTGTAAGCAGATTAAGTTAGGAAGATGAATACGCAAAGGGTGTACCATGTAAGACTGACTGACTGACTGACCAGAAACTTCATATGTTTATCAAGAGTTAAAGCATATCTTTGTAAGAACGAATGAAAATCGTTTTTTTTTTTATAATTGGTTAACAATTTAAAAACTTTAAAAATATGAAATAAATTATTTTAGCTTCTATAATAAACTGATAAGCAATGTAAAAAGTTATCATTTTTCTTGTGTTAGATTATTTTTATTATCTATATTTTAGAGTCTTTTTAAGAACCTTTTGAAAGTTAAATTGTTTTAAAGTGAAGAATTCTCAGTTACACATTTTAGACACGCGGTATGGTGTAGTTGCAAGAGAACAGACATGTACACCATCATCAGTGCCAGTTGTGATAGTTTGTATGATCTGATCTGTGCTCCAATCGTACAGAATATTCAGAATGTAATTTATAAACTGTTATTCTCAATTTGCTGGTGAATTTGTATTGACTTACCAGCTCTCATATACAGTATTGTATTTCCTTTTTTCTTTTGTAAGCTACCTTATGTAAAGGTATCTGCTAAATAGTAATAAAGAAGTATTATACTACTTTTAAAATATTCTGCAATGCTGAGGAAATATCACAAACATACTATTCTTTGTTCCTTCGTTAACATTTTTTAGAACTTTGGAAGGCTACCTTCCATTTTTTATACAAAGATGTACATACTGTATACACACTAACTTCCTTCCATCCATTTTCCATCCAATCCAAACACAGGGTCACGGGGGTCTGCTGGAGCCAATCCCAGCCAACACAGTGTGCAAGGCAGGAACAAACCCACCGCAGCACACTGTAACTATCTGTGGTAAATTGATAAGCATTGAATTTTGCTAAAAACAAATGCAGATTGGTTACTTTTTAAGCAAAACTAGAGAAAAGCCAAGCAAAATGACACCTTTTATTGGCTAACTAAAAAGATTACAATATGCAAGCTTTCGAGGCAACTCAGGCCCCTTCTTCATCTTTCCTGAAGAAGGGGCCTGAGTTGCCTCGAAAGCTTGCATATTGTAATCTTTTTAGTTAGCCAATAAAAGGTGTCATTTTGCTTGGCTTTTCTCTACATTCATAATGGCTAACACGGTACAACACCCTAGTACTACAGTAAGCAAAACTAGTAAAAATACAATGCACTTGCATCCCGCTTAACACATTTTGAGACTGTAGAGTCTGAGCCTCTCCCTATGCCACTCCAGTCTGTCGCAATGCAGGTTCGTGTTTCCAAATAAATGACAACCTTTAAGAAGTATCTGTATGAGAATTTGGGAGAGCTTAGCTAGTAGCTAAAGAAGCAGGCTTGATGGACTGAGTGGTCCCCTCTTGTTTATAAAAATTTCTTCTGTTTTTATGTTCTTATATAAGTGGTAGAGTAGAAGGAAAGCCAGAAGAAAAACCAGAGCAGATATGGAGAGAATGTACAAAAGTAAATATCGAACTATAAAGGAATTATAATAATGTGTGGAGTTTAGCTTCAGATATTTAGGTAAACAGAGTAAATTCACAAACAGTTCCAAATTCAGTGTCAATTAATATTTGTAGATAGATAGATAGATACTTTATTAATCCCAATGGGAAATTCACGATAATAATAAGAAGCAGCATTATTATAATAAGAATGTCAGTTACACATTATATCTTTAATGTGACGAATTGCCTGCTGACTCTTTATCAATATTTATTTTGATATATAGAAAAACATTTTTGACAACCTAACCCTCTGGTCTCTTCCCACTTTCGAGTTTTAATGAACTAGTTGGCCTGACTAATGTACACTCATAAATTATATGAGTTCACCTTCATTTTGAGTGAGTGCATTAGCTTTATTTTAAGTCCTTTAATAGACAAGGTTATATTCCATAAATTAATGAGAAGAAGCTGGATTTATGCCATTTTTGACAGACCCTTTTGTACTTTCAAAATGTCGACTGATTCTAGTACTTGTATCGATAACCACTTAAAAGTTGACTTCACTTTATAGGTTCACTTTTACGTGTATTTGGGATATAAAGAGACAAGATTCAGCTGGCTGGCATGAAATATGAAATAGATAAAATTTGAAAAATGATATAACACACGTGCTCAGTCATTCTTTTACCTACCAATTCAGCCGTATGTCATTGATTTCAGTCACAGGATATGAACAAAATAAGGCTGTGAAACGTGACCTTAACTTGTACGATTTTCTTAAAATGAATCAGATTGGTTCTGAGATGTTTATGGCCGTTTGTGTATATTGTTGCTACTGGGCATTAAGTGTATGCCATGGGGTTGCTAAGTTCTCGTTGGTCTGTGTGGGTTTTCAGTGCTTGCAACACTTTCAAAGATCAACGGCTTAGAATATCTAAAGTGTCGGTAAGTATGCATACACTATGTATGTATGTATGAGCTTGTGCCTTGATGGAAAGATTAAGAAAACAAATAGAAGGAAAAATGGTCTTCAAAACGAATACGTGGAAGATGTGATCACTTTTTTAAAAATACTCTAAAGTGGCTTAGAATGACTGAGTGTGCTCTGCAATGGATGGCTCCGTGGCAAGTTGCTGAGATAGACAGAATTCAGCTCTGTGACTGTAAATTTAGAGTCAGCAGCTTAAGTAAAGGGATGGATGGAAAAAAATAATGTGCATGGAATGATACGTAATAGACAAATGATAACAAAATTATTTATTACCAAAATTCTACTTTTTCTTTAGATCCGTTTTCACATTTAACTGCTTACTAAATATGTCTTTGTGGCCAAGGGAAAGAATTGTTAAATGTTAAATGCAACACTTTCTATTAGTTGGAGCAGAAAAGGAACAAATGTACATGAAATCCAGCCTAGGAGTCTGAGTTCATTGCATTTCTAAACAGCATCTCCACATCTGAAACCTTTGAAAATAACGGAAGGTAGGATGCAAGGACTGATAATTCAGTTTCAGTGCATTCAACCAAACATTTAACTGGTTTGCCATGTTAGCACAGATATTAGATTGGAGAAATATAATAAAAAAAAAGTAAAGAACAACCAGTAATGTTCTCTCAAGGAACTCACACACTTGGTAGCAGACATCTAAAATGTTTAACAAAGCTGCAATGAAAATCAGAAATAACTACATTAAAATAATTCAATGGAAGGATTAAGGCTGCAATTGTTAGAATTCCCACTTTTCAGATCTAAAGATAGTGGAGTAGAAAGGGGGAAACACTCTCGACATTTGTTCAGCTGGTTGGAGACAGGATTAGATGGCATGAAAAGGCACCGGGGTAGGTTTTGCTCTGAGGGGTGCACTGCGTCTTTTGGAAGCAAGAATTGAATTTCAGTTTCTCAGCAGATCTCCTAGCAAGTGCTTCCTACTATGATTTATTGTGGCACGTTGAAAGATTCCAAAGCATGAGTCAGTTTGTGTTGGCTTGGTGGTGCAAAGGTTTGGTTACTGTTATTGCAACAAGCTTTTCCTTCAAGAATTGTTAAGCCTTTCTGCCCTCTGAAATTACATCTGCACTTATGGAATTATTAAATGAAAGATGTATTGTCTGCCTGGCGAAATGTTTATAATCATGAGGTTTCTTTCAAGTTTTACAACAGGAATATAGGCCTGATCCCATTAAGAAGTGTCTGGATTTGTTAACATTTCAATGATTGCCTTATCCAGTGCTGAATAAGGTTACTTAAAATTAATAAGCTGACATAAACACTGAAGTATTTGCTCCACACTAGTGTTAGTGTGGTGTTGAGTAGTATTTCCATTCCATTACTTGTTTATTACTTGTTTGTTGTTCTGTCATTAGAGATTATTGGTCAACCTGAGACTCATATTAACTTGTCATTTTTATTTTCCTTTAGGCATGGTAAAGTACGAGAGAAAAAAAATAGAAAACATCCATCATGAACCAAATCAGTTCCCTCTGCTGTAAATTCACATTACATTCTCATTGCTTGATTTTCACCATTTCAGTTCCCCACTCTGGAACAACACCATCTTTGGAATTCATCGCTAATAACATAAAGAGATCATTCTACAATCGGGTCAGCTCTTTCCGGATAACATAACATAATCCATCCATTCATTTTCTGAAACTATATTGGCAACATACTTATGCCAACTACCACAACTGATTACAGCAAACCAATTTAGAGCCATCAATGAATATGGTAAGCAGAAACTGGGAGCAAAACAACAGCGTTCAGAGAGAGAGGGGCTACACAGACAAAAGACGAATGTACAAATCTCATTTAAAATATTGTGACCAGGCTGGGGATTGAACCCAAGGCCCTGGAGCTGTGAGGCAACAATGGTAACCACCATTACACCTCATCGTATCAATCCCTCAGGTCAATTTAAGCTGATAGGAAATCTGTGAATGCACATGTGGATGAGGACCACCCACACTTAGACTGTAATGACTGCCGAGTTTTATAAAACCACATCGATGGCCTTTGCCCAGTCAGATGTTACTCTGCCGTTACAGACTGCTTTGATCCACGTGCGTATAAAATAAAGACTGACTCAGTAAATTCTCCTCGGAGTCTGAGTAAGTCATTGTCGGCTGTAACTTCAGGGTGCAGCTTTGAAACGATGGGTTGTAAAATTCCATTAAATGACTATGTCCATAACTTTTTGACAAGTTACAATTAATATAATTAGTTGAGTATACAGTATATACTCACTGTACCTACTATATGTGCTCATTTTGTATATTAGTCACTTTATTTGTGAACAGATATGTTTAACCGAATACAAAACTGTCAAATGCATTAAAACATTTTTTACTGTCACATGTTAACCCTGTGACAGTGTAAACTGGTATTTACATGCAATCTTTTCACTGATATCAGTTACTTAAAAATCAAAAGTGGTTCTGTGCCAGTTAGAGGTTTGTGGGTGCCTGGACTTTCTTAAAAGCAAAGTTATGCTCAGTGCCATAAGGAGCCTTAAGGATCATTTGGGTAATCCGTGACCATCGAGAGACAAAGATGAAAATTCATTGATTTTATGTGTGTTTTTGTATTATATTTCTCTTTACTGGGTGTTATAACGTTTTACTAAATAAGGTACTACACCTAATTCAATTATAGTTTACCGTTCATTCTTTTCATTTTTTTGTTTTTGAAGAAGACGATTAACTTAAATGCTTCTGTATAATAGAAGTTTACCTTAAGGGGGTCAGTAGTCAATAAAAGTAATTAAGGTTAGGTTAGGTTAGGTTAGGTTTCTTTATTTAGTCATGTTTACACAGGAAAACATGAAATTAAAAATTGCACTACAGCTTTTTTATTAATAATATGGAATTTTTCCAGTGGAAGGGAAAATGAAACTATTCCATTTTTTTTAGGATGCTTTTATTTGTAGTCACGTCAGTTTCTTTCTGATCTGTTGCAATATTTTGCCTCCTGTGCCTTTCAAGTGGGTTTTAAAGTCCGCATGGAGCAGCGTGCTGCAGTGCACCACCAAGCTGTATGTTAGCATCTTTTTATCTCACGGGAAAGTGCTTTTGTTAATAACGTTTATTTCAGTAATGCACCCTTTTCTGTTGATTGTGCGGACGATCCACAATCACTGTGACATAATATATAGTTATTTCTTGAAGCCCTGCACTTTTAGGGAAAGGGTCCATTAGAGTGACTGCAAGATTTAGTGCTGAGTTATGACACTAAGGGTCATGCTCTCTCAAGTTGCGCACTCACAGAAATGAAGGCTCCATTGCAACGCATTCAACTTTTGCTGAAATGCCGTGCAAAAGGCAAAGAGGTGTAAAAACCTTATAATTGTGGCTTAGCTACGACCAGAAGGCTACAGCAGGAAACAAGTAATATGGAATAATTGCAGGCTATTTTTTAAGGACCTGAGATAAATAATCTCCTGACATGGTGGACATGGAAGTTAAAGAGCGCAAACAGCAGTTTAAAGGAAATGTTTGGCTAGAATCCAACAAAAAGAGTAAAACATGTGACTGTGGGTTTCCTTTCCTGCAAAGCATAAGTCAGGGTTAAATATTTCATTATAATGTGGAGTTATTTTTTGAACGTACAGTTATTTTTATTCTTCTTGGAATTATTTGTATGTATATAAAAAGAATGCGATTAACCCTAAACAAAAATGTTGCCTTACGGAAACCTTTAAAATCAAAGGGAGGATGCATAGTCTATTGTTTGATAATATCAACTTATAACTGAAACAATACAATAATTAAGTGCAGAAACAAAATGCTGCTTAGTTATTTAGTATAAAAGGAGTCCTGATGGGAAAATATCTCAAAGGTCATAGATACTGGCATGCTTATGGGAAAAATGATGTGCGTGCATTCCAAGGCATTGTTCTTGCATGAATTAATATATAATAGTAGTATTTAGGAAGTAGTAGCAAGGGCACGCTAGTCTTCTCTTATCTTAGAAGAAAAAACCAACAAACACGTACAACTGATTTCATATCTTATTTGTTAGTTAACTGTTGATAAAAAATGTCCAGTTATGGTAATCTACTTTCTTCACATGAATATATCCTTGAGTGTAAAAGTATTTGATATGTTGGTTAGCTGTTGACAAAATGTTTCCAGCTATGGTGATCTCATTTATGGGCATATATATATATATATATATATATATATATATATATATATATATATATATATATATATATATATATATATATATATATATCTTTGAGCCTTTACGCCTCTCTCTGCCTGCGACCCAATCTTTCACTTACTGCCACTAGTAAAACCTAAAAGCAGCTGACAGGAAAACTCAAACCTATACAAAGTCAGCCCTGAACTTGTAATAAACCAATTAGCGAGTGTAATAATACCCTGCAGGCATGGTGGTATTTACAATTCCAGACCTTCCAGGTGTTCTCCAGTTCTCCAGTTGCTGATTCAGGCCTCAACACATTCTTGAGTACACTGGTGTTTTACCAATACCATTAAACCAAATGTGTGTTTCAACTGACAAGTCATATATATTGTGATTAAAAAGAGTTACTTTTAATATGCTTAAACTAATAGCCATCCTACTGTGGTCCACAGAAGCAAATAATAGCACACACTTCTGGTTTGAAAACTGCACACTAGGAAGAATGTCATTTTAAAATATATAAGAATTGCAAATGAAATTGAATTACCTGCCTAGTATTTTCCCCTAAAGGTTATACCTGTCGGAAGGGGCTAGTAATGAGAAGCAAACAAAATTCTATTTTTTTTTTTCTTAAATTTTTTATATCACATTTTATACAAACCCAAAGAAGAGTTAATAAGTAGAGTTGTTTATATTGCATAGTGGATGACCACCTCATTATCAATTACTTCTAAAGGAAATAATCCATTTTGAAAATGGTTGAAGATAAAATAAACATGTTCGATTCTGAAGAGTCCATCCTTTTTTCAGAATGAATTATACTACCAGTTCAAAATGTGGACACACCCAAATATTTTCATATTTTTTAATAGAAACTGATACCTTTTTTTTAATCAAGGTACCTTTACACTGACTTAACAATATAGCTTAAAAGATTTTAATTTATTAATTACCAGGCAGTCCCCAGGTTACGTACAAGATAGAGATTGTAGGTTTGTACTTAAGTTGAATTTGTATGTAAGTCGCAACAGGTACATTACTTTAATAAATGTTATTGTTGACCGACTGTAACCAAGTGCTCTACCAATGAGTGATGGAGTTTCACCTCTCTCTGACCTTTTTATTATTTCTACTTTATTTTCCATGGTGATGGTTTTTCTCTTCTTTACTGTACAAGGGGGCTCCGCCCCCTGCTCACTTCGCTCGCCTACCCCCGGCGTTTTGAACCCGTGCCCACTGGGTAGCCACGTGTGAGGATGACACACATTTAATACGGAGAGCTTGCCCGTGTCACTCTGGGGCTCTCCACTGTTAACACGCAGCCCCATACGTACCTGATTATATTTTCCCTTTTTCAAGTAATAATTTTCATTTGTTTGCGATACTGTGATGTTTATCGTAATGTTAATAATGCATAACTGTAATGTGATTCACCTATGCCGTATAGATTGGATGTGTGAGGATGACGTGTGTTTAATACAGATCGTTCGCCCGTGTCACTGTGGGTCTCTCCACTGTTAATACGAAGCTCTTTACGAACTATTATGCGGTGCATTGTGGAGCACTGCGGGCTCTGTAGTGTTTCCCGTTTCACTTCGTATATCATTTAGTTGAGTTGTTTCTTTTTGGAGGAGTCTCTGCCTGGTTTGTGTCATTTCAGACGCACGTTGTAGGCATTTGCGTTTATTAATTATATCCAGGCAGGCGCGTGTTTGTATCTCGGTAACTCGAGCTGTGTCGTGTTGAACCCGTGCCTGCTTTGCCTATGCAGTTTGAGACGCGCGTTGTAGGAGTCGACGTTCATTAGATCTACGCATTAGTGCCACTCACAATATGGCGGTCACGCCTGTGCATTCCGTATTATGTCGGTTCTTATCATGCTGTGTAGGCGCATTTGCCTTTTGTACTTTACTGGGCTTTGTGATGCCCGATGTAGGCGCCTGAACCTTCAGGGTCCGTATCCACTGTGTGGTGTGGACGTTTAACTGTCGTTGGTTCTGCCTTTATATTCTGTATCTCTGTGTGCATGTGCTTAGTGCCTAGGTGTTTTTGTAGCTGTTGCATTCCAGGTTTCATCATCTGTAACCCACTCTCCATGTGTTCGTCCCCGTTCTTTAATCTCTTCATGAAGTTTTACTTTGTTTCCTACTCTGTGTTTTATTTCTGACCTCACTTTATCCTGCTTGCGGCATGTCAGACGGTTCGTAGTCTCTGTCGTTGTACTCTGGGGAGGGGGGCTTTGTTCTGTAACCTGCTCTTCATGTGTTTGTCCCTGTTCTTTATCCTCTTTATGAGCTTTTACTTTGTTTCCTACTGTGACGGTTCGTAGTTTCTCCCGTTTTGCTCTGTTGCGGTGGGGGGGGGGGGCTTTGTGTGGCGCCTGCGCACGTGCGTAGTCTCTCCCGTTTCACTATGGGGGGGGGGGGGGGGGCTTTGTGTGGCGCTTGCGCACTATGTCTTTTGCGTCCACGGGCACGACCCTGCGTCCATATCCGGTTTACCATTCTCGTTTAGTAATATGGATCACCAGCACTTGCATCAGATTTGTGTTTCAGAGACATTCTTGAAGGGTGAAGACAAAAGGTTAACATGAGCTCTTCTGCAGAGCACTGTACACGCTATCACAGCAGATTAGGCACCAGTCGTCAACACGTCTGATGTATAGGGTGGTCCAGATCTAATTATGCAGTTTTCATTACACCATAACTTATTCAGTTTATTACATAGAAAATCACCCAAAAAATCCCGGACCATCGAGAAGTGTGCGAACTGACGACATGAAGAATCGTCTTCGCGCCAAACTGGAATCATCCCTGCAGAAGTCAAAGTCATCCAGACGATCTGGATCTGCAGAATTAGATCTGGACCACCCTGTACTGACAAGAGACAACTTTCTGCTATGTGCGTAACAGTACAAGCAGGCTTGCTATTGAGAATGAATGGGGGCAGCGAGGGGCAGTTCATCAGCAGCCCACCTCACAGTCACCTCCACTACAGTATGCTGCTTGCAGTGTCCCGCCGCACCACCACCCCCATTCAACACGCAGCCATCCGAGGCCCACTACAATGCTACCCCCCGCCGCCCCGTTCACCCTCAATGGCCTCCGTTCAGCCACAACAGGGTCACCACTTGCAGCGGGGGGTGGGCAGTGAAACCGCTTAACTACTGGAGCTGCCCGACGGACACTACACTGCACGAGCAGCAAAATCAACCCCCTCCAGCCTCCGTCCAGCCACCGCTTGCAGCCTCCCCGGGCCGAAGATGATGGAGCGGCAGTTACTGAGGTGCATGCGTCTCAGCTGCGGCCCCATTCGTATGTTGTAGGTCGTGTGTCCGTAACCTGGCCCATTGTCAGTAGCCATTCCTTTAGTGTCCTAATAGTCAACTTCATTAGCCTCTCCTCAATTAGTCATGTATAAATGCTACATGAGATAATTATTATTAGAGAATTATTACTATTAGAGAAACCTTTGTAATTCCATTAGTGCCACTGAAGCCTACTAATCTGTTTACTTGTGTTGCAAGGTACAGGCATTCCTAAAGTTCAGTTCTGCTATCAAAAATGGCCAAAATGCCATCTCAGACAAGGGGGGACATCTGTCCCTGGGTGCAGCATCCAGGGGGCGCCAAATTGATGTTCCCCATTGCATTTTGGCAAACAGGAGGCGGTGCGAAATCTTCAGTTGTCCCTGGGCGCTGAAAACCCTAGCTACGTCTCTGGTTGTTACTGAAGGTTTCAGACAAAGGCGTCTATTACTGTCTTGAGAGAAGAAGGCCAACTGGCTCTAGCCAGGATAGAGAAGGAAGGGAAGGCCCAGATGGACAAACGTATAGGAGAGCAAAGAGCATTTGTTTCTCAAAACTTCAGACTCTTTCGGTTATGGTCATTGTTCCAAAAAAAAATAAAAG
The DNA here is from genome assembly GCF_900747795.2 of Erpetoichthys calabaricus. NCBI lineage: Eukaryota > Metazoa > Chordata > Cladistia > Polypteriformes > Polypteridae > Erpetoichthys > Erpetoichthys calabaricus. The sequence goes on along the minus strand of NC_041409.2, from coordinate 28,430,055 downwards.
ACAGACTGATTGGTTTCATGAGAAAGCCGTTATGTTTTGCTAATATTTGAACCAAGATCTAAACTTTAGGAATGTCAGCATCTTGCAACCCAAATGAAGACAAGAATATGTTTTCCTTCATGCTAATGCACTTACAAAGGTTTCTGTATAAGCTAAGGGAGTTAACCATTATTAGCACACTGAAGAAATGGCTGCTGAAAATGGGGCTTTGCTGTTATATGTGAATAATAAATTAAAATCAGTCATTTCAGGCAGTAATAGCCATTAGAAACACTACTGATGTCTTGGCTATATTTTTAAATCAATCGAATGATATCTTACTAAAAAAGATATTAAAATGTCTGAGTGTGTCCAAACTTTTGAGTGGTAATGTGTTTCTTTACTGGGTACTAGGAAGCCTGAATGGAGCAACAGGCCAGGCCATCGTAGGCCATACTCATGTACACACCGAAGGAAAATTTAGAGTCACCAGTTAAATCAACCTATACATCTTTGGGATGTGGAAGAAAATCCAGAGTAGTCAGATGAAGACAGATACGGGTAGAACATGCAGACCATACACATGTCAACTGGGCCTGTGATTCAGATCCAGAGTGTTATATCCATGAAGCGACAGTGCTAACCACCATGCATCATGCAGTTTAGAAGACAGTGACTTTCACATATTTGAAATCAGTGCTGCTGCATTTTGGTGCAAGAGAACAACTTCAAAATGGTGTCAATGACTAAGATAAGCAATATGTTTCAAACCTACACAGAGCTTGTTGCCTTCCTATGAGAAAAAGTATTCAACATTGTACATTTTCATTATTATAAAGAGAACTCTGGATATGCTCATCTTTTAAAGCACTATTAGTTTCAATACTAAGGTCTATGCTATGACTTCGGAAATTAAAGGAAATATTATTTTACTATTTTAACAGTAAACCCTTTATGCTGATGGGATACGGTCTGCGTCTATAACTGGATTGGATAAGCTCAGAAAGTGGATGGAAGGAGTTTCCTTATCTAAAATATCCTTGTCGTTAGATTTATCCCATATTGCCACTGCATGTAGTTGTATATTTCTAATACTGTTGCTACATACAATTAAAACAGTGTAAGAGAGGCATGGTGGCAGAGTGTTGAGCATTGCTGTATAAGGCCAACCACCCAAATTCAGTTCCCAGCCAAGCTAATCTTTATGTAACATTTGCACATTCTCCACCATACCACAGATTTTCATCAGATGCTCCAGTCTTCTCCCATATCTGAGAAACAAAACACATGCCTTAGGTCAATTGGTGTCTCTTAATTGGCCAGTTTGAGTGAGTGTGGGAATGTGTTTGATGCTGTTATAGTGAAATGGTGTCTTGATGAAGATTGGCTCGTGCTTTGATGATGAAGTAGACTGCAGTTCCCCAAAACCCTGTAATGAAGAATGTGGATTCAGAAAGCGGATGGGTGGATGGATATATTAAGTAAATTGACTGGTTATCATTACTCAGAGTTTCAGTTCCCTGTGTCTTGGTCTGACAATCTAATGACACAATGAAATGGCGCATCATTGACATTCTAAATGTGCATTGCATCATTTATATTCTAATTGCTTCATGCTGTTCCTTTCATAATGCCTACAGGACATGGTTCAGCGTTATTTGAAAAGACATGTCAGGTCCTGTTTAAATTTTCTTTGGGTACATCATGGAAGCCAGCATTTTAAAAAAAAAAACCTATATGTCCTTTTGAAGGAGTAATATAAAGTGTATTTCACCAAAACGATAGAGTCTAGGGAATAAATCTTCTTTTTCCTGTTGCAATGAATGTTAGCCGGTAGTCTGGTAGTTTACTGCACTCCGATAAGAATGTGGTACTGTGGCAGCATTTGGCCTTGAGAGCATAAATTGCTGAAAGGTCAATCAGAATGTTTTTACTTGGGCTTTCTGAATATTGTTCAGTTTTCTATTTAATGAAATATCAGTCTCTGTTGGAAAATTACTCTGAATTTATTAGTTTCTAAAAATTGCTCTTAGTGGAAAAAATGAAATGAAATTGATTCAAGTGTGTGAAAAAAATATTTATTGGAATACAGAAAACAGTTTTAGGATCCTTAGTCTTATCCCGTAAGATAGCTGGCTCTACTAATTATTTACTTTATTCTTCACTTCTTGATGAAAATAAATCATTTATAGCTCATCCCCTGACATTTATAGACTACTCTCCCTACCTTGATAAAAGGAGAACAGGTTGCAAGGATAAAAGAGCATTTACAAAAGACATTTTGACAAAAATGCCATCTACTAAGTAACCATATATACAGGAATGGTGATTGTGTTACACCTTCTTATCACAATCCCTAAATTTAAGTGACATCAACCCATTCTTAAGACCGGTTATAAATTAAAAGATTCAGTTTTGGGAAAAGGCTAATGTAATGCATAGAAATAATGAGTTGTATGAGAGGTTGGACACTAAGGAGGGAGAAAAAGACCTGGACAGATTGGCTAGACAGAGAGATCGAGCTGGGAAAGATGTACAGTAGGTTAGGGTGATGAAGGATAAACATGGAAACGTACTCACAAGTGAGGAGAGTGTGTGGAGCTGATGAATGAAGAGAACGAGAGAGAGAAGAGGTTGGATAATGTGGAGATGGTGAATCAGGAAGTGCAATGGATTAGCAAGAGGAAGTGAGGACAGTGATGAAGAGGATGAAGAATGGAAAGGCCACTGGTCCAGATGACATACCTGTGGAAGCATGGAGGTGTTTAGGAGAGATGGCAGTGGAGTTTATAAACAGATTGTTTAATGGGATCTTGGAAAGTGAGAGGAGGCCTGAGGAGTGGAGAAGATGTGTACTGGTGCCGATATTTAAGAATAAGGGGGATGTGCAGGACTGCAGTAACTACAGGGGATACAGTTGAGGAGCCACAGTATGAAGTTATGGGAGAAAACAGTGGAAGCTAGGTTAAGAAGGGAGGTGATGATTAATGAGCAGCAGCATGGTGTCATGCCAAGAAAGAGCACCACAGATGTGACGTTTGCTCTGAGGGTGTTGATGGAGAAGGATAGAGAAGACCAGAAGGAATTGCATTGCATCTTTGTGGACCTGGAGAAAGCATATGACAGGGAGCTGTGGTATTGTATGAGGGAGGCAGGAATGGCAGAGAAGTACGTAAGAGTTGCACAGGATATGTATGAGGGAAGTGTGACAGTGGTGAGGTCTGCGGTAGGAGTGATCAGGGATCGGCTCTGAGCCCTTTCATATTCACAATGGTGATGGACAGGTTGACAGACGAGATTAGACCCCGTAGTCCCCGTGGACTATGATGTTTGCTGATGACATTGTGATCTGTAGCGATAGTAGGGAGCAGGTTGAGGAGACCCTGGAGAGGTGGAGATATGCTCTAGAGAGGAGAGGAATGAAGGTCAGTAGGAACAAGGCAGAATAGACGTGTGTAAATGAGAGGGAGGTCAGTTGAATGGTGAGGATGCATGGGGTAGAGATGGCAAAGGTGGAGGAGTTTAAATACTTGGGATCAACAGTACAGACTAATAGGGATTGTGGAAGAGAAGTGAAAAAGAGAGTGCAGGCAGGGTGGAACGGGTGGAGAAGAGTGTCAGGAATGATTTGTGACAGACGGGTATCAGCAAGAGTGAAAGGACGGATGTGAGACCAGCTATGTTATATGGGCTGTAGACGGTGGCACTTACCAGAAAGCAGGAGACAGAGCTGGAGGTAGTGGAGTTAAAGATGCTAAGATTTGCATTGGGTGTGACGAGGATTGATAGGATTAGAAATGAGGACATTAGAGGGTCAGCTCGAGTTGGATGGTTGGGAGATAAAGTCAGAGAGGTGAGATTGTGTTGGTTTGGACATGTGCAAAGGAGAGATGAGGGGTATATTGGGAGAAGGCTGTAAAGGATAGAGCTGCCAGGTAAGAGGAGGCCTAAGAGAAGGTTTATGGATGTGGTGAGAGAGGACATGCAGGTGATAGGTGTAACAGAACAAGATGCAGAGGGCAGAAAGATATGGAAGAAGATGATCCGCTGTGGCAACCCCTAACAGGAGCAGCCGAAAGAAGAAGAAGAAGAACGAGATTAATTCAAAGAGAAAGAGTTGTATATTAAGTTATTCTGTTGAGTTCTATTAACACAATTAATGAGCTAACTGAAATCAGCAAAATAATTAGCCAACCACAAGGCTGAATAAATCAGTGCTTATATTGTAGAAAACCTGTATTATTTTAAAATCCATATGTTACGAACTTTGGTCATTGCTGGAAAAGGCAGTGGGGACTCATCAAGTTGATATTCATGTGTCTGGACAAGGTTAGAAGTACTTTAGTTCTTCATGCTTCTTCTATGAGCAGAAGGATTAACAAGGTGCAAAATCACAGACTTGAGACTGTTTTATATGAAAGAATGGCTAAAGAGAGAGAGGGTTACGCTAACATAGTGTTTATTGCAGCTCAAGTAGAAGACAGCATTTTGTGAATAAAGGCTTTGTCTCACAAAGATATGTACTGTGTTAATGAATATTTATTTATTGAACACAATCACAGAGACTGAGCCGTGTGGTGGACTGGCACTTCATCCTTGGCCAGTTCATGCTAAGTGATTTTTAGAAGCCAAGTGATTTTTAGAATGTTGTTATATAAAATCACAAGATACTGATATATGCATTTTATTGCTTTTTTATTGTTGTTAAGTTTCTCACTAAGTAGGCTTTAGAGTTACAATCTAATCGTGTGTTAACTGTAAATTGTGTGAATGTGCAGAATAAAAGGTTTTGTTTGTCACGTCTACACAGTAGATGATTATATACCATATTCCTGAAAATAATCTTTAGTAATGATCAGTTAATCATACTTGGTAAAGTGAATGAAAAAGTGAATATAGAATTCTGTGAAGACATGCTGCTTCATTACAAAGGCATTTAGCCTAAACCTTAATAAACTTCTTTCTAAACTCTTGACTACCTTATCTTTATTCCTCTTGTTGCACTGAGCATGTAAATGACAAAAGAATTTCCCTCGGGATAAATAAAGTTCTTATCTTATCTTATCTTATCTTATAAATGATTTGTTCTTTGACAAAATATACAGGTATATAAACATCTACGTGTGGAAGTGTGTGTGTGTGTGTCTGTCAAGCCCGGAAGTGAGAGGTGGAGTCGGACTAAGGGCTCCACCTCTGAAGAAATAGAAACTCACTTAGCTGCTAATACACAAGCGATGCAAGAAAGTCGGTAAAACAAAATTTTCTAGGAGAGAGATGCCCAGAGTAGGTCCTTTCGAATACTTGACATCTCATCATTTTTTTTCTGACAATTTCAATAGTTTCTAGGACCCCAGGCTTTTTACAGAACAGGCTTACACAACTTATCAAATAACGTTTACTGTAAGTGGTGTTGCGTTTAAAATATAAATTCATTGGTAAGAAAATTATTCACCATACCTGTGCCCTGTGTCATTCAATTTTTAATAGTTTGTACTACCTAGCTGGAAGAAATATTACATTTATTGGTAGGACAGCCAAACAGAAATCAATTCATTGTTCCTTCATTGAAATCAGTCAGTCTATTTCAGGGTTCAATCAGATATAAGACAAAAACTACTCTGGATCATGGCCTATTACAAAGCGCACATGCACTGACACCAAAAACCGAAGAAATTGGTGAAAAACTTTTATGGACATTATAAGAACTTTCAAGCTATCTGACACCCCAACCATAAAAATACTCCATTTAAGTACATACAACATTGAAGTGAACTTCTTCTGTAAGATCAGATCCTTTGTAAAGGATCAGGGCATGAATAAATGAGGCAAGTACAAAGTTTGTTGCTTTATTATAACTTACTCTTGTTTTGTTAGATTTCCATTTTACTATTTTGTATTATATATCAACAAGTAAAGTGTTCCTTTAATATGCACTATAATTTATAAAGCACTTCTTAGGAAATACATTCCATAAAATGTGGTATTTAAAGGAATTACTACCTGACTGATCTGCATTGATAAATGAAGTTATAGGGATGGCTCTCGGCAAACATCTAATATTACTTTACAGTGCAAGCACAAAAGAATTTTCGGTACTTTCACTTGTCTTTCAGCATTCCTTAATTACCAGATGTAAGTGCATTTAGAACTGAAGCCAGGAAGCACTTCTTTACACAAAGAGTTGTGGGAATCTGGAACAAACTACCGAGACATAGAGCTGAAGCAGAAACCTTGACAACCTTTAAGAAGAACCTGGATGAGACATCGGGAGAGCTTAGCTATTAGCTAAACAAACAGGCTTGATAGACTGAATGGTCTCCTCTCATCTTTTGAATTTCTTGTGTTCAATGTGTAGTATGTGAATGGGAGAAAAGAATACCTGTGTGTGACTTCATATGGACCTTACAAATATATAGTACAGTGGAACCTCGGTTTGCGAGCATAATTCATTCCGGAAACGTGCTCGCAGTCCAAAGCACTCGTATATCAAAGTGAATTTCCCCATAAGAAATAATGGAAATTCAGATGATTCATTCCACAACCCAAAACTATCCATCCATCCATCCATTTTCCAACCCACTGAATCTGAACACAGGGTCACGGGGGTCTGCTGGAGCCAATCCCAGCCAACACAGGGCACAAGGCAGGAACCAATCCCGGGCAGGGTGCCAACCCACCGCAGAACCCAAAACTATTCATATAAAAATGATTAATACAAAATATAAAGTAAAAATACATAAAACAAATTAACCTGCACTTTACCTTTGAAAAGAATCATGGCTGGTGTGAGTGAGTTTCTAAACTCTTGTGGGATTCCACCCAACAGGACAACACATGGAAGAGCATCCCAAAGCAATCGCAGTCTCCCAGCGCTGTAGCAGTTCGCTGTAAAAGCGAACCTGAAAAGATCGCGGACATGCTATAAGCTCCTGCCATTGATGGGTGATACAAGGAACAAGGAACATTACAAATGCGCAGGGCACAGTATTACTTGGCCACGACCCTGCCTGACTGCTGTGTCTGTGTATAGGAGAGTGGCAGATCCCGCTACAATAAATAACCGCGCTGTTGCAGTTCCAAGCTGAATAAAGCTGGTGTTGCTAAAGTACTGAGACTCAGCTTCGTGTTTTGGGGTGCAAGACAGGGACTCGCACGTCACAGCATACACGCGCACACACACACACACACACACAGTCACAATGCTGTAGTAAACAGTATACGCTCGTATGGATGTTGACTATATGAGTGAGGCACGCCGACTCAGACGGAGAATAGGAGACGATTGCCCACAATCCCGCAGCGAGAGAGAGAGAGAAGAACCATCAGCTCAGCTGTGATCACATGACGCTCAGCAGACAAAGCGTATACATACTACTCGTATCGCAAGACCTCGCTCATTTATCAAGTCAAAATTTATTAAAAATTTTAGCTCATCTTGCAAAACACTCACAAACCAAGTTACTCGCAAACCGAGGTTCCACTGTATAGGGTCTGTAGTCTAACTCTTGTTAGCTCTACTATTCCTGATCCGTTCACCTCAATCATTTTCCGACTTGTTCAATTAGGTTGATGAAGTCCGGAGCCAGTTATGGCAGCTTTGAGCACAAGGTAGAAACCAAACCTTTTAATACAAAACATACAAGTATATAATTTCGTAGTATCTTTTTACTTAAATTTTATTTCTGGAGATAAAAAGCCAAAACCTTTAATCTACGGTTGTGCATACTTTGTTCATCTATTTATGAGTGCAGGTAGCGCTGTCTTTAGCACCCTAGGTTTTTATATAAATGTTGTCTCAGATGTTTGGTTTTTTTGCCTTTATGAATGAGTGTGTCTGTAGAAGAGAACAATTTTCTGATTTCCATTTATTTTCAAAAAAATTAATATTACATCATTTTTGTTGTATTTTGTTAAAGAAAGTAGCATGTTAAGTAATAGACCACATTTCATATAAAACTTGATTACCTTGTTGGCATATAGCCCAGTGTCGTGATTAAACAAAGACCACAAACAGGTGCTAATGATCAATGACAAAATGAGGTGATTGAACCAAACTGATTAAAACAAACAGAAAACAGGTGTAGGAGGAATCAAACTGAGCGAAGGACAACCAAACTAAAAAATGAGGGTGTGACAGATGTGACACTTTAACCTTCAGATCATCCGTTCTTTCACCATGGTAAGATGAAGCTTAGCAATAAGAAACAAAGTGGTCATCTTTCAGCAGCAAAGTCTCTCCTAGAAAGAAATTTCTCAGCAGATGTGAGTTTCAAGATGTGCTGCTGAAGCTCATCTAAAGACGCACAAGGAAATGGGGAAGTCTGAGGACTGGAAATGCAATGATTGACCACAGAAACTGAATGCCGCAGATAATAAATACATCAGACTGACAGCGCTTCAAAATAGGAAGAAGTCCAGCGCTGCTTTCAGTTCTGAACTCACGGAACCAGTGGAACACAGTCCACAGAAGCCTTAGCAGAAGTGGTCTTCATAGAAGTGTTGCTCCCAAAAAGCCATACCTCAGAAGTGAAAACAAAGCCAAGAGTTGTAAATTCAGAGACGCTTGGTCATTACGGGCCCATATGTTGGAGACAGAGTGACGAATGACTCATCAAACCACATTACTTTTCTCACTGCTCAGAGGTTCAGGTTTTGTACTCCTTACTCCAGGTTATGGGTCTTTTTGTGTTAGGTCTAGATAGAAGCAGTTTCCACATGGCAGCCATGCCATCAGTTCCAGCTTTGTGACTTAACAGTTTTTATGAAGACTGGGTCGCAGAGGTGCTGATTCAATTCCATGGTCATTTCTGAGGCTGCACTTTGATGGCTTTAAGCTGTGAAGAGTCTGTCTAGCCCTGTCAATGTGCTTCAACTTGCAACTGCAGTGTCTCATTGTTGATGCATTTATGCACGTTTGGCATATACTTTAATTATTTTGTGAGTGTTCCTCTTGATACGTTAAGTTTTTTTAAAGTAGTATGTCTTCAGTTAGGGTGCTGGTTATTTGAACTTTTATGAAGGCCTGCCAGTTGCCTTATGGGGCCTTGAAAACACACCTATCAGAAGTGCTTATTTGTCAGACTTTTATATACAGTAGCTGACACTTACTGTACTGCTAATTAGCACCTGCAATTAACCTTATATGACTCGTAATTGTGATTTAGCTATTTCAAAATGAAACTCTTTTTATGTAGTATTTTCATTATTGTGTCCACCCATGTACAGTATATTGAAAGTACATTACACTCTTGACAAAAATTTAAGGAAAGGTTGTTTTTTAATGATTTTTTTTTTGCTATAGCTATGAATTTTGGTGACTACTGACTGTTCATGCAGTGCACAAAACCACTAATTATAGTCATTACGGTATTTAGCATTCCCACAAAAGTGTAAATGTGCCAATCCCTAATTACTTTTTAAATGCTACATTTATTGTGGTGGAATCCTTTTAAATGAGTGTCATTTAGATCAAGATTATGGCAGGAAACAAAAATGCTGGAGAAACACATATCAGTCAGTCAGTCATCTTGGCTAAATTCATCAACTGGTACTGGACTGTGGGGCTTAGTAAGCAGGTAGTGTAGTGTAGTGATGAAATTACTGGACTCTGAACCCCAAGGATGTCAGTTTAGTGTCCACCGTCAACTTAATGTTTGCCCCTGAGCAAGTCACTTAAACTATAACAAATACACACTTGTAAAGTGTCTTGGAATTGTATTTACAGGTAGTATAACAGAGCACTATGTAAAATAAAAGGAAATTGTTGGGGAAGTAGTTAGCCTTGTAAAAGCATTAAAACATTTTTAAAAAAGTATCCTCATTTTCAACTTCTCAGCAGTGCTAGTTTCATACACAAATACTAACATTTTGTTGTGTAGTGTAGTCAAAGCCACACCTAAAGTATTCAACAGCAAAAACATAAAGCCCAAAATTGCACAAAGAATGTGTTGGTGGGCTTTAACATACCCTGTTTAATAAACAGCCCCCCAGCTTTGACATTTTAAGAAGACAAAAAAAAAAACTCTCTAAAAACCTTGGAGGTGGAAACAATGGAAGCAATCTAATGAAGGGCAATTTAAAATGAGCCCCCCTTTCTGGTAGGTTGGACATGCAACGTGCATCACAAAATAGGCTGAACGTAACACATAAAACCGAATACGAGTACTCCAGAGTCCCTCAGAGCTAGATGGCCAGTCGATGTCGCTGCCTCAGAAATACAATAATTCAGTATAATTTGTTCTTTCACTGTGCTCCTCACCAAGTACAGACACTGAGTGCCACAGCAACTCCCAAGGCAAAATGCAGGAATAGATTATCCCAACCACTAAATACATGTAATGATACAGATATGTTAAAATACATAAACACAAAGTAGAAGCTGATTACATTAAAGGAAACCAACAATATCTGTCTATTAAGTAATTGTAGAGCTACTCAACAATTCGAAGGTGAAATGGTTGTGTGTGGCATTTTAGTCCACAAATTTTAAAGTGATACAGAAGGAACTTTACATAATACTGTATTTACAGTTTGCAAATAGCAGACAGCCTCAGGCGTCAATTGAAAATAGATGATTGACATCATAGGTAATTGCATAGTTTTTCAGATCTTGTAAGTAAATTTGAAATTATAAATGCAACCGTAATGAGGGTTGTAGTATATATTGATAGGTTCAGCTCATTTAGGGCCAGCCGGGGGCTATGTAAAAAGGCTGAATTCAGGCCCTGTTATTGATTGCAAATTAGTGAAACATTCAGCTGTCCTGTTGCATGGATTTCTCCATCTTTGTTGTTCTTGTATTCTGGATCCTGCATTTGACGCTTACCAAATGGAGCTGCTCTTCTTCTTCTTCCTATTATTAGTTTGAGTTTATGGAGGAGAAATAAGCGCTGGTTGCATTTAGAAAATAATTTTTTTGTATTTGTATTCCAGTTAAGATTGTTATCTAGGTAAGTTCCTAAGTATTTATATTCAGTCACTATTTCTACCTCCTCTCCCAGAACTACAATAGGTGAACATACAAGTTTCTGTCTCTTAAAATCAAATATCATTTCTTTGGTCTTTTTTACATTCAGAGTGAGAGAGTTTTTATTGCACCAGTTTACCATCCAGTCCACTTGATATAGATAGTGGCTTTCATCCTCTCCAGATATGCATCCTATGATCATGGTGTCATCCTCATACTTAATAATGGATATGTGGTCATTGTTCTGTCTCAGGTCACTTGTGTACAGAGTAAACAGTAATGGTGATAAGACGCACACCCCTGTGGACTTCCTGTGTTTGAATGAATGACTATTGAAAAAGTGTCCTGAACTTTAACTGTCTATGAACAGTTTAAAAGAAAGTCCTGAATCCATAGTGTAGTAAATGGCTTTACATTCATACTGTTCAATTTCCAAATCAGTATATGAGTCTGTATAGTATTGAACGCTGAAGGAAAATCCAAAAATAGTGCTCTGACATATGATCAAGAAAGGTGTAGATTTGATGTAAGATAACAAGCAGAGCATCTTCCACACTTCTGTTGCCATTTACCTCCAATTTTTGAATTACCAGATTGTATCAGGTTATAAGATGTTATATACTGTATATTGTACCTGTCAAATAATACAAAGAGTACACAACACGTGTTTTGCCCTAATTGAGGATAATCAGGTGATAATCACCTTTGCTTACCCTTGCAGGGGTTGAACCTCGGTTGTCAGTGCTTCAAGCAGAGTCTCAGATGTTGCACCATGATGGCTGGTTCACTTACTTCACAGTGTGAAGACTGGAGTATTACATCTATAGGTCTGATCGTAATCCAATTATTTGGGTGGTTACCTATCAGGTAACGATATATAGGTAGACACACTACCCATTACCAATGCTGGGCTACTCCAAAGTCTCCAGTCAACAACTACACCTTTGGAATATGAGAGGAAACTGGAGTGCTCAGACTAGCTCAACTGTGTTAAAGTAATGATTTAAACTCCACGAATAGTGACCTGGTATGGACTTGAACCTCTGCCCCAAACATTTTGAGGCAGATGCACTAATTACTGTGTGCCTCCCAAAAATGATTCTTTGCTCCCTAAATAAAAGAATGGCTCTCAAAGGAAGCTTGCATTTTATTCAGGATATTTCTAACAAAACTAAATATAAACTAAATTAATGTCTTTTAGTTAAAACACAAATTTCCAAGGGCAACAATTGTATAAACTAAACATCAATAATCCTTTATAAAAAGAAACTGTTAGAATGTCTGGCTGTTAGATTGTGGTTTAAGTGAAAGTCAAAGAAAAAGACAAATGTTCATTTTAGTTTTGAAGAGACAGATGGAGCTTGTTAAGCAGATGCATAAAGAAAGGTTAGGCAGTAGGAACTACAATGCTGAATGAGCCTCACTGAGATCAATCCTGGTCGTCACGTAACTTGTAGATGACTGCATTGTGGTCCCAGTTAAAGCTTTAAAAGTTTAATCGGGCATCGACCTACATCAGTACTTAGTAGTTTTGACTTTTGGTGCTTTCATAGTTAAGTAGCCGTGTCAATTTGATCTAGTCATGGCAGATAAATGTTGCTCCTAAATCAACACTGAGGTGAGGTGATCTCTGTTAACTCTGGTTAAAATATTCTGAATAATGAAGTGATATCTGAAACCCTATAAGCTTTGTTTAGTTTTTAAATGTTTAAGTGGGTATTGAATGTTGAAGGTAGGATACATTTTGTGTTTAATGCTATGCCCTGACAACTTCATAATTCTGGGTTCAAATCCATGCCTCTATGTGGAGTTTGAATGTTTACCCCAGATTTGTAAGGAATTGTACAATGAAATTCTTTCTTTGCTGTCCACACCAAATGACAAAACCTACGTATGAAGATAAACATAAATAATAAGTAGCAGATAGATAATAAGTAACAGAGGCAGCATAAAGTATAAAAACCGAACAGAAGTATAAAATGTAACGTGCAGGTAGGTGTGTGATGGACAAGTCCAATACAGTTGCATGAGGTAGATAGAATGAGGTGGACCACAGTTATATACTCCAGCCTGTTATTTAGGAGTCTAATTGCCTTGGGAAAGAAAGAGTTCTTTAGCCTGGAAGTCCTGCATCTCATACTTCTATACCTCCTACCTGAGGGTAAAAGTGTGAACAGTTCATGTTGGGGGTGAGTCGAGGCATTTCTCACACGGATTCTGCAGTTGTAGATGCTCCGCAGAGAGGGCAGTGGGGTCCTGGTGATCTTCTCAGCAGTCTTTACCACTCTCTACAGATGTTTGTGGTCCATAGAAGTAGTGTTGCCATACTACACGGTGATGCAGCTGGTCCAGATGCTCTCAACAATGTAGCTGTAAAAGTTGCAGAGGATCTTAGTCGACATAACAAACTTCCTCAGCCTCCTTAGAAAGTACAGCCGCTGTTGAGCCTCCTTGACCAGCTGTGTGGAGTTAAGTGTCCAAGTGAGGTCCTCACTGATACCACTAGATGCCCAGGTATTTAATGCTGCTCACCCTCTCCACTTCAAGCCCTCAGATGAACAGTGGCCAGTGAGGTCTCCTCTCCTTCCTCATGTCAACTATCATCTCCTTCATCTTGTCTGTGTTGAGGGTGAGGTTGTTATCCTCACACCATGACGCCAGACTGTCCACCTCCCTCCTGTAGGCCGCCTCATCCCCACCAATGATGCGTCCAATCCCTGGGGTTTAAACTTGAATGGTGGCTCAGAGTTGCTCATGGGTATTTAAGTATGCCAATCAGGTCTGATTCTTGCATTGAGTACTACTGGAATAAGTATCTAGAAGTGGATTTGGAATATGACTTATGATGAACAGGAGGATCTGGACAGGGTTAGCTTATATAGGGTATACTAGTATGTAAAATTAATACTTTGCCTTATCGAGAATATTTTTCCCAGTCTACTCATACCTTTCCTTTACAACTTGCTATATTTCCACAGCAGCTTGTGTCAATACTTTTTTTACTTAATTCCATTACGGCTGCAACAGCTTGGTTTAAACATTGAACAATTTTTAACTTGCAGAAGGCAAAACAAAATCCATGCTAAACCTAACACCTCCATGAATTTTATTATGTAGTTTTTAGAGGAAAACATATCAGAGAGTTTACAACTCTTAAAATATGTGGACAGATATAAAACCTATAAATGCCGACTACGGCATGAGTCAGAATGAGCATTTTCTGGGACATCTTACTTCGAATGTAGGTGAAGCATGTTGACAGATCATAGTCTATATATAAAAACTGAACATGGTCTGAGGAATCTCTTGCTAAGGATTCCTGGGGTTCCTGGAGTAGATTTTCAAATTAACTGAAATACCACAATCTTTTTTTTATGAGTGTTGACCTGTTTTTACTGTGTACTGGAAAATGTGGCCAAAGGTTTTGAAAAGTTCACCTCTATATTCCATTATCCCCATCCAAAATTTCCAACCACTTCTCCATTTGCTTCTCCAGTCAGACACCTTTCAGATCAATATCCCCAGTATCTAATTTAGTGTATCTTTTCTTGTTTTTTTAATCACTACATCATGAATTTACTAGCAAAATACTTTATTCTGTTCCTTGAGTTTTTGAAAATGAATTGAGTGGTCACAATTGCACTTGCTGTGATAATTTAAATCAAGACCATATTCTCTAAAACATCTTTCTCATGTCGGACTAGATAACCCATCCATCTGTTGTGAAACTCACTTAATCTTGCTCAGGGTTGCAGGAGATGCAGCCTATCCCAAAGGTGTAAGGAACTACCCCAACTTTGAACAGTCATTCATAAAAGGACAGTGAACATAACATACATGCTTTTGGCTTGTGGAAGGAAACCCAGAGTACCCAGAATAAATCTCAAACAGACATAATGAGAAGTTCCCAATTCCTTCCAGATCTGGCCAGGCTGGTATATGAATCCAGTTAGGTAACAGTGTTAATCACTGCCCAAATTCAATAATCCTCAGTGTAAAATTCTGTTTCAACTTGTTTTGTGCCCTCCTGACATATCCCAGTCAAATGTTTCTTCTATTCATCCATTTATACTCTTAATTGCGTCTTTCTGATATGATGAGCTTGCATTTTCATGTACCAATATGCATCTTTCCTTTAGATACCAATAATGGCTATTTTTCCTTATGTTGTACCTTAGTTCCAGTAGTTAAATTATCATTTCAGTCCCAAGTCATTTTAGAATTACAATTACATACTACACGCAAGTCAAACACCAATGCCGGTGAACATGACAGTCATCAAGTGTCAGATATGAGAAGAATGAATATGTCGTGATGAGCGAGATGAATGTTTTAGGTCCTTTGCCAAGGATCTTTTACCACCATTGGGTCCTGTGAGACTCACAGAAATTTATCCTGCAAATATTTTATTATAGGTACACTTAGTTTTGAGAATTGGACAAATTTAAAATGGACTTATATTGGTGGTTATACTGGCAGCACAATTAGTATTGGAATTTGAGGAAAACAGATGAATAAAAACTTAGAAAACTCTAAAAAGAGAACAAATGTGAAGAAAGACATCTAAAGAGTGAGAAGCATGCAATTCATGCCTTAAGCCCTCGTCACACTACACAACATTTCCAACAATTTTTAGTCATAAACTTCATTTACACACTCATAGCCAGTCAGGGGTATTTGCGGATGACTACTCTCTGCCATTGTATTTTCTATGTATTTTTTGTAATTTTAGAATTTACTTTGTTATTGTGTTTCTATGTAATGTTGTCCGTGATCTGCCCTGACTCCTGTACATAGAGCCTAAGGCAATGGGGTCATTTTCCAGCCCCGGCAGCACTTAAGTTGAAGTTTGGAGTAGCTTTTCTACAGTTTTGGTATAGTCGTTAGTCATCAGAGTTTTCATGGTTTTCCTCTCATCCATTTTGTGGAACTTTTAAAATTTTTTTAAAAGTATGTATAGCTGCCTTTGTAGAGAGTTTCCAAATTAGTTAAAGAAGCAGCTACCAGAAAGATTCCAGCAATTAGTATGACTTGTGTAAAAAAAACCTCACAGTCTAAATGTCTTTGCTTTGAAAACTTTTAAAACAGTTTACACAAAAAAAAACAACTCACGTTTCGTAAAGTTTCTATAAGCTATCACATACAATAAGAATGTACACATATAACGGTAACATAACAGTCTGAAAACTATGTGCCTTTGCAACTTTCTGTCTAGCCTTTCATGTTACTTTCTAGCTGTCTGACTTCAATCTGAGATCTGTCTATTGTATTCTGTTTCATGTGAACATTAAGGGCATTCCATTAAATTGTTAGTTTAATGGGGTAAAACAGAATCTTCCATATATGACATCCTGTTGAAATGAAGCAAAAACTTAAGTGAATTTATTATTAACATTAACCTTAAAAGGTTTCGCTCTTACAGCGTCAGTCTGATTTTTCAGGCCCCTGCAGGCTCGAAGATTCCCCTTTTGGTTTGACACCAGGCTGCCTGGGTTGACGTCAGTCCAGGTCTCGTCTTTTGTGTGAGTTGTTGGAGATCTGCTCCCCCTTTTATGATTAGAGCTGGGAGGATTTCACAAAAGTTAATGAGGCGAGATTTTGTATGTATATGGCAGCTGGCAACCAATGAGCTCTCACCCCTAACTACAAAACATACAATGTGGCCGCAATGTAAGAATGAAAGCAGGTGTGCTTGGATTGCACCAACAAACGTCGGGCATATCACTCTGATGTCTTGCATTTGTTATAAAACAACAAAATGGAAAAAGGAAAAAGAAAGGGCAGAGTCTGCTCCTGAATTTGGCATACCTGGAAAACATGCCCAGAAGCTGTCAGAATGTAGCAAGCTGGCAAAACTTCAGAAATTTGAAATGTCCTGAAAAGTTGGAAGGCAGGCTAGTTCGGTAATCTTTCATCCTCAAGGCAATGAGATCCAGCATCTGCAGTCATTACGTATGACATGCTTACTGAATTGAGGTTGTGTAGTGTGCCACTGGCATTTAGAGACTTTCCAAAGCTGGGTCACAAGAAAATTAAAATTTTAGTAAAGAATACAGTGTACAACATACCAAATGCAAAAAATAACAGAAATAGTTGAATTCAAAAGGAAGATCTAATTGGGAACACACTAAAAAATAACTAAAGTCCACAAGTGTTCAAAAAGATCAATAGCTCAATGGAAACATCTATAAATAACATATTAAGGACAGGGGTGGTGATTAATTAATAAATATGTCAGGGAAAACTATAATCAATGCAGTATGATTGTCATCGAGGTATTATCCCATTCACCTTTGACAGACATAAAAGAAGACAAGGCAGATTTTGTATAGGAGGAAGTACTAAAGTTAATATAAACACAAAAAGGAAGAAAAGTGCAATTATTGACAATGTGACAAGCAGTTGAAGGCCAGACAACTAAAGCCTTGTTACAAATTTAACAAAGATGAAGAGGTGCTGATGGATTGGTCAAAGTAGTGATAATACCATTAAAGAAGACGAGAGAGAAAAAAAATGAAGGCAATAATTATATTGGAATTTCATTACAGAAAGTTTGTATAAAAGATGCCTAAAAAGTCAATTGTGTATCAGTAGAACAACGAGTACAAACTTTACTATCAGACAGATAGTAACCCTAACCCTAACCCTAATAATAATAATAATTAAAAAAAAAAACTACAGTGGAACAGGTCTGCAAAATTTGCAGTCAGTGATTTTAAACAAGCTTTACGTGTGGCAGGAAGGACTATGGCAAGTATTACAATATAATGGTGTGCTGAAAAGGTAAGAAAGCGGATTAAGAATATTTATGATTGGCCAGTCAGTTCATATACTGTCGGTGGAAAGTTAAAGACACAGTCTGTAATCTGAACACTTTTCCCAAGTTAGGTTTAGATTGATGCAAGCTGGTATTCTGAGTACTCCATTTGTTACTCTCGGTAAGCTCTATAAATAATTAAGAGTATAATTGTGATTGTTCTCACTTAACCCCATACCAAACTTTAGATCCATTTAAACGTGTCAGGATTGTCACTGTGATTGTCACAGTATATCACAAGCTTCTTTGCAATTGTGATATCCAGCCTTTGCAGCTTACAGCTGACTCGAATGCAGTTACATGATTTATTACTGACAGAAATATTTTAACATAATGGCATGCATATACTTGACTTATTATGTTTCAAATTAGTTGTAAAAAAGTGATGTTTCTTGATATAGTAGAATGCAATGATATTCATATTTTAACCCGTTGTACTCAAGAAGAAACATGGACGGCAATCAGAAAGAGACTGTCTGTCACAAGGTGTTGAAAACTCTGGGAGGTTTGTATGCATTCATTTCAAATACAATATGGATTGATTGTCACTCTGAATTGCACCAGTGTAAATATATATGTGGTTTGTGTTGGTGGGCGCCCTGCAATTACATTTGAGCCACCGACCACAGAGACTTCTGCTTCATGTTACCTTCAGCTAATAATGTGGAACAGAAATGCTTGGATTAAGCAACCTTTCATAAGATAAGTGGCTCTCTGATCAATCACATCAAAGGTCTTGTGTCCATGAAGATAAAGATTCATTCTGCACATTCACTCCTTTAGGGGAAAAATAAAACAATTATGCACGCCATGGTATAAAACACTTACTGTAATTACCGACAAAAAACTAAATTGTGACTATCATTTAACTACTGTATTTGTATTGTTACATAGGGTATCTAATTTATTATCTGCACAGAAATGTATTCAAAGTAATTAACAAAATGTATTAAATGATGGAAAATATTCCTATCCCATAAATTCAATAACAATGCATAAAGTTCTAAAAATGGTTTTCTGTTCCATATTTGCATGCCCTTGATGTAATGCTTATTTTATCTGCTTTGGCCATTGCTTGCCTAGTTGTTTAGTTTGTTTTTTAAATTATATGCTAAACTAAATGCCAATGGAATTGCAAGAATTTCTTGTGGTTCTCTATTTGAGTCTGTTACCTTAATTAGCCATTATTTTTTATCTTTATAAAATCAAAAAGAGGGAGCCTAAATGGTCAACATTCAATGCCCCTTGACTGTAATGAAAGGCAAGACAAGATTAAGAAAAGCTGCTCTTTTTACCTTGGATCGCATGCCATGGAGGACTGTGCTCTCTGCAACATGCTATTTGTTTCTGGGCAGAAAGAATAAAGAAGTCATTGATAAAGGAAATAGCAACAGAAACAGGTTTTTCTTGTTCGAAAACTGCCAGGAAACTTGGGAAAAGTCCAAGAAGTATTTTTATTGGAGGTACAAATTTGTATTTTTATTTTTATAATTGAAAAGAATTTTCCAGATATGTAAAATGATGCACATCCTGTGTGCAGCTGATGCATGTTGACACATGCTCTCAGCTACTCACATATACAGAAAAGAGCTAAAAAGGGTGCCGTGTGCATGAAAATTAGATATACAGGACAAGGGGCACAGGCAAAATGTTGCTGCTTCTAGAACAAACGTGTAGTATACCTACCTTCCTATAGAGCACGGGTGTCAAACTCCAGTCCTGGAGGGCCGCAGTGGCTGCAGGTTTTCATTCTGGCTAGATAACACCATTGTCCACATCTTCTCTGTATGAGAATCCAGCAGACATCAGCTCTCAAATGGAATAGAAACGGGACTCATTAACCAAGGGTAGAATGTGTCCATAAAAGCCCTGTGATGACATAAAAATTGAAGGAGTACTATAATGGTTCAATAAATACAGTATTTTAAAGACACTTTGAAGCAGGGTGCACCCTGAGAAGTAGTAAAGGCCACCCATTCCCTGAGAGCAGAGTTTGGAGTTCCATGCTTCTCCATTTTCTTTTACTTACAGCTAAGGTCTGATCTCATAATTTGCCAGGTTTCCCTATCTTCAGTTTTTGCTTCCCATCCACTTTACAGTTTCTATAGTTCTCTAGCCCAGTGTTTCTTAAACTTTTT
Organism: Erpetoichthys calabaricus; assembly: GCF_900747795.2. NCBI lineage: Eukaryota > Metazoa > Chordata > Cladistia > Polypteriformes > Polypteridae > Erpetoichthys > Erpetoichthys calabaricus. The sequence continues at coordinate 28,410,155 of NC_041409.2, read as the reverse complement.
CTTCTCAAAACCTAATTTTGCCTTCTTTGTGTTTTTGAGACCCATAATCGCCACCCACCCGGGGGGCATCCACTTGGATAATCACCACCATCGCTGTCATCACTTCCCCTTGGAGAACTGCCACCACACTCAAAACGGAGCAACTGTTGAACTACCCATGGCAGTATGTGACCCTAAAATATGAGGGACGTTCAAAAACTTTACGCACTTTTATATTTTCATTGGAAAACGGTGATGGTGGAGGCGTAGTAGTAGTAGTAGTAATTGGATATGAAAAAGTTGGTATGACGCTGGGAAAATTGCATCGCAAACAAAGGTGATTATTTAGAAAAGTGATGTCATTTGTGTTTGAAATTCTTAATAAATAGAGAGCAGAAACTTTTTGACCGTCCCTCGTACAATTGTGAATCATGATTCTGCTAGACCCAAAATCGTACAGCCCCCGCCTCAACATATAGTTTAAGAATCTATGCTCTGAATTCTATACTTTGAGATCAGTGACCTCTTTATATGCAGAAGGCTTCATATCAATCTTTATCAATTCTCTTTGTTTGGCAGTGGGAACTTCCCACAAAACTCACACTTCCTTGAAAATCTGTTTTTACTTATATTTTACATTCATCTAAAAGCCACAATTTTCAAAGCATTCAATTTAGGATTATTCACTGCACTTATTTTACTCAATCCACTCATTTCTTAGTTGGCTGAGGTCTCCAGGATTCTGACTGTGTCTGACTTTGTAAGAGAGAAAATCCGAGACAATTGACCATGGACCCTGCAGAGGTTTATTTTCTCCAGGGAAGTTGCTGGCTGGAGTTTTCATTTTCTTCTCCTCTAATGTCTGCTGGCCATAGTTGACCAGTTAATTAATAGACAGATGCTATTGGTCTCCATTTGTATTAATCGGTTTCTATATTATTTTCTGTGTGTTTTAACAAATCTGTGTCTTTATGTGTACTAATTCTGTAGTTAGTCATTTATAAAATGTTATACTTGCCTTTTACAGAGAACACAGTTCTCTGCACTTACACTCAGTGAAGTGCCATATACAAAAATAAGCTGAAATGAACTGAATCCCCGTTGTCCCATCTGCCAGATGAACATCCCACTTTTTTACGTACGTTTTTGGGAATGCCCCCAGTCTCGATCTTTTGAATGTCTTAACATTAACATCCCTTTTTCTTCCTTTCTTCCTTGGACCTTTTATCTCTCTCCCTCTCTTCTATCCAGCAGAGGCTGTTTTTCGAGGCACAATAACTGCAGCCGTGTCCTTACCTTCTCGCTGGAAGTCTGATGTTTGTATCTTGGTAATCTTACTCTTCTAGAACTCTCAGCAGAGGTGATCAATGGGTTATCTGCTTCATATATTACAGAAAGGCGTGCTCTAGTGCAGATTCTGCAGAGCCAGATGGCATGTGGTTGACATCGTTCTCTTCTTCTTTCTACTTAAATATTATCTCAGCAGGGTCTGACGTCCAGGCTGCACTTTCCTCCTATTTTTTGCTCAGGCAATTTTCTTTTTATCTTTTTTTAACAGGGCCAATTTTGTGGCTGGTTGGGGTGGAGAGGTATTTTTACTGTCATTATCTTCTTTTGACTTTTTATTTTATGAGATGTCTGGTGATTATTGTTTTTTCTATTTCTCACTGTTATTTATGTTCGATAAATATTTGATCTCAAAAAAAGAAACGGTAAAGTGGATGAAATCACCAAAGGGGTAAGTCGAATTTTTTTTCAAGGGCCGGCTAAATGTTTGAATATCAAGAAGTAGCAGAACCAAAAAACAAATCCCAATACGCAAAACAGTAGCCAAATGAACAGGCAGAAACACAGGTCCTGACATTATTGACTTCTTGAAAGTAGTGCTTCATCTTTCATGAAAACTAAAAAGAAAAAAGAGAACTGGAAAGATTTTTTTAAGAAAATTCAAAGCATTCATGGATAAATTTATAGCAAACATTTTATTAGTGAGAGGATAAGAGAAGAGTGTTTAGAGAAAGTTTAAGAAAGATGAGGAGATGATACTGGAAGTGCTTTACGGTCCTCTATATAGTTATGTTTTGAAAAGTCAGGAGTTTATTATTTTACTTATGTTTACTTTAAGTTTTGGCTGCTCTGCATGCCCATCTTTCTGTATTATAAATTTTTCTAATACCACCTTTTCTTTTTAATGGAATATCATTCTTGGTATTATTTTGTGCCCAGGGACACCATTAGAACCTCCAATCGTTTACACTGAATATTACTTACCAATGTAAAACTCAATTTCCTGCTGTCTGTTTGGTTATCCTGACAATAAGATTATTGTATATTGGACGGCTGCTTTTGAGTTGAGCTTTTTGTTTTTCACAGAGTTGTTGCATTTGTTTGCATAGATGAATATATAAGGTGTTGTGAAAGGTTTTTTCCTGTCTGATTTTATGAATTATTGCAAACTTTTTACAGTGAATATTATCAGATTTACAGGCCAATCCTAATGATCTTAGGTCAGCATATACTGTAAAAAACATCAATATATTAAAAAAATAAAGAATACCTAATGTCCCGTGTTAAAAACTTACTGAGTCCTTGCACTCCATTAATGGTTATAGCACCTCTACCTACAGTAACTACAATCAAATGTTTCCAGTAGTCATCGAGCAGACTCCCACAGGGATGAAAAGGAATTTTGACTCCATCCTCCTTACTAAACTGTTTCATTTCAGATACAGTTTTGGGATTTTCAAGATGCCTGCTTGTTTCAGATTAAGGTATTAGGGACAGTATTTGATCATACTGTTGCTGTAGACTTTGATATTCTTTAAGGACAGTTTAGATCTTTCAACCAAGCATAAGCTAATGAAACATAAAATGTACATTGTAATGAATACCTTAGAGCTTCTTTTTGTCACCTTTTACAGCAGATATTACATTTTATAAGAAGAGGGAGAGATGTAAAAGGCGCCAAATTATATTAGGAACTGCATACACTAGAAACAAAAAGAGTGCCATTGAGGGTGCTGCTCTCCTGACTGAGCAAATACAGAGAAATGGTAGTGGATGGAGGAGGCAGGCTTTCAGTTTTCAAGATGTCTTTTAAGACAAAATAATAAAGGATGATTGACACATGCCAATAAGTGTTTTACTGTACAATGGACATGTGATGATACTGACCCAATAAACCTATAAACTCCAGCTCCTTCATGCTTCAGGCGCACTGCTCTGTGTCTAGAAAGTAACAAGCAGGAACAGCAATGCTGCTACAGCCATCACGAGTCGGGTGATGAGGATGGGCCAGCCACTGTTGCATTTCCCTGCCACTCCTGCATATGTTTGTCTTTTTTTGAGCACAAATCATGAGCAGCGATCAATCATTCCTTTAATTTGCAACTAGTATTGTTTGAGGAAAAAGATGACCCGCACAGATTGAACATAAAATTCACCAAGGGAAATCACTTCCACTTTTACAGCAGTCTCAATAAACATCACCATCCCACACTGCTGCTCACGCTATCATGGGATCCTCCTAACCATGAGCCCTTAATCTGGACAACAGATTCAGAAAATGAAAAATAATGAATCATGAATAATCACTTTTAAATATTTCACAAGTAATATTATCTAATCTGTAATATGTATGCTTTTTGGATTCTTTTGTACCTTCTCATCTAATCAGCTTCCAACACTGCATGTACACTTTTGTAGGCTCTTCAATATTTGTGATCCAATAATATACGGTGTAAAGAATTTTATTGATTTGTACTTTTCTTCTGATGCAGTGAATTGTACTCTTGTTTCCTTCATAAAGTGTGTTTTGATGATCGTGAATGTTTTTTTGAAGGTTACCATATAAAAAAGGCAGATTTTTTAATGGCAATAATTAATTAAACTCTACAATGGGTGGGCACCCTGTCTAGGGATTGTTCCTACTTTGGTCCCAATATTTACTGGAGTAGGCTCCAGCTTCCCTGCTCTTAAAATAGATGAGTGGATAGATATTTAATAAATAAAGTTTTTCTACCGTATATACTCACGGATAAGTTCTCCTGAATATAAATCGGGACTTGATTTTGCCATATAATTTCTAGTATTTTATAATGTCGGTCGTATAAGTCGAATGTGGAAAACTCGCGCTATTGGTCAAGGCATTATGATATGCTAACACCCACCTGAGAGAGTAAACATGGAGCACACGGCCTTTTTTTTCTATGTGGGTGCGGCAATGTGCGGTATCAGCGTGTGCTCCTAACCTTTCTCTCTCTTCACATGGTAATACCCAAACTATTCCGAAGCAACGTTGGCACTGATTTGTGTTTTTTGTATCTCACACCCTCCTATACCTTTATCGTAAGAGCATCCCTTATCTACAATGGAGCATTCGTTTAGAAGAAAATATGAAGCTGGTTTTAAATTAAACTTTGTTGAAGCGGCGAAATAAATTAGTAACTGCGCTGCTGCAAGAAAATTTGATGCGTCTGAGAAACTGATGTGAGATTGGAGGAGGCAAGAAGATGTAAAAAAAAAAAAAAAATGAAGTGTCGCATTTTTGAACGGGCGTATAAGTCGGGGTCTGATTTTATGATTGACTTTTCGGGTTTCAAGACCCAACTTATACATGAGTATATACAGTAAATAAAAATGAAGTTATTTTACTAATCAAGCAAGTAAATAATATACCAGATCATTCCCAGTTTTGGAAGTCCTGGTCAACAATATGCAAATGAAATTAATGTAGTGGTTTTGGCAAAAAAACAATCAGACTGGTGAAGAAAACCGTGACATTGACCTGCTCGGCCACTTGCACTGATGTCTTTGACCACATCTACTTCCTTTTAAGATTTGAAAATATTTAGGAAGTATGCTATACTGACCTTAGACTACTCCGATTGTAACTAGATCCTGTCAGGACAGCATAAATAAATGAGTATCCTGCACTATGTCATATACTCAATTTAAAGAGGGATAGGCCGTAACATATATGGCCACAAACAGCTCAAAAGAAACTCCAACCTGTTTACTCTGATGTAATATGTCAATACTTCCAAAATATAACACCTCATTAAAACACAACTAGATGAATTTCACAAGCAAAATTAAGACGCCAGTGGAGTGAATGAAGTATTTTGGAACTTCCCTCTTGATGTCATAATGTATTAGGAATTCCCTCATTTATTGTTCACTCATCTGAAGATCAACTGTTATGTCTCACAACTCCTAGTGACTCACAGGTGTTAATGTTATGTTGTTGATCCAAGGCCTCCTTTGTTAGGCAATTCAGATAGCTGAAACCAGCTCCATGCTAGGAAAAGTTTGAGGGTCATAGTTTGCAGACTCCTGTTCAGCCATACTTGGCAGTGGTAACTGGTGTATCTCACCTGTCCCAGTAATGTTGATGGTGGCCATCTCTTTTGTATGGTATGTAGGATTTCTTTGGAAGCAAGTCTTGGAAGAGGTCATGTTAGAAGTAATGTTTGTCCTGTAGCATAACATTTATTATCAACGTATTTACAGACTGTGCTTTATACTCATTATGGTGCAATGCTGTAAGCGGAGCAAAAAAGTAGCATGTTGTGGCTTCATGAAGGTCAAAAAGGCAGGGAGATATTAAAAAACACTACCCATTACAAACAAATTAAATCGTATTTGTGTAGTAGAGTGTGTAGCACTGCAGTCTCAATTCTATATCTGGATTTTTCTTCAGTGTTCAATACTATCCAGCCACACATGCTGATTGAGAAACTGAACGGTATGAATGTTAACCCATTTATTACATTATGAATTCAGGACAGTCTTTTAATTGTTCTGAGCCATTCAAAGTCGCTTTTTCAAAAGTCATGTAATTTTCTACACCGCTTAATCCAGGCCAGGGTGGCAGAGGTGCTGTAGCATATCCCTAGCCTTGCCGAGCATTGGGCACAGAGCAGGTCATTCTCTAAAACACAGGGGCCTGGCAACTATTACTATTTACACTGCACACACGTGACCCCAGCTAGAACAATGACCACTGTTTCATTATCAAGCATGCCGATGACACTGTATTGATAAGACGCATATCTGGGGAGGAGGAAAGCCATTATGTAAATCAGGTGGACTGTTTAGTAAATCTGTGAAATAAGAACCGTCTTACTCTAAATGTAAAAAGATATGATATTTGACCTTAAGATGCAGAAATCTTCATGTTCACCCATCATTGTCCTGGGGAAGGAAGTAGAAATATAAAAGCTTAGTAACTATCCTAGATAATAATCTTAATTGAAATATTAATACAGAAACATTTATCTCTAAATACAATCAGTTGCTTTTTCTCTTCCGTACATTCGGACTATTTAAAGTGGACAAGGACCTCATGTAGCCCTTTCATCGCAGTGTTATCCAGTCTGTCACCATTTTCAGCTTCATTGCCTGGTTTAGTGATCTGATAATTCAACATTTAAAAAAAGCTCCAGCAGATTACCAAACATGTGGCTAAAGTTATTGAGGCTGACGTAGATGATTTGGTACAAGTGTGCTAAAGGGCAATGTAGAAGAAAACTGGAAATAATCTCTACCGATGACAGACACTTGTTACAATCAGAACTTAAACTCAGCAAATCAGGGAGGATAGTTGCTTTAAAGACCCCCAGCAATCGCTCCAGAAATTCCTTTTTTTCCAGTCCCGTATTTTTAATAAGAAATTTCAGAGATAATAGAAATTTCCAGACGTGTACAGTTTGTCATATGTATCATGTAAAAACTGCCTCGCAGTTAGCAGACCTGTCTGGGTTCGCTTCCCGGGTCCTCCCTGCGTGGAGTTTGCATGTTCTCCCCGTGTCTGCGTGGGTTTCCTCCCACAGTCCAAAGACATGCAGGTTAGGTGCATTGGAGATCCTAAATTGTCCCTAATGTGTGCTGTGTGTGTGTGTGTGCCCTGCGGTGGGCTGGCACCCTGCCCAGGGTTTGTTTCCTGCCTTGTGCCCTGTGTTGGCTGGGATTAGCTCCAGCAGACCCCCATGACCCTGCAGTTATGATATATAGCGGGTTGGATAATGGATGGATGGATGGATGTAAATATTTTAGAATTTCTGTGTAGGTTTTAACCTGCCTTGTCTGTATTTTTTTTTCATTAAATTTCTGTCTGTTATTGGTTGTAACTGAGAAGGCAGATTTCATGTTTTCTTGTGTTAATGACTAAATAAAAATCTAAGAAACTCTAAACATTTTCTGCGCCGCTGTTATATAAATGGTACCACTGCCAAAAGTCCAATTCAGAGAGACCTCCAGAGAGGGGAGCATCCGTCCACGGTCCATCTGCATGTTGAATAAGGAAAGCATCCAAGATTTACATGATGCCCATGTAAATTGCCCATGAGTATTGTTAACTCTCTTGCATTAAGTTATTTACAGTATTACATTATTCACTTAGTTATTATTTATTATGTATCAGTCAGTCATTTTCTAACCTGCTTAGTCCTGAACAGGGTTGTGAGGGTCTGCTGGAGCCTATCCTAGCTAGCAAAGGGAACAAGGCAGGAGCAAACTCTAGACAGGGCGCCAGTCCATCGCAGGGCAAACACACACACCAACCACACAATAGACCCAGTTTAGGATGATCACCAATTCAAGTACCCTGCATGTCAGAGGAAACTTGACTGACTAGACTGTCAGAGGAAACAGTGCGCCCGGAGGAAACTCACGCAGACATAGTGAGAACATGCAGACTCCACAGAGGGAGCACCCAGGATGCAAACCCAGGCCTCCTTACTGTGAGGCAGCAGCACTACCATTGTGCCACTATGCTGCCCTTATTATATATCACAGATTTATAATTCTATTAATGATTTTGAGTATTTATATGTCATGTACTGTTTTTTATCCATCCATCCATCTATTATCCAACCCGCTATATCCTAACTACAGGGTCACGGGGGTCTGCTGGAGCCAATCCCAACCAACACAGGATGCAAGGCAGGAAACAAACCCCGGGCAGGGCGTCAACCCACCGCAGGGCACACACACACACACCAAGCACACACTAGGGACAATTTAGAATCGCCAATGCACCTAACCTGCATGTCTTTGGACTGTGGGAGGAAAACCACGCAGACAAGGGGAGAACATGCAAACTCCACGCAGGGAGCACCCACAATGCAAACCCAGGCCTCCTTACTGTGAGGCAGCAGCGCTACCATTGTGCCACTATGCTGCCCTTATTATATATCACAGATTTATAATTCTATTAATGATTTTGAGTATTTATATGTCATGTACTGTTTTTTATCCATCCATCCATCTATTATCCAACCCGCTATATCCTAACTACAGGGTCACGGGGGTCTGCTGGAGCCAATCCCAACCAACACAGGATGCAAGGCAGGAAACAAACCCCGGGCAGGGCGTCAACCCACCGCAGGGCACACACACACACACCAAGCACACACTAGGGACAATTTAGAATCGCCAATGCACCTAACCTGCATGTCTTTGGACTGTGGGAGGAAAACCATGCAGACAAGGGGAGAACATGCAAACTCCACGCAGGGAGCACCCACAATGCAAACCCAGGCCTCCTTACTGTGAGGCAGCAGCGCTACCATTGCGCCACTATGCTGCCTTTATTATATATCACATATTTATAATTCTGTTCATGATTTTTGAGTATTTATAAGTCATATACTATTTTTATTGCCCCTTAATATTTTTCTTAAAGGTTTTCTCTGTGTATTGTGGCATTTTCACACATGTCATAGGCAGTTGGATTGATTGAAAACTCTAAACTCCCCCAGTATTTTTAAATGTGGTTGTGTGAGAAAGTATATGTCGTGATAGATTAGTAATCCATCCTGTGGTGGTCCCATCCTTGTGTTGTGAGCCTCCATTGGATAAATGTTGGTTTACAAAAGAAATTAATGAAGAATCCAGTTACCACCTAAGCAGTCAACCCTAACAGGCTTGAAAGCGGATGCCCTCAATCCAGCTGCTAGATAAGAGTCAAAGTTGAGTAAACCATCCAGCAAAAAGAAAAATCCTGAATGTCCTTTTATAATCGTTTTTGCTGCTGAAATTAACCCTCTCCTTTCTAAAACAAATCACATAAATGAAACTTAGTGACATCTACGATGATATTATACACAGACACTGGTTAATAATTCCTTTGAACAGAAGTGACATCTTTGGCAGTGGACATCATTCAGACTTTCTTTAAAAGTTTCCTCTTCACGAGAGCCTTATGATTCCCGTAGACTTTTTGAGTTTTACTGGTGCTGCTCTTTGTATATTAACAATGAGTTTACAGTGAACAGTGAATGTTCCATGCTAATGTTCATGTACTTGCTGACATTTTTATTATTGTTTTGGTCTCCGTAATTACTACATAGACAGGAAATTTGCAGTGAAGAGGCTTGTGTGGAAATAAAAATAGATAAGCAGCATCCCTATGCAACTGAGAGAGATGTGAAATAGAGTACATTTCTGTGAACTAAATGTCCTAAACACAAATCATATTAATTATGTTCTTTACAAAAACATTCTGATGGCTATATTTCTAATTCACACATCAAACATAAGAATCAATTAGCAAACAGTTAGGCTTTTTTAGGATTTCAGCAACAGGCATGACCAGCCTTAATTAGGAGGCGAGTGCCACTGAATCAGAGTATCTGGTATCATTACATTATATTCCACTTCCCCTCATACATCCAAAAGACACATGTGAAAGATTAAATGGCCATTTTACTTTGACATCATGTAAGTGTGAGTAGGCTTTGTGATGGACTGGCACATACAGTACTCCAGGGTTAGTTCTGGACAGTTTTAAATTGACTCCATGAGAGTGTGAGTAGGTTCTGTGATGGACTGGCACGGAGTCCAGGGATGGTTCTTGACTTCTGACTGATGCTTCTGGGATTGGCTCCGGCTTCCTAACAACCTGAACAGGATTAATAAAGTTTAAGAATACTTTGCTATGTACTTCATTGCATTCATCCATTCATTTTCTTTACATCCCATTGTGCATTGCAGGGCCCAATTCAGCAGCGTCAGACATAAAGTACTAGACAAACCTTAATGGTGTACCAGTCCATGACAAAGTGCACTCACTGGGACATAAATTCATTTAAAAGGGAACAATTTATTGCCCCCAGAAAACTTAACCTGGGGAATCTGGTCCTAAATATCGGGAGAAAAATATGCATAGACATAAGGGAAGTAAATGTTGGCAATTATGTTACAGTGCCATATTGTCACCCTAAGTTCCTTTCAGAAGATGTTAAAAATAAGGGTTGTGCTGAAGATCAGGGGCAACAATTTTTTTAAGAATTGGGAGTACCAATGCTTGAGAAAACAAATATGACATCTTCATGTACTGTACATCCCTTGATTTATTTTTCTGTAAAACCTCCATTTCATTGCATGTACAGTGGAACCTCGGTTTACGAGCATAATTCGTTCCGGAAACGTGCTTGTGGTCCAAAGCACTCGTATATCAAAGTGAATTTCCCCATAAGAAATAATGGAAACTCAGATGATTTGTTCCACAACCCAAAACTATTCATATAAAAATGATTAATACAAAATATAAAGTAAAAATACATAAAACAAATTAACTTGCACTTTACCTTTGAAAAGAATCATGGCTGGTGTGAGTGAGTTTCTAAACTCTTGTGGGATTGCACCCAATGGGACGACACGCGGAAGAGCGTCCCAAAGCAATCGCAGTCTCCCAGCGCTGTAGCAGTTCTCCGTAAAAGCGAATACGAAAAGATCGTGGACATGCTATGAGCGCCTGCCGTCAATGGGTGATACAAGGAACCAGGAACATTATAAATGTGCAGGGCCCTGTCTGACTGCTGTGTCTGTGTATAAATAACCGCGCTGTTGCTGTTTAAAGCTGAATAAAGCTTGTGTTGCTAAAGTACTGAGACTCAGCTTCGTGTTTTAGGGTGCAAGATGGGGACTCGCACATCACAGCACACAAGCGAGTACACAAACACACACGCGCGCGCACACAGTCACAATGCTGATGCTGTAGTAAACACTATACTCTCGTACGGATGTTGACTATATGAGTGAGGCATGCCGACTCAGACGGAGAATAGGAGACGATTGCCCACAATCCCGCAGTGAGAGAGAGAGAAGAACCATCAGCTCAGTTGTGATCACATGACACTCAGCTGAAAAAAGCGTATACAGTACATACTACTCGTACTGCAAGACCTCGCTCGTTTATCAAGTGAAAATTTATTAAAAATTTTTGCTCGTCTTGCAAAACACTCGTAAACCAAGTTACTCGCAAACCGAGGTTCCACTGTATTCCCTATTGTTCTGGTTTGATGGTACCCTTGCAGAAGAACTCCGTGACATACAGCTTTCAGGATTGGCTCTGTGCTCTTGTTATGTCAACCTAGCAATCTGGTCCTTTATGACTCCAAAAAGATGATTATTGAAGGATGCCTGACCGGGACAGTACCGAGGACAAGAGGGAACTTTCCATTCTTCTCCCTCAATTTTTTCTCAAGGTCAAACAAGTGGAGTGGGGATAATTGTTGTCATGCTGTAGGATAATCTTCTTTCCATGGTATTTATCACACAACACATTGTAGCTTCTTTTAGTGTTTCAACATGACAAGCAATGTTTAGAGTTTACCCAGACTGCAGAAATTCAACCAGAACACCCCCTCTGCATCCTACAAAATGGCACCCATAACCATTAAAGTTGACGGCAGAGTCTTTTTCTTGGTAAATTTAGCCATCATCTGACATTTTGCCTCAGGTTCTAAATGGTAAAACCAATGCTTGTCACCTGTCGTGTTACTGAGCAAAACATCTTCATTTCATGCAATTGTGATTAGATGTTTTTTACACCAGTGTTTGTGATCTTCAGTCAGTAAACATGGGACCCACCGTTCACAAATGTTTGATATCCCAAGGTTTCAATCATCTCCTGAAATGCACTGTGTCCTGTTCCTATCTGTGATTCCATTTTTCTCCCTGTCAACTCAAATGAGTGCATTAACTCTTTGACTGCAATGATTCAGATCTTAGATGCCAGTGTAACCATTCTTCTCCCGGTACTGGCAGCCATGCATGCATCTCTGTATACACGCTGAAGCCTATGGTGAACATCAGCAGTGAGGAATTTATTCTTTAATAAGAAATTCATTCACAGTAAGCTGACAGAAGGATACATCGCTGTCGTCCATTTTGTCCAATGTCTGCATGGTCACATGATTTAAGCTGATGACATGATTCATAACTCAAGGACACAGCAAGAAATGTCACTAACTGTCAAATTAAATTCATTCCTCCATTGCTAAACATATATGTGTAGTGTGGATGTGCTCATCAATTTTGGTACGATTCTCATATTTACCACAGCTGAAACTTAGGAGAAAGTAACTGGGAAATATCAAGTCGGTAGCAAACCGCTTCACATTGGAAGTGCTACGTCCCTCCCTCTCTCACTAAGATGTATGTCATGCTAATAAAGTAAACTGCCTGAAAGAGGATGGTGGTGCTAAAAACTACACAATGTCAAGAGACACTTCTTAATTGAGCTTTATCCATAACCCCTTCTACGCACCTGAGCCCTGGATGGATTGAGTTCAGTGATTATGCCCAGTTTATATCAGACATCTTTCATGTTATTCTGAGTGAGTTTGTCTTCTATTTTGGCTGTGTAATCTTCCTTTCCTTCCATCAGCTTTTACTTTAGCACACGCTGTACATCCTGCAGAGTTTCTTTGCTCTCTTTTTCTCATTCAGGTGACTTTTTAGCTCCTTAGTAGTCCGGGATTTGCTGTTTGGAAAGGGGCACCACTGTGTCGACAGAAAAGGTAGACTAGTTTGTGATGCAGTGGCAGGGTTCCCATGTGACTTTTGCCAGTCTTTCCTTGGGAAGCAGTCATTGGGACTTGGTTCTGCCTCTGGCCTCCACTACTTCACTCTCCTGGAGGTAACAGGTTGCCATCTAATAGGCTTGCAGCTGGGAATAAGATGAATCAGGCTGTGGTCAGATCTTCCCAAAGGACAAATTCTGACCACATGATTAGGATTGTCCTTGAGGGTCTGACTTACAGTCGAGGGCTAATTTGGTGAGAGGAATGATACGAGGCAAAGGCAGCTGAGAGGTGCCCCTACAGTTGTGTTTGGATGCCTGTGCCTTTAACGTTAGGTGTTCAGTATTCATTATGACACTTTTCCCTCGCTCCTTCTTAATCCTCCCCTGTTTGTACAATACAGCACTCTATTTTGCATTTTGGTGGTCTGACACTGGGTTGCTTTTGGTTCTGCGGTGGCAATCTTAAACCAGTAATACAGCTGTATAGAAACACACAGCGTGTCTGCTTTGAGCTGAACAATTTAGCATTTCGTTTTAGTGCCAACACTAAAAATAACGTTAGAGAGACAGGGTGGGAGGGGAAACGAAAGGCTAAGGCCAAGTAGGAAAACAACAGCGTCTGCCTAAAAAGTGTTGATTGGATTCACAAATTCTTGATGAACAATTCTGATGCTTAAAGCCTGCCTTTATTTCCCTCTGGGGCTCTTTGTTATCTAATAAACAGATTAAAAAAATAATATATCTTAAGCAATTCATATTTAATCAATCATTCTTTTCAACTACTCTGTGTGTGGATTTTTTTTATATGATTTCAATATGTGTCTCCTGTAAACAAAACTTTTCAATTAAAAAAAACAAAACAAAATAAAACTCCACTTGTAAAAATCCAAGCAGATACCGATGGCAATCTGCCACGGTTTCTGGAGCACGTCGTGTACATGAGCGAGGCAAAGTCTGCCGCAGTACCTTTCTTCCATTAACCGGTAAATTAATCCAAAAAGTCACGTTTCAGGTTTTAAGGGAAACATGAAAATTATACAAATTTTTAAAAAAATGAATCATTTGGAAGTTATGTACTCAGAACAGGAGCGCTTTGCATAGTTGCTTGTTTAAAACATAAAAGTAAAAAATGAAAAGGAAGATGTCAGAGAGTGGGACTGTAAAGGAAAAAAAATGAATCTTGCCTTTAAGAATGAAGTTAAGCAGAAGGATATTAGCCATATGTGATTCATTTGCAGTGGTATGCTTCAATTAATCTGCTCAGGGTGGCAGACATTGGTATTCAGCCCAATGCCACCCGCAGAAGAATTATCTCTCTGGGTATGACCCACTGTTGAATAATTAGAGCGGAAAAAGATATTTTTTAAATGTGTTTGTATATCAGCTCGCAGAAGACTGCCTTTAATGCAAATACTAAAACATTTCCCCACAGTCCACAAAAAGATTTTCGTTTATATGACTACAAATCCTGACAAAAATCAAACACACAGCCTATATGGGCAAGTTGGACTAATATGTCAAAAGTCAAAAAATGTCAAAACATTGAATATTAACTGTAGCAACCAGATGGGGCCCCAGATTGTTAATCAGTTTATTTCTTAGTCTCTATGCCAGATGATAAGGATAAAAGAAATAAATAACCAGTCACAGCCGTGCATTTCATCCTGCTTATTTTGGTTCCCTTTAGATCATTTACCAATTAAAGATATTATTTCACTTTGGCATTAACGTGACAGCACATTTATTTTGGGTTTCGCCTAATTGTTTTTCAGGTGCAATACTAGTAGACATTTTCTTTTTTAACTTGGATTTTGAAATACTTTTCCAGATGTATTCTCCCCACTGTAGCTGCAGCCAGCCACATTGCTGTTTTCTAAAGGACATTTCTACCTTATCTGTTATCTAGCTGGTGTAATTTATTCAGCTCTATTAAAGCTGGACCTGGCTTGTTGGAGATCTCAGTTTATGTATGTTTTTTCTTCTTATACTAGTATGTGTTTGCAGACTTTGCAGTAGTTGTATTACTTTTCTGATTGCAGTGTTTCTGCTGCTTCCTGTATGTTTCCTTACATTTTAAAGTTTTAAGATCTGCTATATTTTCATTCTAATCTGCCAGTGCATATTAATTTATTTTCCCTCAAAAACTAATGTTCAAGTTCAAGTTCAAAGTTTATTGTCATGTGCACAGTAAGGAAACATGTTTCCCTTTACAATGAAATTCTTTCTTTTCTGTCCACACCAAATGACAAAATCAAAGTATAAAGATAAATATAGATAATAAGTAGCAGATAGACAATAAGTAACAGAGGTAGCATAAAGTATAAAAACAGAATACAGTGATCCCTCCTCCATCGCGGGGGTTGCGTTCCAGAACCCCCTGCAAAAGGTGAAAATCCGTGAAGTAGAAACCATACGTTTATATGGTTATTTTTATATTGTCACGCTTGGGTCACTGATTTACACAGAAACACAGGAGGTTGTAGGGAGACAGGAAGTTTATTCAAACACTGCAAACAAATATTTGTCTCTTTTTCAAAAGTTTAAACTGTGCTCCATGACAAGACAGAGATGACAGTTCTGTCACAGTTAAAAGAATGCAAACATATCTTCCTCTTCAAAGGAGTGCATGACAGGAGCAGAGAATGTCAGAGAGACAGAGAGAGAGAAAAGCAAACAATCAAAAACCGATAGGTGCTCTTCGAGCTTTTAAGTATGCAAAGCACAATGCGGGAAGTATGTCGCTTGACAAAGGAGCCGCAGAGAAGCCCAGCAAGGAAGGGAGCAATGTGAAGGTAGTCTTTGAGCATTTTTTAGACGAGCGTCTGTATCATCTAGGGGTGCGAACAGCCCCCCTGCTCACACCCCCTCCGTCAGGAGCAGAGAATGTCAGAGCAAGAGAGAGAGAAGCAAACAATCAAAAACCAATAGGTGCTGTTTGATATTTTAATAATACGAAGCACCATGCGGGAAGCATATCGCGCAACAAAGCAACCACAAGTAAGCACAGCAAGGAAGGGAGCAATGTGAAGGTAATCTTTCAGCGTTTTTTGAGGAGCGGCTGTATCCTCTAGGGGTGCGAACAGCCCCCGTGCTCACAATATATTTGAGAAGTTTTATTTAATACGTAATACGTGCTCTGATTGGGTAGCTTCTCAGCCATCTGCCAATAGCGTCCCTTGTATGAAATCAACTGGGCAAACCAAGTGAGGAAGCATGTACCAGAAATTAAAAGACCCATTGTCCACTGAAACCCACAAACCAGCGAAAAATCCTCGATATATATTTAAATATGCTTACATGTAAAATCCGCGATAGAGTGAAGCCACGAAAGTCAAAGTGCGATATAGCGAGGGATTATTGTAGAAGTATAAAGTGTAATGTGCAGGTAGGTGTGTGATGGACAAGTCAAATACAGTTGTGTGAGGTCGATAGAATGAGGTGAACCACAGTTATAAAC
Source organism: Erpetoichthys calabaricus (assembly GCF_900747795.2). Lineage (NCBI taxonomy): Eukaryota > Metazoa > Chordata > Cladistia > Polypteriformes > Polypteridae > Erpetoichthys > Erpetoichthys calabaricus. The sequence continues at coordinate 28,393,905 of NC_041409.2, read as the reverse complement.
TCCAGTCAGTTATTTAGGAGTCTAATGGCCTTGGGAAAGAAAGAGTTCTTTAGCCTGGGGGTAGAAGTATGAACAGTTTGCGTTGGGGGTGGGTGGGGACCCTGAGGATCGAGGCAGTTCTCCTGCGGATTCTGCAATTGTAGATGCTCTGCAGAGAGGGCAGTGGGGTCCTGGTGATCTTCTCAGCAGTCTTCACCACTCTTGGCAGGCGTTTACGGTCCATAGCAGTAGTGTTGCTGTACCACACAGTGATGCAGCTTGATCAAGATGCTCTCAACAATGCAGCTGTAAAAGTTGCCGAGGATCTTATTTGATCAGTCATGAGCTGTAACTACAATTAGCAATTTGGAAGATTCAGTTATTGACTACAGACAGACAGACAGACAGATACGAATGGCACTATATAATAGATAGATAGATTGTTCTATCTATCTATCTATCTATCTATCTATCTATCTATCTATCTAAGTAAATTTTTCCAAGGGGACAAACTCATTGATCACATTATTTGGACCCAAACTTGATAAGGTGTAGACTGGACTGGTTAACTAACAGAACATAAAGAGTGAGTGTTAATGGCTATTTTTCTGATAGTCTTAGCTCATCCACTGGATAACTCCAAGGTTGCTGTCTGTCTCCTCTTCTGATTATCTTGTACACAAATGGCTTGACATAAGCTCACATATCTTAAAATTTGCAGATAAATCTGTCTTTGTGAGTCTGTTTCAAGATAAGGAAGACAGCCATGGACCTGTTGTTGTTGGCGAGTTTGTTCAGTGGTGTGCACATTCCTTTTAACAGTTATATATATCTAAAGCCAAGGATATGGCTGTAGGTTTTAGCAGTCCCCTTGCTTCCACTATCTCAACAATAATAAAAGGAGAGACTGTGGACATGGTGGAGCAATACAAACATCCGGGAAGGTCATTGATAATAGGCTAAAATTTGATCTCAACAGAGAAAAGATTTCTAAGAAGGGGCAGACATGGCTTATCTTTCTTAGGAAACTCAACTGTTTTTAAATGGACAAACCTTTAATGGTGCTTTTAAAATAATTCTTTAATTGAATCTGCTATCACATTTGCTTTATACGTTAGTATGACAAACGCAGCATTAAGAATATAAACTATCTAAACAACACTGTAGTTCTTGATTTGCAGAAGACCTTTACTAAGCTAAATTACAAGCTTGTTAGAAAGTAGACCAACTCAATTTTGTCAGACAGTTAAGTTTTTCCTAAATTTCTGTAGCAGCCATTAGGCTGCTGATTTAGATTCCCAAGGGTAAAGACTGACAGATTTAAGAACTCTTTTATTCCCAGAGCTATAAGCATTTTGAATTCCCTTAGTTGTTGGAGATCCTGCCGAGCTCCGAATTCTTATTATTGTGTACTGTTATTATCTTGTGTGTTTGTACTTACAATAACACCGGTTGTCAGTTGTTGTCCATCCATCCATCCATCCATTGTCTCCCGCTTATCCGAGGTCGGGTCGCGGGGGCAGCAGCTTGAGCAGAGATGCCCAGACTTCCCTCTCCCCGGCCACTTCTTCTAGCTCTTCTGGGAGAATCCCAAGGCGTTCCCAGGCCAGTCGAGAGACATAGTCCCTCCAGCGTGTCCTGGGTCTTCCCCGGGGCCTCCTCCCGGTTGGACGTGCCCGGAACACCTCACCAGGGAGGCGTCCAGGAGGCATCCTGATCAGATGCCCGAGCCACCTCATCTGACTCCTCTCGATGTCAGTTGTTGTGTCTTGGCTTATTGTCTTATGTCTGTGTAACAGCACCTTATGTTTTGTACTATCCTGCTGCAGAAAAATTCCCCTCTGGGGTAGTAAAGTCTACTTAACCTAACCTAACATAACCCATTAATACAGAAGGGACCTGAGAAATATAAAACATGCAATTCTCCAGCTATGCGCTTTGTGATAGGATGTGATGGTCATTCTCTAATAATCAAATAAATAAAATGGTAAATGTTAGTAACAACTACAGTAAATTGCAAATTGAAGATGTCAATAAGATGAAGATCAGTTAATAAGAACAAAAATAACAATAATAAGAATAAAATGAGGTTTGACTCTTGCCCACAACATAGATATGTGAATAATAGAACAAAATTTGACTAACTGTATCAATAAGGAAATAAAAGCAATAGTAACCACCTTACCATTCTGTATGTCCATCCACCGTTTGAAATGATTTTTTAATAATACAGTAAAGCAGGATGTGGAACCTATCACTACATCATCAGATGCCAGGCAGAAACTGACTGTGGCTGGAATGCGTTTTCACTAAAGAGCATACTCACTGATACTGGCTGAAAACTGGAAATTCTTATTATAATCTCATTTTGACACTTAAAAACCACAATGGACAAGTGACTGGGTCAGGAACTGAAACAAGGCAGCAACATGCCATGCCACCATTCTGTCTTCAGTAAACATTCAGTGATATGGCAGTGGACATAATTTGACGAAATATCACATAATAGGCATAAAAATTATATTCAGCAATTCACCACTTAAAATGGCGTCCATGGGAAATCATATGACCTGACAACACAAATTTAGGAAATCACATTCAGTCCGAATTTGACAAGTTAAAATGTACTTTAAGAGTTTTTAATCAACTAAGACAATTTTTTCCTGGCTAAATTCAGTTACTTTGCACCTGGGCAAACATTACAGCTTAAGAAGGAGTGATTGAATTATCGCTGTTCAGATAAGACAGTTCCATAAGTATATGGACAGTGACACAATTTCCAAAGCTTTGCTTCTGTACACCACTACAATGGAAATGAAGCAAAGCAGTCAAAATGTGTTTGAACTGGAGATTTTCAACTTCAATTCAAGGAATTTAATAAAAATATTGTATGAGCTGTTTAGAAAAGATAGCTGTTTTTATAATTGGTCCCTCTATTTTCAGGGGCTCAAACGTAGTTGGACTAACTAAGGTGTTGTACCGTGTTGGCCATTATGAATGTAGTGAGAAGTCAAACAAAATGACCCCTTTTATTGGCTAACTAAAAAGAATACAATATACACGCTTTTGAGGCATCTCAGGCCCCTTCTTCAATCAAACTAACATAATCATAAATATAACAATCATTTCAAATATTTGGTTGAAAATCCTTTACAGTCAATTATTGCCTGAAGGTCGGAACCCATGGCCATCTCCATGGGCTATGTTTCCACCCTAATGATACTTTGCCAGGCCTTTACTGCAGCTGGAATCAATTCCAGACCTTTTACCTACTTAATAGTTAATGAAATAATGAGGGAACTGCTCCCACCTGGCTAGGGAACAGCTTGTCAGTCAAATGAGCCCCTGAAAATAAGGGATCTATGGAGAAAAAAATGGTTGTCATTTCTAAATGGCTGGTACAATATTTTTGCTGGACCCCTTAAATTAAAGCTGAAAGTCTACACTTCAATCACATAATGATTGCTTTATTTCAAATTCATTGTGGTGACACAAAGAGACAAAATTATGAAAATGGTGTCACTGTCCAAATACCTAAGGAACTGAGTATAATGTGCTAGAAGGGTTCAGCATATCCACCATACTATATGTTATTCAAATCATATTTGGATACTATTTGTAATATAAGAAAAAAATAATTTGTAACTTGTATACTTTTTTATTGTGCAAAGAGACTGACACCTCCTTCATTTATAATAGACAACATGTAGCTCAGATTGAAAAAAACAAAGCAAATCTTGATAAGAGTTTAACTGTTTACGTTTTTGTTAAATTATCTATCATCCATCCAACCCACTATATCCTAACTACAGGGTCATGGGGGTCTGCTGAGGCCAATCCCAGACAGCACAGGACACAAGACAGGGAACAAACCCTGGGCAGAGCACCAGACCACCTCAGGGCACACACACACACACCAATTTAGGACAATTTCAGATCGCCAATGCACTTAACCTGCATGTCTTTTGACTACTGTGGGAGAAAACCCACACAGACACGGGGAGAACATACAAACACCATGCAGGGAGGACCCGGGAAGCGAACCCAGGTCTCCTTACTGCGAGGCAGCAGCGCTACCACTGCACCACCGTGCCGCCCATTAACTGTCATGGTAAGGAAAATATCTGTATTTCCCATGCACATAAATCAAATTATAACATAATAAGCAATCATGTTAAACTTATATTAATGCTCTCTTCTTTTTTATTTTGTTGTAGTATGTTGATCCAGTCATCCATTTTGCCACTTGAACTACTCAGGTGTTTGGTAGAAACCAATTGTGGCCAGTCCATCACAGAGCATGGTAACTTACTAAATGACTAACAATAAACTGGGCTGAGTCATCAGTTAATGTTCTCCATAAAACATGAGCTTGGTTTCTCTTTTATTAGTCATTTTATAAAAGAAACAAGTAAAATCAACATGTATAGTAAGCAATAATCCAAAGGTTTTCATAAATGTTACATTCAAAAAGTCAAATCAAATTTTATATTAGATAGATAGATAGATAGATAGATAGATAGATAGATAGATAGATAGATAGATAGATAGATAGATAGATAGATAGATAGATAGATAGATAGATAGATAGATCTAATCATCTATCTATCTATCTATGAGAATTAGGGTATCATGTAGTTCTAATGTGGCTCTGTCCTGACTGAGGACGCAGATGGACTGTGCTCCCTCTCAAGATAGATAGATAGATAGATAGATAGATAGATAGATAGATAGATAGATAGATAGATAGATAGATAGATAGATAGATCTAATCATCTATCTATCTATCTATGAGAATTAGGGTATCATGTAGTTCTAATGTGGCTCTGTCCTGACTGAGGACGCAGATGGACTGTGCTCCCTCTCAAGATAGATAGATAGATAGATAGATAGATAGATAGATAGATAGATAGATAGATAGATAGATCTAATCATCTATCTATCTATCTATGAGAATTAGGGTATCATGTAGTTCTAATGTGGCTCTGTCCTGACTGAGGACGCAGATGGACTGTGCTCCCTCTCAGTCGCTCTAAGCTGGTTTTCAAGCAGCGACACCGTATCCCTGACTGCAGCACAGAGAAGAACCATTGTTGGAATAGCTGAAATTTTGGAGAATTCAATTGTTTTATGTTTTAGCTCTTGGATTCATTGGAAGCATTGATTATAATATGTGCTAAGAGAAACAACATAGAGGTGCTGTTAATTTGGTGTCACCCTGTTTTAACTATGTATACATTTTGAAAGAAAAAAATGAAAACACTAATGTCTGGAAAAATAACTTAATGTGCTAAAAAGTTATTTATAGCAATGGCATCTGTAGTTGACGTCACAATAGTAAAGACATAAAAAAACCTAGGGTGTGCACAAATTTGTCAATTTACACTGTAATAAATGTCATTCAAATAGTAAAAATGGGTGGAGTACATCTAAGTCATACATGCACACCACAGTAAGAGTTTTAACCTGAAGGGTTCATCAAAAAGTGTAGATGCACAAACAATGGAAACCCCTCCTGACACCATTTTATGAGAATGTCTACCCCGGGATGTCACCTATGAGCCACAAAATGTTTCCAAGCTGAAGCATCTTGTGGCTTGCACCATCACCATCTACTCAAAGCACCATGATGTTCCAACAGTGATGGATTAAAAGCCAGAAGTCTGCATGACCATCATCATCAAGTCCTTCCGTGAAAACCCTAAATACAAAGAGGACTGATCATTTATGTTACGTAGAATGCCCAGAGGGGACTTGGCGGTCTCATGGCCTTGGGACCCCTGCAGATTTTATTTTTTTCCTTCAGCTGTCTGTCCCCCCTGGCCATCGGACCTTACTCTTTTTTTATGTTAACTAATGTTGTCTTATTTTAATTTGTTATTTTGTCTTTTATTTTTATTTTATTTTCTTCATTATGTAAAGCACTTTGAGCTACTTTTTTTGTATGAAAATGTGCTATAGAAATAAATGTTGTTGTTGTTCTTCTTCTTCTTCTTTTCACCCTAATGGATCACTTTTAAGAGAAAACAGCAAGAGACTGAGTGAGGCAAATGCTTCAATTTCAGGCTCATCTTGGCACATTTAAGCAAAGTACACATAAATTGCATGCCACCATCATAAGAGATTTCCAACAATACATGGTAGAAAAGCCAAATGTAAAGATGACATTTCCTTCTAAAAGATAGAATGGCTAACTTCAGCGGATTGATATGATATGCTTGAGAGATATAGATTTTTTTTATTTGTCAATACAAATAAGTGATATTAAGAAATTTACAGCAATGATTTACTGAAACAGTCCTATAACAAATGATAAAACAAGCTTGTATGGGATTTCAAGTCCCAATTTTTCAAACTATATTGGTGAAAGGTAATTTTTAGATGTTCAGAGAAGGATATAGAGTAGTATCCGTATTTTAGGGAATTAACACTAAAATAAATCAGAATTTAAAAGAATTGACAGTATACTGTATATAATGAACATGCCTATGTATTTTTAGCAAATGGAATTGATCACTAACTTTTCTAATGTCGTAATTATGCCTGAAACTACAAAACAACAAGTACGTTACTGTAAGCATAAAATATGACTTATAGACTAAACATTGTTTTACCTTTTAAAAACTAAACAACATTAAACCAACATTCCTGCTATAACATTCAGTACATGCTCAGTATAAGATCGTCTTACACCTGATAGCCTTTTTAACTTTCATAAGTAGACATTATTTTAATGCCGTATTCCAATCAGCTCTGGCCATCAAATTAAATTGAAAGGAGTAATCAGTTACATTAAGGACAGTTTATTTGTTGCATAGATTTTGTGATCTGCATTCTGTTTTAAGAAGGTTTCAAGAAGTGGCATCACCCTAACAGACTTTAAGGTATTTTAGATAGTCAGAGTTAGGTGTGTGTTCGTCATATCATTAAACTCCTAGTTTTTCTTGCAATTCTATATTATGTTAGGTTTGAAATCCAAAGTGACATTTTTTGGTCAGTGTTACCTAAACGTTCTCCATTTTTGCCAGGCATTAGAGATCCCCACTGATTTCAGCCTCATTCAATATTTTATGGCCATAAAGGGCATTACATTCAACACTCATGAACCGAGTTTGTAACATTATTTGCTTTGCTGATGGCAACAACGATACAGCAGTTGTGTGTTCATGATCACAAAGGCATTTGTTATAATAAACTCAAATTATGTTTTTTAGATACTGCTTAGTAAAATGAAAAGGCAGGGACATTTTAACTAACATTAAACTGGAGGTTTAGTTTTCCCATGTAAACCAATGTAGACTAACAATTTTTTTAATTGTTTTTCTAATTTTTATTATTGAAGAAAATAACATTGCATACAATCAAGTCAAACTTATAGAAAAAATAACTTCATAGTCAAATCTGAAAGTTAAAAAAGAAAGAAGGAACAAAGTAAAAACAGAGAGAAAATTTAACAAAACAGAATTCAACCCTCACCTAAAAGGAGAGCCAACAGCTTGTGCAAAAGTACTTAGAAAAAGAAATAAAAACACTTATTCTAAAATTCTTTTAATTAAATCCTCCCATATTTAAAAAAAAAGTTTTGAACAGAACCTCTAAATGAGAATTTGATTTTTTTCAGTTTCAGATAGTATAGAACATCAGTTAGTTACCCACTGACTTGTAAAAGGTGGGTTGGGATTCTTCCAATTAAGTCTCTGTGCTACTAGTGTGGTATCAGCTATTACAATCAGTTTGGCCTTCTCCACTTTAAGCCCGACTGGGAGTCCACCAAACACAGCTCTTAACGGATTCAGAGGGATCGTAACACCAAGGCTGGCTTCTAAAGCATTCAGAGATTTCTGTCCAGAATGATGTTAATTTGGTGCACTCCCAAAACATGAGGTCCAGCTAGATTGTAACACTTCCAGGTTGGATCTTGCCCTGGATACATTGTGGACAATTTTACAATTGTAAAGGGCAAAAATGTGATCGATGACAGATTTTAAGTTGAATTATTGAAAGCAATGCACATATCGAGGTAGAATGTATTCTAAGCGTGGCTGTTTTCCACTCCTTTTCTGAAATATTAACTGAAAGATCCTTTTCCACACCATACCCTGGGATCTTTGAAAGGTTTTGCATTGTTGAGATACTTCAAGACTGATCAGATCAGTACTTCTTCTGAAATATAATTGGGTGGGAGGTGTGGAAAACTGAGTAGGTTTCTTTTAGCAAAACTTTGATTTGAAAGTAGTGGAATTAGTGTGTTGTTGGGAAGTTAAATTTGAAGCTAATTGTTCAAGAGATGTAAAAACATTATCTATATACAGTTCTGTAGGTGTTTTAATTCCAGATGTTCTCCAAAGATTACTGTGTAGGTTTGAGGGGGCTGAAAAAGGTGATTATCATGTAGAGGTGCAACAGATAAAAGCGTCTCTGCCTTGAAGTGAATTCTACATTGGTTACATATTCTGCGTGATTAGTGGACCATTGGATTATTGGTATATGACAATAATTAGTATTTACTGGAGCACAAAGCAGGGCATACAGTACAGCAAGATGTTGGGTGTATTCATTAATCAATTTCCAGGTTTTTGTACCTTGTATATTTGTTGCCCAGTAATAAAACTGAAAGGTAGTGCCATGCCGCCTTCTGCTTTAATTCCTTTTAGAGTCACCTTTTGAATGTGTGGATGTCTCAAATTCCATACAAATGAGGTTATAATTGAGTTTAGTTTCTTATGATTTGGTATTGTATATAGGGCTGCTCTAAGCCCTTTTTTAAGATGGTGAAAAAATATATTTAGGGCAGGACTAATAAATTAAAGTAGCAGTACAAAACCAGTTATCTGATCTTTGAAGGAAAGGTTCTTTTGTGCAAATCTCTGCTTGTGCACATGCAAAGGATTAAAGTTGGCTGCAGATGCCAAACACGTTTAATTCTCTTTCATTTAGAGAATCCCGCAGTCTGTGATTTTGCTAATCTCGAAGCGTTGCTGCAGTGAGATGCCTCTACATAATATCTATGGTTCCATTTCCACCACCACTTAGTCTAAGCAGAAAGGTTAAAGCTTCATGCTGTATGCCTCATGTTTTGCTCAAACGGCTGGAAAGAGGTTTCTAGGAAAATAAATATTGGCTCAGAAAATGATAGATGAATACAGGTGGAAATTAAAAGTATCAGTGAAATGATTTTTAAATTGCCCGTGCAGTTCATTTGCACACATAGTGTTAAGGGCCAGCTTGTGTGCTTTGACAGTCCGGCATTTGCTGAACTGTGACGTCTGTTTAGACAGCTTGAATCAAGGAAATAAGTGTTTTTGTAGATTGATGGTTTCTAATTTTCCTCCTTGTTGCCCTCCCAAACAATCTTTCCTCTTTCTTTCCTGTAACAAAACTGCCTTTGTTTTTAATATATCAGGTGTAATTTTGTTCGTTTGATGTTTATGGTATTTGAGAAATGCAACGTAATTTAGAGTTCTTACCAGATATGTTAACAACAGAGATAGGCTTCGTCTTCAATGTGAAACATGGTTACTCTACCTCTAATCCTTCCATAAAGTTTGTTGTATTTCATTGTCTTTTAATATTAACCAATGCCTTTTTGATGGATAATGTATCTTACGGGGAACATTTTCTGTTTGTTGATTCATTGCATCACCTTATATTTATCACATAATTTTATTTTTATTTTCCTTGCCACATTAGAAAGAAGTCAGAAGGAATAATAAGAAAGTGACAAAACATCTTGTGTTTCTCGAACACCTTTTATTACTTGGAAAAACAGCCTCTGTGTGTCTCTGCATTTTATATGCAAATATCCATTGACCCTTAGCTAAACAGTGCTAAAACCATATGATTATTTTAGATCATTTTTGTTCAATATAAATTAGCTGTAAAACTTCCCATTCTCCAGAATGATTTTATATCGTATAAACACAGAATAAAAGGGGCCTTGTGAGCTAATATGTGTCAGACTGTGTGCAACATTCATGAGTGTACTTCACTTCATCTTCTGCCTTTGGTGCTTGACAGGCAGAAGCAACATAACTAACAACAAAGTTTGGGTTTCAGTTAACTGTAGGATAGTAGCAGAACTACAAAATCCATTATATGAAAACATAAAAGTGTTTAAAGGAGCAAGCAAGGACATCCAGCAACACAGGCAGCAAGTCATAATCTAGGGTGAGCGGAAAAAAAGAAGACAATCAAGAGGGAAGGAGGCATTTAAAGTCAAGCTTAAGGGCTAAAACACTAAGAAGCAAAAATAACAATAATGTTCATAAAAGAAGCAATAAGAGACTCACTCAAAAGGTGGTGCGGTCTGAGCACAAAGATGAGACAGAGAAGCTACTTAAATTCAAACTCTGAAAAATGACCTGACATCTGCTTAATTCAGACAACTTTAAAAGTGAGGTGGGGACCTGGACACGGTGTGTGTGCCAGTCAGGTCACAAGGGAAGTGAGTGCACAGGCTTCGTGGGGTAGCATGACAATGTCAGAGTGTATTTTTGATACCCGTCATACTCTCAAAATACAACAATTGTCAACATGCCCATCCAGTAAGCTCCGCTGTTGCTTTCTGAGCAAATAACAGCTCTCAGCTTGAAGTTGAGCAGCATTAAAATTAACAGATGGAATAACTTTGGTTTCTCCCTCATGCAGTTCAAACCACCGTGACTTTATGCATTAAACATGTGCAGAAGAACTGTTGTCCCTCCATTTGCATTCACAGATTTCTTTGCTGATTTTGCACAGAAGACAAAACATAATTAAGGAGGCTCTAACGCATGTTTGTATGTGAGTGTGTTCACCGTGTGATGGACTGGCGCCCTGTGCAGGAGTTCTGCTGTCTTGTGCCCGATGTTTGCTGAGATAGGCTCCAGCTTCCTCATGATTGCTCTACTCTGGATAAGCGGATTTGAAAACAGATGGAGGGATGGATAATAGAGTATGCTGTAAAAGATGACAGAATAAATATGAAAAAAAAAACTGTAGAAAAGTAACTATTTTTAAATCACATGCATTTCTTTGCTGTTTGTAATAGGTGTCTATATTCTTCCCACTTCTGCTATTCTAGTTACTTCAACTGTGACCTTTTCATCATGGACCAGTCTTTTAAATGTTAATGCCAATCTCACAGGTAACTTTACAATACCTGCTCTTTTATTGTTTTAGAAAATATATAAACAGCTTCATTTGATCCTCTGAAAACAAACCACAAAATGTCCCAAAATTACAAAACTGTATTCCAAATGACTATTTTATTCCCTTTCCAGTTGGCAGTTTTAAATTGGAAACTTTCTCTTTTTGTGGGTAAAAGCTAAAATCTGCTGATGGCAGATCAGCAGCCTCCAAACTTTTGTGGCCTTGACAGACTCACACTGTTAAAACAGAGACGGAGACACGGCAATCATGGTAATCTGTGATGTAGAATATGTGATTTAACAAAATGGTGCCATAAAATATTTTCACAAGACAATTTGGTCAAACCAGTTTCAAAAATCCGTTTTCAGAAATGATTCAGGTTAAATCTACCCTGCATTTATGAAGTACGCAGCTCACATTTTGCTTATTTATTCATGGTCAGTTTGAAAATTCTAAATATTTAAGTGGAAAAGCAATATAATTGCATTATAAGCATGTTTTCTTACAAGATGAAAAATACCAGAAATGAAACTTATATCTGTTCATCTATCCCTCCATCTGTCCATCTTTCAGAATCCATTTAATTTCAGTTCAGGACCAAAGGGTGCTGGAGACTATGCTGGCAGGTCCAAGGGAAAAAAATGGGCTTGGACTGGGCTGTAATGTAACTAGTTTCATATAAATATGAGAAACACTTTATAAAGATATACATAGCAATTTACTGTTACATTTTCAATGACAAGGAAAGTCTACAACAGAAATGAGAACATAACTAAATAACTTTCCCTTTCTTTTGTCAAAGTTAACAGAAACCCAAAATATATATACATATATATATATTTTTACATAAAGATAAACAAAAGAGAAAACTAAACAACAAATAGCAAGATGATGAAATAAATGAAAAAGAATATAAGTGTAGGGAGATTAATTATACAGTAGAGTCTCACTTATCCGACATAAACGGGCCGGCAGAATGTCGGATAAGCGAAAATGTCGGATAATGGGAGGTGCTAAGTAAAAGCCTATTAAACGTCAAACTGTGTTATAATTTTACACATTACGAGCCTAATACAGTGGAACCTCAGTTCACGAACATTTCTGAACATGTACAAATCGGGTTATGACCAAAAAGTTTGCCAGACTTTTGCCTCTGTGCACGACCACACACTCGGTATAGGAACAAGCCAGTTTCCCTTTCGGTTTGTGCGTGCCGATGATTTCCGCACATGTTCAGTCTCTCCGTGTGCATTCCCTGTGCAGCGTTAGAGAGAGCGCGCGAGAGAGAGACCCTAACCCTAACCCTAACCGCCGATTGATGTGGTTTTTTTTTGGTGGTGGGACGTCGGATAATACAGAATGTTGGATAAGCGAAGGTTGGATAAGCGAGACTCTACTGTATATATATATATATACAGTATATATATATATATATATATATATATATATATATATATATATATATATATATATATAATATGTATTGTGATGCCCGGAGTGCGTACAGCCACCCTGACCCCGACACAGACAGGCAGAACACGACTTTGGCACACACAGCACACGGTTTATTAACACAGTTCAGCACACAGTACACAAGGCATAGGGGTGAACACAGTCCCTTCTTTGCTGCTAGTCCTTCCCTCTCCACTCTTCCCCAAGCTTTGTCCTCTTTCTCCCGACTCAGGCCATTGAGTGGTGGTGACTGGCTCCTTTTATTGAGCACCCGGAAGGACTCCAGGTGCCCAACGAGCTTCTTCAGGCAGCACTTTTGGTGTGGCATAAGCGCTGTCAAACAGGGCTCTGTAAACGTCCATGTGCCACAGGCCCCAACAGGGTTGATCTTCCATGCTTACGACCCATGGCCCCACTGGAAACCAAGGGGGCTGCCTTCTGTCAGAGAAATGGTCTTAAAAATACTCTCTCTCCCAGTCCTTCCATACTCAGGGCAACCCGACTGGGTAAGGGCTCCTGCTGTCCACCACAATATAGACATATAATATAATATATATATAATATGCACATAATTAATTCATATTATTAGTGTTACAATCAGCTGATAATATAATATATATATAATATGCACATAATTAATTCATATTATTAGTGTTACAATCAACTGTCACTATAACTTAAAACCTTTTTTAAGTGCTGTCATTTTTTAAGTGCTTTTTTCAAAACAAAGATAACTTTGCTATTCTGTACTGGTGGTAATTATGGAGCTCTAAAGTTCTGAAATGAAAAAAATATGCTATTTATAATCAAAATTACAATTAGAAAATAAAAGAAAATTGTTTAAAATTTTTGCTCTTACTTTTGAGACCTACTCTGTATGTGTGTCTGCATATATTCATAAACTGAAGAAGAATTTTGATTTCAAATAAAGGATTGTGAATCAAGTAATGTGAAAACACAACAAAATCAAAAATGAAAAGGAATGATATCCAAATAGAAAGGGTGTAATATACAAATGCAAAGTTGGTAGCAAGCAGCAAGTAAGACTGTTAACGAAATGAAGCGACAATAGAGTGTATAAAACTGAAATGGCCACAAGTAAAGAAAATGACAGGAAATGAAATCTGGGCAGCTGAAAGACCCTCAGAGGTTTCAGTCTGTGGCATGAGGGCAGTACAGTACCTAAATATAGCAAACCATCAACAATGAAAATAAGGCCAAAAAAAAAACCAAACGTAAATTCAAAAGAACCATAGGAGCATTCCGAATGATAAACACATGGGTCAGCAGAAATTACAGGTAACTATACACTCCAAGTGCTCTGGGCATGTGTTAGAGGGTATAGAAGTGGAGCCATGAGCCTTACACAAGAGTGTGGCATCCATTACAGGAAGTCACTCTTCCTAAGTTTAATTGCTTCAGAAGTAAGAAGGTAATGGATGGTTATGAAGTCTACAGGGGACAGGCAGAAAGTCAAAATAGGTCTCCAGATTATTGTCGAACAACAAAGGGTTTCCTCAGGGAGCAGGAAGGACAATTTGGGTCCGTGACCATTTAAACACTTTTTGAGACCCACTGCTGCAGTGAAACCTGAGGCTGTTAGAGGGAGGTCTGGCATTAAGGCCACAGGACTTTTGTTAGATGTTCCTGACCCTGGAAGTGATTCCATACAGTAGCTTGCCCTTGAAGCTTATATCCCAGGATGGCGTATAATGACACACCACTATGCCAGTGAGCTTGGAACTTGGAGTGCAGTATTGGCAAAGGCTTTATCTGGTAGAAAAGTCTTTTGGAAATATTTTTGGACTGTGGGCCCGGGGACCAACCATACCTGGAGGAAGACAGGGGTTTAAAGACCTTTCAGATGGCTTCCACATTTCTATCTCCCTGTGTTTGTGGAGTCATTATTGACGTGTAGACAGTATAATGATGTGTAAATATAAACATAATTTTATTAAATTAAGTTTTATTTCTTTTTGTTTTTTGCTGCAGATATAGGTTGAACACAGGGATCTTCCCTGTTATTATATCTATGTGTAAATGTACATAAATGAATCTATCTATAGTCTATATAAAGTGTATGTAGACACTGAGATAAGGGAGACAGAAGTTTTGAGTTATATAAAGCCCTGTGATGGACTGGTGCCCTTTCCAGGTGCTGTTCCGGCCTTGTGCCAAATAATTCCTTGGATAAGAGGGAATTTTCTGATGTTTTATAAATATGTTTACTCCTTCGTGTGCTACAAAGTAAAAACAAAAATCCCCTTTTTAAATCCCTGACCTGAGGCCTCTGCCCTACTCGATCACATTGATTCAACATATCCATAGCAAATAGTTGGATCAAAACTAAACTGACACTTTATTTATAGGCTTTTGTTATCAGATTGTGCTCAGCACACTCTTTTCTGCTTGACTATGCCTTGTTGTACCGGTGTACCGGTCCGCTTGCTTCTTGCCTTACACCCAGTGCTGCTGGGATAATCATAATGCAGGTATTTTTATTTCAACAAAATAACTATAACATTAGGTTACTTGTTTCGTTTAAAAGTAGCCATACTACATAACACATGTTCCTTTTAAAATGTTACCCCCAACACTGCTCCCAAGATTGTGTTGCTGAGCTTAGCACTGTACATTCATCTCATCAACATAAATTTACTGATTATGGATATATTGAAACAGATTTTTTTCAACCAGGAGAAGAAATAATACGATCACTTCCATTGCTTTCTATTCATGGCTGCTGTATGTGTGTGTGCGACGCTAACGCCTGCACAGGCTAACAGAGTGCAACGGACTTATGCAGACTGCTAAATCCTCAAGTATAACCCGGTTAAGGGTTTACATGGCCATGTAACCGACTTACTCACAGAGAAACTTACGAGAGACCAATAAACAAATAAGGGTTTACATCGCATTTTACAAACTGGGATTCTGTGAATAACTGGGTTATTAAAGCACAAGGAAACGCGCTCAGAGAGTTCTAAAACATTCACTCTGAACAAAATGTTTTAGTTACAAAATTGTAAAAAAAAAAATGAACATATTTAGAAATACTGTGTAGATTTCAATTACAATATATTAGGACTTTGTTTGCCCTATAATCAAAATAGAGTCCATAACAGTACAATAATCACAACCTTTTCAGATTTCAAAAAGACAAATAAAAGCATAAGCCAGTATGGCTTAGAAGCAGTAATCCTGATCATGAGTAAAATTAAATTAGAATTAAGAAAGCATTACTTCAACGTGCTTTCGAGATGACAAGAAGTTGACTTATAAGCGAGCTTAGAGATGAATAATGACCAGTGACTGCTGCTTGCACTGTATGGCTTCAGATAAAAGTGCCATTCTCAGCACAAACACAAATGAACTGTAAAAGGGACATACCATGTTTAAACGCTAACACATACCGTCTTCAAAAACAGAATTATTTTCCGTTATCTGAACTCTGGCCTGGATACGACTTTTGAGTAGTTTGCATGTTCTCCCTGTCTCGGCGATTTGTTTTCCTCCGAGTACCCTTGTTTTTCTTCTTCATCTCAAAAACGTGTGTTGGATTTGCTGATGATGATCAATTGAACAAACGTGTGCGTGTGTGTGTGTGTGTGAGTTTATTTCAAAGCAGGTTCCTCCCTTACAGTCATTGCTGCCAGGACAAGAAGTAACAAAAGAGACGAAGAGATAAATTTGTGACTACTGTATGACATGTTGGCCTTGTAAGTGGAAGTGCCCTTTATTACAAATAAGTTGATACGTATTTGTGATATGTTGAACCCATATGGAAATATCATGAAATGTGCTACATTAGATTTTTAGATATATGAAAACGTATTTCAAGAGAGTTTAACAGGACACGAAAAAAATTTTGAGAAATTTTCAAATGCAAATGATTTGCATGTGTTCAAATAAAAAGTAGCCTATTATAAAACAGCATAAAATCATATTTGATCTGCAGATATGACCAGATAAGGATACGTTAACATATCATAAAATTAATTAAAATTCAAAGTTTATTTTATTTTTTATTGTTAGTTGGGATTACTGTACTGTACACGGTATATGTTGTGTTTTTTATTTTGTAGGCAGCCGATTTGACATTTCAGGAAATATGTGAACATTTTGTCACATCTTATTTTTAAAAGTACATTTGATTTGTGCAGTAACTTAATTATTATTTTACCCCCCCAACCCCTGTAAAGCATTTTGTTTTGTAATATCCTTCTAATAATAATGTGCCACTGGCTCCTTTTGCTTCCAGTACCAGCACTTTATTTTTATTTTGGTATTTTTTGTCATTTTATTCTTTATTTTGGTATATTTTGTACTTTATTTATAATGTATCTTACATGTATTTACAGTTTCTAAGTGTTACTGTTTTTATAGATTTATCGTTTATCTTTTTGACATCTACAGATATGCTCCAGATGACATTTCATTGTATTTATTGTATTTGTGCAGTGACAATAAGGGCATCTTCTTCTTCTTCTTCTGAAGTATTTAAATAATGCGCGTGAAACTGATTGCATAGTTATTGGAAAATAAAAACAAATAATGTACCAAAGAAAATGCACTTTAATGACTACACCATTATTTAATGTAAGACATTATGAGGCTGTTTTCTATTTAGTCACATCAGGCAAGTAAATAAATAGGAGACGTGCATTCTTAAGCGAGACACATAGCTGCTGGGTTGTTTGAGAGTGTGACTTCCTTTGTTTGACCTCCAAAGGGATATTCACTGCAGATGTAACTTCAGAAAGCATCTCTTTTTTCTAAACAACTGTTCACTCCCTGACCTTTTCCTACATATCTGTCTGTGGATGCCGACTTAACAGGGACCTTTTTGTTGCCATTCTATGTTTTTACAGCTTGCTGTATGCAGAAAACACACATCCATCTGGATTCACCTAGCAGAGCATCGCTTTTTAACAATAATTCACCACTGAGTGAGCAAGCTACTGATTAAATAAATTGTGGACTGATTGAACACTGACCCCATTTTACTTTCTGGACTCAACAAACATATTCATTTTCTGTAAACTGAAAATAATTCCTGTGGCCGAGGGTATTTATTTGAATAGTATCTTTGAGATCCTGCCTGTCAGATGATGTTATTTTTCTGCTCCTCTTTTCTAATGGGGATACGTCGTACATAAAGTCTCCAGCCTGTTGATTAGAGATCTAAAAACATATAGTTTCTTTTTACATTTTATTACATATTGAGAAACAAAAGACTCCTCAATTCCTACTTTTTGAAGTGCTCACTAGGCTAAGTACAATTGTCTGTTTCGCTGGATTATATTAAAGTATTTTATTTCACAGGGTGTGTTCAATAAAAAAAAAAGAATGACTTTTTCTATGAAAATTGTATATTTCTGGCATCTTCAAAATATTTTAACATGTACAACTTTGCCAACAAACACAGAAATCACTTGTAACCCAGCCAGCTTCTTATATAAATATGAATAACGATATCACATTACTCGAAGAGAATTTGAAATTGCTACGATTTTGTTGCTTTAATATTTTTTTAGATGGGGTGGTTAATAAAAAATACAAGATAAGTATGCCTGAAATGTACAATTTTAAATGTCCAAACAAAAAATGACCATTCTACATGTTTCTTAGAGTATACAATAATCAAACAAATCTTTCATTTAGTGATTATCCCCATTTCAGCCAGTTCCCTCTCACACTCTAAAAAGAGAAAAAGGGCTCTTTTTGATTTAAGGTAATTTTAGTAGTTGTAATGAACTATATTAATATGTTTGTTCACCTAACATAATTTTTTGCCTTACTTCAAATTGAAAAACGTTGCAGTCGCTTAATGTAACTTCTTCTATTTAGTCTAAAGCAAAAAATCGCTTTGGAGACCTTGCCGGCTCCGACCCCTGTGATGTCACATCTGGGCTCACACCAATGGCAGAAGACCTACATGAGCCCCACCCCTTTGAATTCACTTCCTGTCTCCCCCTTTAAAAGCCTCCGCCTTTTCCCTATTCCCTCAGTTCTGTTTGGACTCATCAGTGCTGTATTACTTTGAAAAGCAACTTAAACCAAATTATACAGGTGGCTGCCCCATGTTTGAAGGCACTGTACAAAATGTAGCACTAATTTTAAAATAAATTTGCTTCCATTGTTTAAAACAATTTCACCCTAACAAACAGTGAATTCAACACCATATAAAGAACATATTTAGTTGAGTCCAATTAAGAATTTAAGTTGGCATTACAGTGAATACAATAATGGACAAAATTTTAATTTGAGTTCATCCATCCATTATCCAACCTGCTATATCCTAACTACAGGATGACGGGGGTCTGCTGGAGCCAATCTCAGCCAACACAGGGCGCAAGGCAGGAAAAAAACCCCGGGCAGGGCACCAGCCCACTGTAGTTAATTTGAGTTTTTAAAGAAATTTGGTTTGAGCTAAATATATTTTTTGCTTTTATTCAAGTTTTTGAAAAGGTTAAAACAAACTCAAATGAATTAAGTTTACTCAAATACTTTTTTAAAATTTGAAAGAAATCAATTAAATTGCTTGTTGCCTTGTGAAGTTATTTATTTAGGTTGATCCAACAAAACATTTTTTACAGTGCACCTCTTATTTGAACACATCACTTCATTTATTTATTTATTGTGACTTTTTATCACAAACACAACACACAAACTGAAATTTAACAATCTCCGTTGTAAGGCTATTGGGAAAGCAAAGGTTTTTCTGACAGCATTACAGTCAAGGCCAGAACCATTCCAGGACAGGATGCCATTTCCATTGTGGCCCAATCAGAACCTACACATCCACCCGCATGCATGTCACATGACTTTGTGGGAATTGGGAGAAAACCAGAATACCAGATACAGGGAGGATGAACAAACCCTGTGCACATGATCTATAAGGGGTGCAGCAGCACCCTCCAGTTCTGTCAATGCAAAATTGTGACTCTGTTCATAATGTGACGGAGAATTAGCACAGTAAAGAAAAAAAGACTACTTGTATAGCAAAAGAAGATGGACACATTTAATGTCTTTAAGAATAAATGAGCAACCGTCTGATATGTGGAGGTGTTCCATTTACAGTTCAGTTTTACCAGTGTGTCATTGTTGTAAGGAATAACGTCTTCTAAGCACAAAGCCATTCTGAGCTCTTTTGTCCATTGTCCAGTGAATGCTGTGAAAATGCCATTAAGGCACATACAAGAGATAAAGAACCTTGAACAAAATAAGTCAAAGTCTTGTTAGATTTAAAGGATTATGACTAACACTTAAACATCCTTGATTAACAGATAAACTTTTAAAATAATGTCCCACAAGTTGGGGCAAAATTGGTGGTGCAGTGGTTAGAGCTGCAGTCACCCAGCAGTCTGATCATTGTCTGTGTGTGTTTTGCACGCACTCCCCATATCTGTGTGTACTTTTCTCTAGTTACTCTGGTATTGCTCCCACATACCCAAATATACAGTACTCATGTGACTTTAATGCAGCGTTTCTCAACCTTTAAGTATTTGCGACTTGAGTTTTCATAACAGTTTTAATCGTGCCCCCCTAAGGTTTTTTTGAAAGGAGCCCACTAATACCAATTTGTTCTTTTTTAATTAATGATATATCATAGATGCGTATTTTATTATACCTACTTAACTTTTATCGACATTTATCTAACTCTATATTTATTTTTCTAGTATCAGAATGTAGTTTAAGTTAATTTGTTTGGGTTTCAATAGATGTATTTTTCATATTTGCGATTCTTGTTTTCTTTTTTTCGCGACCCCCTTTTTGTTACTTTGAGAACCACTGCTTTAATGGATGACTCCCAAGTTTGTCTGATTTGAATGAATGTGGATATGTGTGTGTGAGTGTTAATGATAATGAATGGATTGGCATGCCATCTGCCTTGCACCTGATGGTATTCAGATCAGCTATGCAAACAGCAACCCTAAAAGTGGATTAAGCGGGCTCAGAAAATAAATGAATGGATGGTTTGGGTGGTCTTAAGGATTACAGCAAAATGTGAGCATTTAGGAAGTGCAATTACATCCAGAAATGTTCTCTTTCAAAAGCAGAGTTTGTGTTAGTTCAGTTGATTCAAATCCTCCGAACGTGAATTAGGCCTTAGTCACATCAGCCTCTGTAGTGTACATGGATTTAATATTTACCATTTGCACCAGAAAAGTTTAATAGGCTCGTGTGTATATTGTCTTCATTTAGACAAAAAAAACCCCAAACAAACGACTTAATATAGTCTAGATAAAGCTCTTTGATAGGCAGTAATATCGTCCTGAAAGACATTCAAAAACATGTGTCGGCAGGGAGTCACTCTCGGCAGATAGGGTGTGGGCCAAGAAATCTGCTGCTGTGTAACATGAAAAAAATATTTTTGGAAAGAAATTAATGCACCAGGTAAACGATTAAAATAGCCTTTAAAAAATGTGAGTTAGGTTACTCGACCCAAACGTAAAACATGAAGCGTTAATTAGGTTTTAAAATGTCTGTCAAAACAATAAGAAAAAGAATAGAGTACCATAGATAAATGAGTTCGTTTGGTGAACTGTGGGAGCTACAAAAGAATGTGTGGGTACGAGGATGGAAGTCTGAACGATAGCATGATAGAGTCCAAAAAAAAAATAAAATGCGAATGTAAAGCCTGTGGAGCGGGAGCTTCAACGTGGGTGTGTGGTGCTCTGGGTCCCTTAGGCACCTGCTAAAGAGCTTGTGAGGCTGGAGGAGTTGAAGACTTTGTATTGGAGTTTGCCAAATTGTAAAAGCTTTAGATCAGTTTAAAGCTGAATCCATCATCCCCATGGAGGCATGTGGCTACATTCCCAGTCTGCTTTTTCAATCTGGCCCCCTAAAAAAAGCATTTGTTAACAGTCTAATTGACTCATTAAGTTCTTAGCTCTCAACCCGGGCCTACAGTTCACAGTAGTGAGCGTGCACAAACCTGCTGACACACTCACCCAGGTGGGTGCTGCACTGCACACGTGGGTGGGTTTGCTATCTCTTGTGTCATGTCTGTAGAAATTTGTAAAAAGTGAATATGAAATAAAAATGATTGATTGAGTAATGCCTTCTGCATTGTTGGTCTAGATAGAAGGCTCTCATCCGTTTTACAAGTCTGACTCATGTATGGAGAACTGAAATTTGTGAATCCCTGCGTTCGCCGTCGGGTCACATCGTAAATAAGAAATTACACTGCATTGTCCCCAATAGAATGTGCACTAGCTTGTTTGCCAGAGCTGAAAAACATGGAACAAAAAGGTATATTGATGTTTTTTATTTATGAGTGCAAATCAGTCAAATGCAAGAATAAGAGTTAGAGAAACATGTCAGCACTCATTTGCAAGAGGTCAATTGTGTGCTGGAAAAAAAATTAAAAAATGGCCAGAATGATAATATTTAAACTGTAGGACATTCATCAGGTGTACTTACTTTGTAATGGGAAGGCTTACAATACGTATGTGCAGTCCGTTGAAAATGTCAGTCTTCCATCCATCCATTATCCAACCCGCTATATCCTAACTACAGGGTCACGGGGGTCTGCTGGAGCCAATCCCAGCAAGCACAGGGCGCAAGGCAGGAAACAAACCCCGGGCAGGGCGCCAGCCCACCACAGGGCACACACACCCACACATGTGGACAATTTAGGATCGCCAGTGCACCTAACCTGCATGTCTTTGGACTGTGGGAGGAAACCCACGCAGACACGGGGAGAACATGCAAACTCCATGCAGGAAGCGAACCCAGGCCTCCTTACTGCGAGGCAGCAGCGCTAACAGTGCACCACCCTGTAACTCCATGCTAGGAATTTCTAAATTGGACATGCAATCTGATGACATTTTCCACACATAATCTCAATAGGCAGAATTCTCTGGACTGGAGCTTCACATAAATGGACCACTGACGATCTCTAAAATATTGGACAGTTTTTAACATGTATATGAAAAAATATACAAAATGCTATACAATATTTAAGTTAATTGCCAACTAGCTAACTAGCATAGGGTTCACAGCAGGAGCAGACCCCGGACAGGGTGAGCACACCCACCCACACACACAAGCTGATGTGGCATCGCCAACTCACCTAACCTGCAAGTCTTTGGACTGCGGGAGGAAACCCACACAGAAAACATGCAAACTCTACACAGGGAGGACCCGGGACACAAACTCGGGTGTCCTTACTGTGAGGCAGCAGCACTACCCCTGTACCACCATGATGCCCTTTAGGGAAAATGGTGTGCTTAAAAATAAAAAACAGCCAAGATTTGAAATACGTTAAATACACTATTGTTTGTCTCATTAAGCATTACATTATCAAATGTGTGGTTAGTTCATTGAATAGAATTATGTCTACTTTTTTTTTTTTTGTTTTTTCTGTTCCCCCTGGCCATCGGACCTTACTCCTTTTCTATGTTAACTAATGTTGTCTTATTTTAATTTCTTATTTTGTCTTTTATTTTTCTTTTCTTCATTATGTAAAGCACTTTGAGCTACTTTTTGTATGAAAATGTGCTATATAAATGTTGTTGTAGTTGTTGTTATAAACTTTTAGAATATAATACAGATATTAAAAAATAATTATTAATACATAATTGTACAAATATATCTGAAGAGTTTTAGCAAACATCCAGCCATCCATCCATTTTCCAACCCGCTGAATCCGAACACAGGGTCACGGGGGTCTGCTGGAGCCAATCCCAGCCAACACAGGGCACAAGGCAGGAACCAATCCTGGGCAGGGTGCCAACCCACCGCAGGACACACACAAACACACCCACACTCCAAGCACACATTAGGGCCAATTTAGAATCGCCAATCCACCTAACCTGCATGTCTTTGGACTGTGGGAGGAAACCGGAGCACCCGGAGGAAACCCACGCAGACACGGGGAGAACATGCAAACTCCACGCAGGGAGGACCCGGGAAGCGAACCCGGGTCCCCAGGTCTCCCAACTGCGAGGCAGCAGCGCTACCCACTGCGCCACCATGCCGCCCTTTAGCAAACATGCAAGTAAAAAATGTCTGTTAAAAATATCCTGCATTCTTTACACACCGTAGTTCAAAAAATTTGAGAGCCCAAATTCCTATAGATGTGAATATTTTATCATTTCATTTTATACACCATAAGTACTGTAGGTAACCTTATTTCCGTTACACAGAAATAATCTGCTGAAAAGATTTTATGCATCTCCTTTTTCAAATAATCACCAGTTAGACTGTTACAAATTATGATTAATTCCTGACTTTTGCAATTCTGCAGGAGCAGATGATTCAGGGCTGCTTTGTAGAATTAAATCTCATTTGCCAGATGACATAAGGATATATAGTATTGGGCAAATCTAATATCAGATTTGACTAGTGTGTGTGAAATTCATACATTCGTAGTTCAGTAATAATTTCGGGCCACTGAACTGTCTTCAGTAAATTATAAAATTTAATATCAGATTTGTTTAAAGTATAAAATGATAAGTGAGATTTTAGGACGAATGGGAAAGAAGTACGTTTGGAAAATGAAAGGGGTTTAATATCATTTAAACTACCACCACAGCGTGTGATTCTGGAGTCTTTATCCTGCAGAGGCCAGTTGCGATGTTCAAATAAATTCCCCTGCATGCTGTCCGCGGCCCTCTTGGAGAGCTAACCATGTAAGTCTATACACTACTGCCACCTCGGTTTGGATTACTGTAGTTGCAGCGTTACAGATGTCCACAGCTTTAGAGTAATCAGAGTGTGCTTGTTAAATCTGTTGATAGCTTCCAGTATTATGCGTATCAGGGTAGTCAGATCTTGGAAATATTCTATTTGCTTTCTGGATTGGATTTTTAAGGGATTATACTGGATTTTTACCAAGGCTGGTGGGTTATTTACAATACATGCTGTCAATCTGCGAACTGGATAAAGCTCTTCTGAATTCATAATAATACTGCATCTCAATAGATAAAATGCTTTATTGAAAAGGAAAAAAAAAAAGTGACATTTATTATCTCATGGATATTTTTAATAAATGCGCTGACTGTCAACGCACTGCTATGTTTTCCCTTCTATAAAAGGCAGAAAATGCATATTTTAGTGAGTGGATGACACAGAAAAACCAGGTACATCCCAGCATTTATTTTCTAATTGTTTGTAGTTTTTCAGTAGGTCATTGTATTGTTTTATCCTTTCACCGAGTGAATGTGATTGAAAATGATAAACTTGGGGGTAACTAGATGTACCTTTACCAGCACAAACACAACAGACTGACAGTCTTGATCACTACAGACATATGTGTCTCCTCTCCACTTGTGGATCATGTGCCCTATTACAGCATTAATATGAAACAAGCCAGATTCTGATCAAATTTTCATTATGACAATTTAGAAATGCCAGCTGTGACAGCTCAGTGCCAATTTGGCTGGCATATAACATTAAAAACTGTGCTAAATGCAGTAAGAGTTGCACCGAAAAAAAATACTGTTTTTGTATGCCGCTGATTATTATTAACCCTATAAAATAGAGGTTTAAACTTTTTTGGTAGTATTTTTTTTCCGTGTCATAATTAATTTTCATGACTTTTCTCCTTTCTTGCAAATATAGAACATGCATCATCATCAGTCAGGAATTTGGCATTACATCTTGTCATCTGTGACTAATGATCACAAATTGATGCGATCGATCAATCATGCACGACATAATCAGCATTTCGCATTTTAACCACAGGCCATCCATTAAGTCATCCTTTTGTCATTAATTTAATGTCACTTGGATGTCCACGGAGCTAGGGCAGGCATAACAGTAATTAAATAGCAATAGCCAATATTAAGCAGTTTCCATGCAGTACTTATTTACTGGGGCAGAAAGATCAAGGTCAGGTGAGAGTGCCCAGATTTGTGCCACATCTACTTTACACAGAATCATGGTGCCATGCTAAATGATGCATCCTTCAAGCAACGGTTTCAAATTAGAGGTCGAAACATAATTGTCATGTAGTTGTTTAGACCCACATAGCATACATTATAGAAAGGGTACAAACTTTAAAAAAATAATTTAAAATTAAAGCAAACTTGTTGGTGATAGAGTCCACTGTTATAAAATAAACAAAGAATGAAGTTTACTGAACGGTTAATCCACTTGATGGGTCGTGTACTGCAGCCTCTTCATTAACTTTGTTATAACTCTTGTGATGTCAAATCTATGAAAGGCCGTATATAACATAAAAGTTCATGTAGTAAACCTAAAACTGTCTTGTTTCAAAAACATCCCATCCTATCTATATATGGACTCGCCTTTGTTATCCATCCATTTTCTTAACCCACTTATTCAGGGCAGGGTCGTGGGGAGGCTGGAGTCAAACCACCAAATATCGGGGTGCAAGGCAGAGACAATTCCTGGGCAAACACACACACACACACACACACACACACACACACCAGGGACAACTCATGTAACATGGAAACTCCAGGCAGGGAGCACCCAGGACATGAACTCTGCCTGGTCTCCTTAGTACAAAGCAGCAGCACTGCCACTGTGCCACCAGGCTGCACTTGATTAATGTTAATTGATTATGTTTAACTCTTTTATAAGTCGCTTTGGATAAAAGTGTCTGCCAAGCAAGTAAATGAAAATGGGAAATATAAAAATGACTTTCTAAAGTTCCATAGGATATGATAGTATTTATAAATTGAGTAACTTGTTACTTTACATATCTATAAGTCAGTAACATTTAAACCACAGACCTGTATGCTTTATTTTTGCCCATCTCCGCAACAAAATGCATAACGACATGGGATGCCCCCTCTTCTGAGCACACACATTCACATTTGTTCTTACGTGTTAAAAGAGAATCCCAAAACTGATTAAATGAGCGGAGGAATGAACGGCACTGCCCATTCTTCAGCGTTTGTAGACATTGACTTGATGTAAAACCGGAACTGTTTATATTAATGGCTAACTAACCAACAGGACTCAAAATGGATGGACAGATC
This sequence comes from Erpetoichthys calabaricus, assembly GCF_900747795.2. Lineage (NCBI taxonomy): Eukaryota > Metazoa > Chordata > Cladistia > Polypteriformes > Polypteridae > Erpetoichthys > Erpetoichthys calabaricus. Next base: position 28,367,383 of record NC_041409.2, on the reverse strand, counting down.
AATCGATGGATACTTCAGATCAAACTTGATGAACATATTGATGAGTCAAAATTTCAAAGTCTGCAAATTGCAACACTTGTTGCTTGCATGTGAAATTTATGCAAACGTTAAGTCATAATGAATATTTTAGAATATTACAGTTAGTATCCAGGCTCGGTTGGCTGAGTGGAGTTTCCATGTCCTCCTTGTGTCTGCATGGGCTTCACATATTAGATAGATAGATAGATAGATAGACAGACAGACAGACAGACAGACAGACAGACAGACAGACAGACAGACAGACAGACAGACAGACAGATAGATAGATAGATAGATAGATAGATAGATAGATAGATAGATAGATAGATAGATAGATAGATAGATAGATAGATACTTTATTAATCCCAAGGGGAAATTCACAAAGCTGTGTAGCTTACGTGCTCTGTGTATCATTCTAAATAAATACCTCTAACAATTACATATCCATCCATCCATCCATCCTCTTCCGCTTATCCGAGGTTGGATCGCGGGGGCAGCAGCTTGAGCAGAGATGCCCAGACTTCCCTCTCCCCGGCCACTTCTTCTAGCTCTTCCGGGAGAATCCCGAGGCGTTCCCAGGCCAGTCGAGAGACATATTCCCTCCAGCGTGTCCTGGGTCTTCCCCGGGGCCTCCTCCCGGTTGGACGTGCCCGGAACACCTCACCAGATGCCCGAGCCACCTCATCTGACTGCTCTCGATACAGAGGAGCAGCGGCTCTACTCTGAGCCCCTCCTGGATGACTGAGCTTCTCACCCTATCTTTAAGGGAGAGCCCAGACACCCTGCGGAGGAAACTCATTTCGGCCGATTGTATTCGCGATCTCGTTCTTTCGGTCACTACCCATAGCTCATGACCATAGGTGAGGGTAGGAACATAGATCGACTGGTAAATTGAGAGCAATTACATAATTAAAAAGAAATCCATCCAACTATCCATCCTTAAAGTGCACATCTATGCTGCACAAAGAGCAAGGCAGGAATCAACCCTGGACAGAAGACAGTCCATCACCTGCACAGGGCAGTTTAGCCAGACGTCATGATAATAATTTCCCCTTGGGATTAATAAAGTATCTATCTATCTATCTATCTATCTATCTATCTATCTATCTATCTATCTATCTATCTATCTATCTATCTATCTATCTATCTATCTATCTATCTATCTATCTATCTATCTATCTATCTATCTATCTATCTATCTACAGAGTATGCCCAGTTCTCTTTACCTCTAACAATTCTGGGGATAATTTGCGATCTATGATAGGTGGGAGATTGGAAAAGCATTTGCGATGCCACATGTGTATCTGTGCTAGTGTCGAGGTTTAGCTCTCATCAGGGACTGAATTTGTGTGGCTAGATTTTTCTCTGAGGACTAAAACTGCAGCCATAACCTCATACAGACAAGGCACTTAAAAACGCAGCGCACAACCCACTCTCCCTTACATATTTTCTGCTTCTCTCACCTGTTAGTTCCACTTATTATCAACGACCACGTTATGTTAAAAGCTTTTCTTAGCTTGGCCAACAGAGCAAAGTCTTTGCTAATTGCACGTGCCAGAATGAGTCCAATATTAGTATAATGATTAGGCAGTAAATGAGCTAAAGAGAACAAAATCAGGCGGTGCTGTCTGTGCATTGGCTGCTTGTTTTCTTCATTATGTCTATAAAACAATAAAACACATTTTTTTAAATATCTTTCCTTCTTTCTACCTAGTTTTGCTTAGCTTATATGTCTTTAATTATGCTTAGATTGGCTGCTGGGATTTTTTTTTTCATACAGTTGATTCAAACTTAAATAGTGCTTAACAGTCCAACGTAATGAACTGCAGCTGCAAAAACAAGCACATCCCCCTTGCTTGCTCATTCAAGAGATCAATAAAAAAGGTGCCTTCCTTCTTTTTCTCAATTTTCTTTGGTTTCTTCTGGAGCGTCAATGTTATTTATTTACTTATTTTTTAATGTTCTTTCCATGTGCACGTGGGATTCCTCAGGGGACTCCATATTGCCTCTTCCCCCTGCTGAAATACTTGCAGTCAGGGCATGTAGTGACTCTCATCTGACCCTAAGCTGAATGTGTGTGTATGTGTGATGGAATGGCAGCTGCTGGCTCCTGCCGTAGGTCCATCAGTGCCAAGGTAGGTTGCATCCCCTGAACTGGAAAATTGGGATCAAAATTGGATGAATGCAAAACTAAAACCAGGTACCCCCTAAAAAATAAAGGTGCCAAAGTGGTTCTTCAGACCAGTGTCATAGGGGAGCCATTTTTGATTCCTAAAAGAACCATCCACATGAAGGCTCCAGAAGGAACCTTTATTTGTTTAAATCTGTAACAGGCTCCATAAATAACCATGAATAGATGGCAACAGATGAGTGAAATACCTGATTTTAAAGGGACACTCGCGGAATACAAGAATGCAGGCTAAGTTTGGGTTTTCTTGATCTGTTATTATCCTGCCTATAAGGATTTCAGTTTTGTCCACATATTATGAACCTTTTCAAAGCCCAAAGAACCCATTTCACTTACAAAGAACTCTTCTGAGAATAAAATGTTTTTTTTTTTTGTCAAGCACAAGTTCTATGAGGCACCACACTGCCCAGTATAGCGCAGTAAAGATCAATTCATGTTTAGAGTGTAGAAAAAAATAACTAAGAAATACCAGAAGAACACTCCAGTTTGTCCTTTGATGATGATGATTTTATTTTATTTTTTTTTTTGAGGGAAACGTGGGCCTGCCTAATTTATTAAATGGCTCCACAATTCAAGTGGGACATTTTGAACCCTGACATAGATATTTTTTAGGTGTGTCCATGTCCTGTTCTAAAACTCGCCCCCCCCCCCCCCCCCCCGCCCCCCCCCACCCTCCGGTCATAAATGAGCACAAAATGAGGAAAAACTTTAAAAAGGTTCTCGAAATGAGTGGGTGGGTATGGGGGCCCCCTGCTGTCCCAGAACAGAGAGAGAGTGAAGAAAGTCGCCTCTGTTACAGTTTTTCATGCTGAAAGTCTTGTCTCGCTCTGCCCTTCTTTGATACATCTGGCTCTGGCGTTAGAGTCTGACGGACTAGTGACAGGACATTTCGTCACAGCCCCTCCACCCAGACCCGTCAACCATTTGTTATTTATTATACCTGTTGACTGATGTATTCTGTTGAACAGGAGTGATCTTTCACTTATTTAGTTTACTTGAGTGTTCCTATATGTGTGTGTAAAGGTTTTGAAGATTCCAGTTCAGATCAGTGCATTGGTATGTTTGATAAGGTTAGGACCTGAAAAGTAAAGTAAAGTTGAGAAAATGATGTAATCGAATATCCTGGGCCATCCCTCTAAATTTCCATGTAGGTGTGTTTAAGAGCGCTGATGCATAGTTGTGGAAGGATCGGCGCAGTGAATCTCGCATTGCTGAATGAAACGTGTAAGTTTCATAGGTGGTGAGCATTATACCTCCGAATGTATTAAAGCACTGATTCGGCTCTTTCTCCTTTTAACTGCTGTCTTGCAGTACAAGAAGAGGTAAAGTGTGAACATCTCTAGGCGTTTAGCCTTTTAATGGTGCCCCCCCGCGTTTCACGCTTGTGGAAAGGGAGGGACAGAATGAGAAAAGGAGAGAGAGAGAGAGAGGAGAGAGAGAGAGAGACAGAGAAGAGAGGAGAGGAGAAGAGAAGGCAGTGGAGAGATCGCTATCTACTGAATTCATTACTGTAAACATCTCCCAGGGGTTCCAAGGGGAAAGGCAAGTCTTACATTTAGCAGTAAGCAATCAAATCTGAGACATTATTATTGGAGTATCAGGCAGCAATCAGAGGAAACGCACGCATAGCGCTTGGGACACACAGGGAGAGGGAGCAAGAAGTCTCCACAGCTTTTGCCTAATGTAATCCTTTAATCTCTTGAAGGAGCGCACAGCAGAAGGGAGAGGAGAAACAGCACGCATCGAGACCGAGAATGATTCTTGTGTGGAAAGACGGAGCGGCGTGACCGAGACGCGGCTGAGCCTGGGCTCCGCAGGACTGAGCGGTCATGCAGCCCGCGGAGCGCGGAGCCGCTGCGCTGCACAGAGGCAGCCCGAGTCGCGCAAGCGGGGGACTGCCAGCACCCTGGGATGTGGCGCTTCTCCCCAGCGCATAGAGCGACTGGCCGCAGTCACTGCTGAGAGCGGAGAGGGCTTCAAGTTCTCAGATATGAAAAGGACTACAAAACATTTCAAGGTAAATGTGTGTTTCCACTTCATATATTTTCTATTCGTCATCATTCAACCTGACACCTTGCATTTTATTCCCAGATCTCGTCAGATTCTTCAGTTTAGTCCTGCGTGTGCTTTTACGGGGTTGAACGCGTGAAGTCATTCAAGTTAGAATAAGGACGGTTTGGGGAGTCAGGTGACATAGCTCTCTCTATATATTATAATCTAAAATAAATAAATAAAACGGGACGCTCTATTAAGTATTGCTTTAAAGTTGGCATATTGCTAGTTGGATAAAAATCATCGATGCAGCCTTGTACTGGAATATACAATTGGGAACAAGAGATGTGCATTGCATGCAGCAGCCCGAGTAATGCCAATAGTTAAAACAATCCATTTATTCTGCACACTACTGCGTCATTGCGAAGATTTTTTTAAATAATCCTACAGTAAGTACACCTATTTCAGATTATGACAAATCGATGCCCGATTAAATGCACGATCTGCAACTTTGAATTGTTTTTAATTGTCACATTTGCAATCTGAACATGTAGGTCGCACAGAATCTTTCAAAACTGAACCGATCATTCTTAAAAATGAACCCGGGCATAGTTCCTGTTTGACCATATACAGTGAAATCGCTGTATTATTTTTGTCTTAAAATAATAAAAAAGAGACAGTAGATATAGCTGGAACCTTTTACCATTGTTATCACGTTAGTATATAGATACTAATATATGCGTTTTATTTAAATGCATTCATCCATGTACCTGGCAAAATATTCATTATGGGGGAAAATGTTTTGGGAAGCCTGGGTAGGAAATGGAATGGCATAAAATTAAAACTTACATACAAATCCTAGCCGTTTTAGTTTGGAGAATGCCTGGAATAAAGAGGGGCTTTTGTTCCAATAAAGGATAGTTTGCATTTTAAATCAGCCTGCCATGCTAATGCCAGTGGCGTGCCTCTCAGCTGCCTATGAAGACAATTCACTGTTCAGAAACATATTGATGGATTGATGCTGATAGATATGAAGAATGGTTCAATTCTGAACCACTGTCAACGACTCTGCTTTCCAGGTTTCTCTATGCTCTGTATATTTATATGTCTATGGATGCATATAATGCCAATAAGTCATTTACTACTTATTAATTTTTAATTGCAGTGCTAATTAACTTGGACAAATCAGTTTGCCCAAGAGAAAATTTAATAGGAGCAAAAGAAAATCAAATGTAAACTGGTTTAGGTCAACAGCTTTGTTGATTTGACCTTGCACACACTCTTTGGCACTATATATTTTCACAGAGAAACGGTATATTTATCATAACTTTCACTGCTCGTCTGACAGCTAAATTGCCAAGCTCTCCAATCTGCTTTTTGTTGACTGGTTCTGTTTGTCATACCAAGGTTTCATAAGAAGTTAGCTTCGTGGCCATTTGTTTAAAAGGTGCCATCTTCTGGATCACATCATATTATAGGAAGGAATATTTGAAAAAGGAAAAATGTCATTAAGATAGCTGTCAGTTGCACAGGGAAGACAGATTAAATATATTGTAAAGCACCGCTTAGAATATTAAAAATGTATAAATATTAAAAATTCTAAAGGCACTTATAGGAGAATTATATTCAAACTAAATTAAATCTGATATGATCAGTTGATGCTGTTTTGTTCTTGATTTTTTTTTTTTTTTTTATGACAGAACATATTTGAAGTTATAGATGAATTTTCACATGGTTGTGGCCTGAGGCCGGTGGTATAGAGATGCGTCAATTCTTATAGAATTTGACAGGCTGAAAAATTCAGTTCCTTCTGTTAGATGCCAACCTTTACCAATTTTTTAAATAGCACAGTATCTTCTTCATGTAGGAAATCATTATAAAGTCTTTTACGCTCTATGAAATTTAATTAGTTTTCACTGTTAACTATGGTAGGCTTTCTTTCTTTCTTTCTTTCTTTCTTTCTTTCTTTCTTTCTTTCTTTCTTTCTTTCTTTCTTTTAATAATTGCTAACTTTATTTTGAATTGCATCAGAGGAACAAGTTTAAGCTTATTGACGGCTCATTTCAAAACATGAATTGCTTCATTGAATTAGTCAATTTGTTAGGCAGTACGTTCTTGAAAACAAAAAAAAAGGAGAGACAACAGCCCAAATGAAACTCTTTGAATTGACATGTTTAATCTCTCTTATTATTACTATTTTAAAATAATTCTTCAGATGTAAATGAAGATAGCAGCAGGTTGGTTTTTGATGGAGATAATTATCACTTTGTGTCTGCCCAATCTGTAAAGAGCTTTGTTAAAATACACAGCATTTTTTTTTAGGAAATAATTGAAATGTAGATTCCATAATTCAAACAGATTTGTCTGCATGTTTTGTAAATTATTTATAGCCTCTTTATTTTATTTCAATAGGTTTTGGACCCAAATGTCAAGTCCGAAGGAGGCTAACTCTGTCAAGGATCAGCAGTGTGTGACGAGCTAGCAATACAGTGGGAGTCCTGCATGATAAACCTGCTGGGTATTTCCGATGTCTCTCTGTGCTGCATGATTTTAAATTGGCCCTTGCCTGGCTGAAAGCAAAATGATGAGCTATGCCATCATCTGATATCCAAGCATGGATGGAGTCAGCCAGAAGAGCAACGCAAGTTAATGAGACTATTGCTCTTGTATTTGGAGCTTAGGACAAGCAATTACAGAAGGATTACTTTGACTTTTTCAACATAGCATATTTACTGGAGACGTAAGCATCACTGTTCCAAGTTTAAGACATTGTGTTTTTCGGGATTTTGGTATTATTTCTCTATATTATTTTTTTTTTTTTATCCCTTTGTGTTTCCAGAAGTTGAACAACAACAACAAAAAAAATAATACTGATTCCCTCCATCTTTAAGAGATGGAGTTTCAGACGCGTCTGTGGAATAAAGACTGGGTGTCCTTTTTAAAATCATGGATAACCATTCTCTTAGGTCTCCATATTCAGTTTTATCGGGCAGCTTCTTGTCCACAAGAGTGCCGTTGTGACAAAACTTTTGTTTATTGTAATGAGCGGAGCTTGACGTCAGTGCCTCTTGGAATACAGGAGGGTTACAAGACTCTCTACCTCCACAATAACCAAATCAACAATGCTGGATTTCCTGTTGAGCTGCACAATATTGTTTCCGTGGACACGGTATACCTGTATGGGAACCAGCTTGATGAGTTCCCCATGAACTTGCCCAGAAATGTACGGGTGCTCCACTTACAGGAAAATAATATTCAGACTATCTCTAGAGCAGCTCTTGCCCAGTTGTTAAAACTAGAAGAGCTGCATCTAGACGATAATTCCATCTCCACTGTTGGAATTGAAGAGGCTGCATTTCGGGAAGCCATTAGCCTTAAACTTTTATTTTTGTCTAAAAACCATTTAAGCAGTGTGCCAATTGGTCTGCCACTTGATCTCATCGAGATCAGACTTGATGAAAACAGAATTGCTACCATTTCTGACCAAGCATTTCAAAATGTGACAAAGCTTGAACGCTTAATTTTAGATGGCAATCTTTTGACTAATGAGGGTATAGCCAGGGGAACCTTCAAGCCTTTGGCTAAGCTAGTAGAACTTGCAATGGCTCGGAATTCCCTCACGGTACCTCCACCTGACCTTCCTGGAGACTTGTTAGAGCGACTCAGCTTGCAGGATAATCAGATGACAGAGATCCCAGTAGCAACCTTTTCCAATCTGCAACAGCTGCAGAAACTGGATATTTCAAATAACCTTCTGCAGTCGCTCACACCTGGGGTCTTTGATGGGCTTACCAACTTGAAACAGCTCACTGTTCGAAACAACTTGTGGTTCTGTGATTGCAACATTAAGTGGGTCACCGATTGGCTAAAATCTTTACCGTCAACATTAAATGTCCGTGGGTTCATGTGCCACAAGCCCGAGAGAGTTCGGGGTATGGTAATCAGAGAGCTCAATATGAATTTAATCATGTGCCCCAGCACTACAGCGTCATTAAGTCCATCTTCAACCACTCCCAGTTTCCTCACCACTCTTGGTACCTCTCCCGTTTCCTCGACAGCTGTTGCATTTCCTGGCAATTCTGACCTGCTTCCACCTTCAGGTACAACAACTTCGACAAGTTCCCCACCGCCTAAAGTCGAGAATGAAAGAAGGACTAACGTGCCTCCACAGGATGTAATTCAGATCTCTTTTACTTTTGTAAACGACTCGTGCGTTCAAGTCAGTTGGACGTCTGTTTTTTTAGTGACAGCCTTCAAGGTCACGTGGGTTAAAATGGGTCACAGCTTGATGGGGGATATTGTACAAGAGAAGGTGGTCGGCGGGGAGCATCAGAGGATAAGCCTGGTAAACTTGGAGCCAAAATCCACATATCGCATTTGTATAATCCCCTTAGATGCTTTTAATAACTATCGTCCAGGAGATGATACTGTATGTTCGGTGGCCACCACTAAACCTGCTGCTTTTAATTCTAACAATAAGGCTTCGGGGCCAGAGCAAGCTACTCAACAGAACCCAAACTCTCCCTTCCTCCTGGCAGGTTTAATAGGAGGTGCTGTAATCATCGTCCTGGTTGTTTTGCTGAGCATATTCTGTTGGCACATGCACAAGAAAGGAGGTTATGCCTCCTCTAAGTGGAAATACAACCGAGGGCGCAGAAAAGATGACTACTGTGAAGCTGGAACTAAAAAGGATAATTCTATCCTGGAAATGACTGAAACAAGTTTTCAGATAGTGTCTCTGAATAATGAACAGTTTATGAAAGGAGATTTCAGAATACAACCCCTGTATGCACCAAATGGAGGGATTGGCTTCAGAGACTGTCATATAGGGAACAACGTTACATACTGCAAGGGAAGCGTTCCAGATGTAGAATTCTGCCACACATGATAATTTGCCTCTTTGTAATAATTACTACATTTGATATGTGTGTATGTGTGTGTGTGTGTGTGTGTGCGTGCGTGTGCATGTGTGTATGTGCATATGTATAATATACATTTACACACACACACATATATATATATATATATATATATATATATATATATATAAATATATATAGTATATATGGTTTCTCAGCTTTGTCTGCTGTCTAATTTATACTGTGGACTATACCTTGGACAAACTGCTATCTTTTCTATAACTTAGTAAAAAAAAAAAAAGGTAAAAAGAAAAAAAATAATAAATTTTATATTTTGTTGGTTTTCAAGTATTGCTATATATGAATTTTTACAGTAAGACCTCCCTAGCTTCTTCTAATATATTATGTTTTTCTGCTGAAACGTAAGAAATGCATTGCATTTTTGAACCACAGAAGCATCGTGTGCCTTTACGCCGGACAGTAAATGGTAACATCACTGGTGAAAAAAAATTTAGCAGTCATTTATCCCTCAGTTTTTGCCAAAGCAGTAAATGTTAATAATCTTTTGATTTGCTACATTAGATCGAACGTTGGGCCTGCGTCATTCTGACAGCTTCGCTTCTTTGAATGTGTGAGCTGGCTGTGAATGAGACTTAGCACCATCACATTCTCCACATGTAACTGAAAAAATGCCTAGGACATGTACATAGGACACATCTAGACATGTAAGCGTCATGGGCCACCAGGTGGCATCTGTTATTGATCTGTGGGAAGGAAGCAGTAATCTCACACCGGAGCTTTCAATCACGGGGCAGGAAAGAGTCATGATGATGAGCAGCTGGCAATTAAAGAGCCAGAAAACAAGCAACGTTACGACCGTATACTTTTATGAAACGGGAAGCAAGGCGTGGAATCCACTGTCTGAGGATCATTCCACTATCGTGAGAGTTAAAAGCTCTTTAAACAAAGCAGTCGCTCCTGTCACTTCATCAATCTGGAGCTTTTAAGAAATTAGTTACTGCAAACATTACTCTACTGTCCAGTTACTGCCTGCATTTATTCACCCTAATACACACCACAAACAAAACTGTCCATTAAATTAATGCTGCTTAAAAGCAAAAGCAAAAAAAAAAAAACAATCTCCAGTCTTCAATGCACATTATAGTTTTATCTCTGGCACATGTCGTCAACCCCAATATCTTTATTATTAAATAGGAAACACATTTATTTGATTTGCTCAAAAGAAGATGATACTAAAGAATCTGTGAAATTAAAAATGTGTCTGAATGTGTAGTGTGCTGCAAAGGGAAATGCTGATTAAAAGAAACGGCTTAGCACAGACAAAGAGAAATATGGAGTATAGTCATAAGTCTGGAGCGTGTCCTATAAAGGAGGCTATTTTAATTAATTAACTGTAGCCACCGTGTTGATCACATACATCCCTTTTGATCTTTTAAAAGATAAGAAAATAATTGTGTTTATATTAAGAAACAGAATTTCAGCGTGTTCATTTGAAGATCTATTTAATGATCACTGGCTTGCACATTTTAATCACCTTGCACTGAGTGTGTGTGTGTGTGTGTGTGTGCTCCCTTTTTTTAATGTTTACTCACACAAAGGAAGACAGTCAACCCTCAGTAATTTATGCCTCTTTTACAGGGGGACAATGTCCCACTATGCTGACTGTTGGCAGCACTGGAAGAGGTAATGTGTTACACTGCCAAAATGTGTACAGAAGTCCTTTCCTTTGCAAAATATTGGCTGTAATTGGAAGGCAGCCTTGAAGGGACCAAGTGACTGTTAATTGGATCACATTCCCTGAAGTTCTGCCAGTTAGGGACTATGTAAGCTAAAATTCTAAAGCAGAAGTGGATGACTTAAAAATAATAATAAACAGCAAATCTCATAGGAGTTGCACCTGGCTAATGAAGTCGTAAACTGAATGGAGCAGCACAGCAAACATTGTTAAATTTAATTCAAAAACGGATTTTATTTTTAATTTAGGAAACAGCTGCCTCTTTCATTTGCAGTGTTTCTTCATTTTAACATTTGTTTATAAATATTGATTAAAGAACAGGCTCAGTATAATTCTTGAAACTGTACGGCAAATTTTCTTTTTTTCCTTTCTTTATTAACAGGGGCTTTATGGCTGACTAGCACTTGATGCTTTCACACAAGCAGCTTCTCTGCCCCCTAGTGGTCCAACGTGATTAGTTTCTATGCAGGGATCAGCCTTGCATTTCTTCTCTTCCATACCATATATCCATACCACAAATGTCACCACACATGAAAATGCACAAACGTGTGTAGTGTACTGTATGTAGCTTGATTGGCAAAGATTTATAACAAAATAAACACTTCCGATTGGGAAATTTATATGTCAAAATCCAGACAGTGCTTGTTTTTGAATATTAGGAAAAGATATTAAAATGAAAAGCTAATACAGATATGGACATACATTATTTACTTTACTTTAAAAAGTGTTTGTGCTCAAGTGGCTGTTTTAGTTTTAACAAAAGATCGCATCGGTGTTGAGGCAGCCTTGATTTTCACTATATTTAGTCATTGAAATGCTGACTAAAGCATGTGGGTTTATCATTTGAAACTTTACCCTCATGTAGGGCGGTTGTTTATTCTTCAGTAATAATGTTACAAAAATAGTCTTTTTTTTATTTTTTATTTTGGTTGCTTGGTTTCAGCACCAAAATGAAATTGGAGAAGTGCACTAATCATAACCGGTTTTATGGAAAAGTATGATTTTTTTTTTTCAAAAGAGTGGTCAGCATTTCCACGTATTACTGTCGTCACCATCAAGTTATAATTTCTACGTCACGCACATGCATCACTTTAGACTGTTATGTGGGCAAGAGGTTAGTAGTGCAATGAATGATGGGTGCCGAAATTCAAAAAGACACCTTGACATGTAATTGCACAATTTTGAAACGTGTACAGTGCTCCATTTCAGAAAAGCACAGATGCTGGCAAAAGCAGAAGCTGCAAAGCATGGGCCTGCTTTTAAACCCAATGCCGTGGCACTCGAATCATTTGGATTTCTTTATTCTAGCTACTAAGCAGACACACTGGACCAAAGTGTTTTAGACGTTAAGAAGAATTTGGGCAGCCAGTCCTTCTGTGGTAATTGAGAAATTAATTGTCTGCATTTCGGTTTTGTAGGCTTTTAAATAAAGATGTTGAGCCATTAAGGAGGGGATAGGAAAGTGTCAGATGCTGGATGATTACAGTCCTCACTACCTGGGTTAGAAATTGGAGTTCATTTTTCAAAATGTATGCATACGGTCCATATCAAAGACTCTGCACACTTCTTCAGATGACAAATCTTGCTGAATATCTTAGAAAGTCAGTGTTGTGTGTGTGTGTGTGTGTGTGTGTGTGTGAATGGAGTCCATTTGTAGAATGCTCTTTTATGACAGGAACATGGACACACTGTGTCATCTGACTAATTACTGGCCCACCCCTGTGCAGCCCCATCTCCCTTCACGTGACTAATGTTTTAATGTTGTGACTTAAGCGTTCTTATTTCAAGTTGTACAAAATGTGGTACTTAACGTAAATTCGACGCTTCTATGTTAACTCATGGTTCGGCTTCTTTTCTGCAGCTGGGAGGTTTAAGATTCAGATTTTAAATGCAATTTTTCGAGTCAATAAATATGTTTAATTCTTTGACTTTCTAGTCCAAGAATATATATTTTTTGTAATTATAAGCACAAAATAAAACAATGCATTTGCATATTGAAAAGGACACGCAAGACTTCATTTCTTCTCATTGGTTTCTTTTGTGTGACGCTGACTTTCAGTACAGGAAGGTTAAAAACTCTTTTTGTGGAATTCCAATGGTGTTATTTTGTTAGCTTTAAAGGTGCTACCGATAAAATGCACTCGGGCAGCTGCCTTTCTTCTCCGGCTCTTTAATTACAAATGGCTGTACAGCGCGAATGGCAGTGCCATTAAGATACTAAACAATGTCTTCATTATTGACGTGAATGCAAAAATAAAATCACAGATTTGAGCCCCTGTCATGTTGAAAGTTGTTTGCTAAATCAAATAGAATAAGCTGTCCTGTCGCAAGGTTCAGACAGATTAGGCCACACTTCAATAAGTTCGGAGTATTTGGCAAAATGCATAGATTATTAATGATTGATTAGCCAAAGTTTTTGTTTACAGTCTCTTCTGTGTGCTTTTTTCCTTTTATGCTGAAATGTTTGCCATATAAGAATTTACCAAAACTGTTGCTTAGAATTGAAATAAGTTTAAGGCTGTGAGGCTTATTACATAATTATTTTACAAAAATCCTAATTAGAATTAAAAAAAATCTTTCATCATAGGTAGCTGGAAATACAGTAACAGGCACACGGTGAAAACCAGCCTGGGACAGAATGCAAGTCTGCAGCCGATAATAAAAACGAGATTAATTGTTATGTATTAATATGCCATTATCTTGAAGATTTATGTAAATCCTACCATAAAGACAATTTTTAAATTTACAGAAATCATATTTTTACACAACAGACTCACTACACATTATTTTTTTCCAATACCTACTGTATATCTTAAATATATATTTGTAAAAAAAAATTTTCCTAACCAAGTTAAAAAATGTAACAACAGTCGGAACATTTACTACAATCACTTGAAAACATGGCGTCGACTGTAAGAAAGGCACCTGATTGAGAACATGAGCAGCATTTCTTGAACAGCCTTTTCCTTTTTTTGGATTTTGTTTTCTTGTAACTGATGTAAACTAGCAACCAGCTCTTTTCATTTTCATCTAACGGGAACCTATTAGACATCGAGTGGATAAAACAACCTGGCCAAGTAAGTGTGTGTTAATTGAATATAAAACACTGAATTTATGTTACGATTGTATCTTTCTATAAGTTTACGTTTTAAAAAGTCCAGGGACCTGGTTCATAAAAAAAGAATATTTTTTACAATTCATGAACCAAAGTTTTCTTTGATCTATTAATATAAATAAAACACAAAAGAAACACACAAAAAAAATTGCTGGTGTATTATGTATGTGCCTTGAACTGAATACACAATGTTAAGTTCTTGAAACTTCAATGTTTTTATTTTGTTTTTTTTTTTGCACAAAATGTAAATAGGAACATTCAGCTTTTTGGAAATTATAATAAAGAGCCATGGTATTTCTACGCACATCTTATTTTCCTTTATTCCATCTTTGCCATGTTTCTCGCAGTTTCTGAGATTTGATGTATAATTCATTAAGCACACATGCTATAATATTTTTTTATTGGTAAAATTCTTGTAAATTATGTAATTGCCCAATTTAACGTAATTAACATTTGTGATTAGTTTCGGGCCTTCTGATTGCTATCTGCAAATTGGGCATTGAAATATGTAAAACCGAAAAAACAAAATCACAGAAATGTCTGCAGCAAAGCAGAAAGGTGGAATGGCAAGAATCAGTAGCAGAAACTTAATGATCACAAACAAGTAAGTTGCATGAACTGTCGTTACTTAAATGTTTTATTCTTCCTGGTTGTGTGATAATAAACCTACTTGTATCACAAGCTTCAGGCAAAGACAGACAGAACTTTAAATGCGTATCCCCCAAGAGTTCATTCATTCCTTACTTCGCACTTGTTCTGTATGCACTCTTCTTTTCCTGTGTTGTGTACATAAAAAAATGTGCATAAGGTTATAGAAGCTGACCCATGTTATTGTCTTTATTTCCCCTAAGTGTCCACACGCCATCATTGTGTATGCACTCTAGCTTCACTCCACTTAAATTATGTTCTTGGCATTTTCTTCATAAAGTGTATCTATCCTAAATTTATTATGTTTTTTGGGTCTGAACTATTGTGTGTGTGTTGGTGAACATATAAAGTAAATTAGGCCTCCTTTTGTATATTTTGGTAAAGGACTAATGCTAATTTCCTAGTGTCACTGCCATTATTTCACCTTTTGTTCTTTCGCCCTGATCTTGGGATTTCAGAAGTCAAGAAATCTCATGGTCACTTTTGTTTCTCGATATGATGTATTGTTATCATTGTTATATTTCAGTCAGGTTTTTCCAGGACATCATTCTGAATCAGTTGTTTGGTACGATAATGGGGAGTATATGACATTTAATAATATCATTACTGAGCCGGTATAAAAAGTCAGCATCGTGCCCTTTTTGCTTTGGTCAAGTTTGTGTGAATTCAGCTTAAAATGTCTCTAGCATAATTATTTTTATGCAGCATTTTAACCTTATTTCTCGGCTTACATTTAGGCCAAGTTTATGTGGATATACTTGTTTTCGACACAGTTGCTACCCTAACTATGATTTTGGTTTTGTACACTGAGCATGTTTTGTTAATATTCGATCTTCCAGCAGTTGACCTTGGCTAGTTTATACTTTTCCTATTGTCCTGATTCCATTTCTTTTCAAAACCGCCGCCACCCTATGCAGTCAGTACTTTTAACAATCTCATAGTCTGGTCTGCTTGTCCATCAACAATGTCTAATAATTTAACCTGGATTCATCCATCCATTGATCCCTCTATTTTTAAAAGCACTTCGTTTAACTGTAGGATGGCAGGGGGCCATAGCCTGAACATCTTTACAAAGGCCCAAGGACAGCCTTAAAAGGATTATTGTCCTTGCTCTTTATCTCTTGCACTTTTAAGTGCTGAGGTGTTGACCGTCACAAAGCTGGATTGAGGTGTTTTGTAACTTTGCACATTGTGGCTAGCTGAATAGGAGTCTGACACCTTTAGATGTCACTCTTCCAGAATTCTGGATATGGAATTGAATTTATTCTCACCAAAGCAGAAATCTTGAATTCAACTATGGAGGAATATACTTAGATGAAAGTAAATAAATAAAAGTACAGTGACAGTAAATAAATAATAACATGAAATATGAATATAAATAAATGCATTTAAATGAGTCACAAAATGAATTGTTACTTATTTTTTATGTATTTATTTATTTCAGTGACACTGCAAGCAACATGAAATTAGCTGTGAGTGGAAATATCACTTTCACTCGTCAAAGTCGAGAGAGTGGGCTCTAGCGAGTACAGCCTTTTGAATGGTGAATCATCCACAGAGTGGACCCATGCGCTTACATTAGCTTGACCCAAGAACCCTACGAATACTCCAAAGTTATGACGCTGACTATGACTGCAAGAAGAAGTTGCCTCGCACCAAGAAACTCTGAATTCTTCATTAGAAGTTTGTCAGCTGAAGTGTGTGCTGCTGTGTGTGGCACTTGATAGTCAGAGGTTTACATCCACTCAACCAACAATAACTCGCTAGACGCTGCCCTCTCGGCTTTGAAGGGTGAATGTGAAAGTTTTCATTTCAAGGCTTATTTCACGTTGCATATGGTGTCACTGAAATGAATGAAGAAATAATTACCATATATACTCACATATAAGTCGACACTTGAAACCCAAAAAATCGACCATAAAACCTGACCCCGACTTATATGCCCGTTCAAAAATGCAACACTTAATTTGTTTTTTTTTACATCTTCTTGCCTCCTCCAATCTCGCATCAGTTTCTCAAGACATCAAATTTTGTTGCAGCAGCGCACTTACCAATTCCTTTTGCCACCTCAACGACTTTTAATTTAAAACCAGCTTCATATTTTCCTCTGATTAAATGCTCCATCGTAGATAAGGGATGCTCTTACAATAAAGGTGTATGAGGGGGTGAGATACAAAAAACACTAAACAGTGCAAACGCCGCTTCGGAATAGTTCGGGTATTACCGTGTGGTCACATAGGCACAATAGAGAGTGACAGAGAGTTAGAGGGGTTAGGAGCACACGCTGATATAGCGCATTGCCACACTCACATAGAAATGACAGGCAATGCACTCTGTGGTTACTCTCTCAGGTGGGCGTTAGCATATTGTAATGTCTTGGACCAATAGCGTGAGTTTTCCGCATTCGATTTATGTGACCGACATTATAAAATACCAGAAATTATACGGTAAAATCAAGTCCCAACTTATCCATGGGAGAATTTAATACAAGTATATACAGTAATGCATGAAGAAGCAACAATGGACATATTTCATGACACATTTCATTATTTATACTTATTTATTTATTGTCATATTTTACTGTACTTTTAATTATTTGCCAGTTTATTAATTTATATCAATTTTTCTGAGATTTTCCTCCATTAGCAACTGTCCTGGCCAGTCCATCCTTGGGCATTTTCTCTCTTTAGGCAAAGAAATACAATTAATCTTTAAACGTAAGCTGCCCAGTAGCTCTGTGGTTGGCACTACTGCCTCACAGCTCTAGAAATTGGATCGCCAGCCCAGCTGATTCCACACATTCATCACAACTTCTGGCAGGTTTCTTCCTACATATGGTTTAATTGTCGTCTCTACACTGGCATGGTAAGTGTATCTGCAAGGAATGAAACTGGCACCCATCAAGGGCTGCTTTCTTTCACCATGAGCCCAAAGCTGCCAAGATAAGAGTCCAGCTCCTACAATCCAGTAATAGCGATATGGCTAGCTGGGAATTCAAATGGTATGACATTTATTACATTGTTCTGTATTTTTTGGTAATTTGGGGGATATAAAATATTAAGAAAACATTCCTCTTCTATCTTTTCTTAGGCACTGTTTGTTCTTTTCTTAAATTCCCACCAAATTGTCACATTAAAAGTTAATAAAAAAATCACGTATGAATAGAGATAATAAGTTGATTTATTTATTAGGTTTTATGTCTAATACTTGATTAATTCAAAGTCAACCCGCATACTTTTTAAAGTGTAACAATTTGCATGCATTTATAAATGGTGGAGTTAATTAAATAAGACATGTGCATTGCAGACTCATTTACTAAATTATGAATCAGTTTTTAGTACTTTCACAAATTATGTAAATGCTTCTTTTTACCAGATACTTTATAATTTATTAACATTAGCTTTAGCTTGAATGTCATTACAGCATTACATTAATCATAATCATAAAAAGTGTCGTTTTCTAAAGCCAGGTTTTGTACATCAGAAATACCATTCCCTGGTGCTAACAGCGCTAGCTGCCCAGCTTGATGGACTGGGTTTGGTTTGATTTTTGAGTTGCTCTCCGTTTTTCTCCTTTCAGCAAAGGAGTTGTGGTTAAGCAGTACATTGAAAGCTCCAGAGGTGTTCTGCTTTTTGCTATGAAGTGTTATTAAAGACAATATTTCATATGCTGAATTAATTTTAAAAGCTAGAAGTTTTGACTTGTGTCACACCCAGTAAATCTTGCGTTGTTGTTCTGAAAATAGGCCTTAATGCTTCTTGCAGAGTATCCTATTAATCCGCTTCACCTTTTTGTGCAACACGCATTGTTTGATTTGTTTTTTTCTGCTATAATAAATCCACAAAGATATTTCTGAGGTTGATTTCAGGTCAAATAAACTAAATTTAACAAAAACAAAACTTATCAAGATGAGAATGTACAAGAAATGGCCAAAATGCAGTAGGTTCCCAAATGGGAGATGTCACAAAAGCCACAAAGAGCCATAGCAAGGTTTGGGGCAGCCACCCATATATTTGGTTTCCTGGCTGCAAATTGTCATTTGAAATGATAGCACAGCTGTGCACAAAACCAAAACAGAACTGAGGGAATAGGGAAAAGGTGGAGGCTTTTAAAGGGGAAGACAGAAAGTGAGGTCCAAGGCGTCGGGCTCAGGAAGGTCTTCAGCTATAGGTTCAAGCCAGGCGTGACATCACAGGGGCCGGAGCCAGCAAGGTCTTTTTCCATAGGCCTAAGTCCCAGAAGTGACGTCAGGAGGGCCAGGTGGAATCTCCCGTGAATGGTCTGCAGGAAAGGGAGAAAAAGAGTCGGTGCACTGTGCCACATCCCGTTATGACTCGGAACTGTCCTCACTCAAGGCCTTCAGCTGCCCCCCATGCGCACGTGTGTGACAGAGATTATCAGTACATGTGCAAACCCAAACATCAGTCATACTGTTAAAAGTTAAAATATTAGCAGCTCCAAACACTTGATGCTTTGGTCAATGTCAATGTCAATTTATTTATATAGCACATTTAAAACAACATAGGAATGCTGTGGCCAAAGTGCTTTACAATAAAAGAAGAAAAAAACATACAATTAACATAAATAACATAAATAGAAATACAATAAATGAACATAAATAAAATAAATAATAAATAGAAGTAAGATTATAGAGTCACAATGAGGAAACCATCAGTATTACTGAAAGTCACGGAATGCAAATGAATAGAAATGAGTCTTTAATCTCATTTTGAATTATAGACGACTCCTTTATGTGATGAGGTAACGAGTTCCACAGGCGAGGAGCAGCAGCTGCCAAAGCCCTGTCTGTCCCCCTTGGTTTTACACTTGGTACGAGGGACAACAAGAGACAACTGACCAGAAGATCTAAGCACTCTGGATGGCTGGTGTAAAACACACAATTTGGATAAATAGGCAGGAGCAAGCCCATGTAAAGATTTAAAAACTAGCAACAAGATTTTAGAATCAATTCAAAAACTGACGGGCAGCCAGTGTAAAGAAGCTAATATTGGAGAAACAGAATCAGACTTTCTTGCCCAAAACAGAAAGCAAGCGGCAGCATTCTGGACCAACTGTAACCTGCGTATGAGGGATATGCTAATCCCAGAATTCAGCGAGTTGCAGTAATCAAGGCGAGAAAAGATAAAAGCATGAGTAGCTTTCTCAAGATCCCTAGAAGGTAAAAAAGGCTTGATCTTACCTAAAAGACGAAGCTGGAAAAAGCAACACTTGACTACAGAATTAATCTGTTTCTCAAAAGAGAGGTTACTGTCAAAAATAACACCAAGATTGCAGACTTGAGGTTTGCAAGAGACAGAGAAAGAGCCGACAAGTCCAAGACCAATTTGGGCTTTTGCTAATGGACCCACTATAAGCACCTCCGTTTTAGTTTGATTCAGATCAAAAGATGGGCTTCAAAAAATGGGAATGAGTGTGATTATGGATGAAGGGAATGTGTTTATATACTTGGGGCTGTGCAGAATGGGCTTACTTGTCTGATTTGTGTCACCAGTTACAGTCATCTCACAGTGTAGTGTAGTTTCAATGAAGTGACATCAACGCCCGTTGGCGAGTGCACTCACTTCTTAAGCCAAATAGTTCTGCAGATCACTAAAACAGATATTCTGAATTGGAAGAACACAAGCCATTTTGGATTCTAAATTTGATTCATCATTCTGTTTTTGGTACAATGGAGTGCAAAGCCTGTAACACTACATCTTTAGCTATAAAACACAAATAATGTAGTCAACGTTACAAATATGTTACTGTTAAGATATACAATTTTGCATTGTTACAGAAAAATTGACAGATTCTGTATAAGTAAATGGCTAATCGGGTGCTGCATAAGGAATGCAAAAAGTCCATTAAATCTACTAATTATCTACTAGGGAGTTTGATTCAGTAGATCTTACATTGTGGAAAAACCTTAAAGCCTCTGCAACATTATAGCACATGATACTTGTCTTTTCTTTTGATTTAATATATTTTTACTACCAGAAATCAACTTTGGAATCCAGATGATATGAGTACACCTAAAGAAAAATGACAAAATTCCAGAACAATTATTCTTTCCAGTGTGGATGGGACACCCATGTCTTGTGAGGGACATTACAATCAGTATTGAACAGAACTCCCTTTAATGCATGTGTGGCACACATGCATATCACCGCATCTACTCCAATTACTTTATTAGAATCTTGTTTAATTTTACATAGATGGAGTAAGCAAAAGTTACTCAGATCTACTAAAATTATCTAGACCTTCTATATATGAATCACAGTTTGTTTTGTTTTTTTCTTCTAACCACAAAGCAGTCATGGAGTAAACATACATACTGTATTTCAACACAAAAATATATTTTTGGAAAGTGCTTTATTAGTATTTATTGAGAAAGCCTGTTATTCAGTACAAAATAGACATAGCAGCACTAGAATCAGCCTTAAAATAATCACCTAAGTGAATCCATTGATGGGCTAAGGCAGAGGTCTCCAACTCCAGTCCTGGAGCACTCCTCTGGCTGCAGATTGTCATTCTAACCCTTTTCTTAATTAGTTTCCAGTATTTTCTGCTAAATAACTTCTTTTGCCTTGATTTAATTTACTTGCTGTTTAAGACTTTGACCCCTTTATTATTTCATTTTTCCTTCTATAGCAGCCAAACAATAATGAGATACATGAGCCAACACATGACCAGCAACCTGTGTTAATCACACAATATCCATCCATCAAAAAGAAAGGTGAAGGTCTCGTAAAGTTAATTTGCTCAGGTTCACATGACATTTTTGACAGTGTTCTTAGTAAAAAGAAAATCGACCATTTTAGAAATGTGTACTGTGGCACCAGCAAGCCATGGAATTAAATAACAGGTTTAATTAACAACAAGACTCAGCTTCTAATTAAGATACCGGTTTGAGTTTGAGGCCTTGACTTAGCTGGTCATCTGTTGGCTTGCTTCACATCTTATTTTTGTTTGGCTGCCATTTAAGAAAAAAAAAGTAATTCAAAAGGACTGAGTCTTAAAAACAAGTCAATTAAAATGAAAGGAAAAGAAATTAATTAGCAGCAAAAACTGGTCACTAATTCAAAAAGTGATAGAATGAAAACCTGCAGCCAAAGTAGCGCTTCAAGTCTGCAGGTGGAGACCCCTGGGCTAATGGGATTACATTTCTGTAATCTTGGCCATAAAATACTACGTATGGAACAGAATCCTTTTAGTTAAACAGAGAATCACTCACCACTGGACCTCACTGCTTTCAAGACTGAATACATGCGGCATATCTTTGCACAAGGGGTTATGGCAATCTGGATGACTGAAGCAAAATAACAAATCACTTAGTTGATGCAGAAAGCTTGACAAGTTCTGGGCTAATATATTGGAGCACATTAGCGAGCCAACAGCTAAACAAAATGGAGGCCTGCTTGCAAGGGAACATCATATATTGCAAAGACATCACTACTTGCGCTGGTGACAGTAACCCTAGCTCACCCCAACTGTTTACAGCAGTTGAATATCGACATTGTAAGCATTTGAGCAGATTTCCAAGCCTGTGAGCCACCTAAGGACAAAGTTCTGCTAATACTGAAAGCTTGCATATTTCATGGGCTTTCACTTAAAGTTTGCATGCATGAACACTCCATCCCCAATACTGACAGAAGGAAACATAAGTCATGACAGTTCATAAATGTGGCCAATTCCCTGGCAACCTTGGACAGTCAATCACATTTTTTAGATATCACTGAGCTGGGGTCAGCACAAGGGAGCAATCACTAAAGATCTCTGCAGGACTTTTTGTAAAATGACAACTGGAGGTAGATGTAACCCTAAACAGGAAAGGAAGTCAAACATGCAGTAAACGTTTCTACTCTAAAATAAAATATTTATTTTTCTACTCTAAAATAAAATTATTATTCTGCTTGGGACTTTTTCCTAATACTTTAGAAGAGGATTTCTTTGTAACCAGCTACTTTCACCACCAATATTAGACATATATAATAAACATGTGTGTGTGGAGCAGTCTGCTCTGCTCACGCTCAGCCACAGCCACTAGATGTCGCATGGATGCACTTTTATAGTTATTTGGCGCTTGCATGCACTACACTCCTCACTATGAAAGACGTGTGTGTGTGTGTGTGTGTGTGTGTATGGAGCAGTCTGCTCTGCTCATGCTCAACCACAGCCACAGGAGTTGGTGTGAATTCTATGGAAGATGTAGAAGCTTATACAAGTCTGATTTGCATTTGGTAAAATGGTGCATACATGCACTTTTATATTTTTTTGGCGCTTGCATGCACCTCACTTCTCATTCAACCCAGGCAGACAAACTCAGCTCTGTGGTACATACACGTTGTACGTTCACACAATGAGGTTACATACGTTTGCCTGAAACAGGTTCCAGCCTTTCCCATTCAATTTGTGCCACAGCTGCACTCGACTACATTATCAATCTCGGAGAAGATACGACCTATCCCAGCCCATTTAGAGAAAGCTTCTGTAAGTTCACCAATATAGTAAAAGTGGTAGGGAGACTTGAGGTTGTTGTTTGTCCTGAAGACCACACACAGTTAGTGTTCTAAATAAGATAGAAGTAGAGTTCATTCTGACATAGACAGCAGATCAAATACACAGTACAGTATAATTCCATTCATAAATACAGATAATATCATCACATTCATTGTTAATGGATCAATCTGCATAATATGTTCAAACACTTTGTGAGGTTTCTAAACTCTTTTGGGACCTCCCCAAAAATGGGACAACAAGGGGAAAAGCGTCTGAAAGCACGATTGCTGTGTCTGTAGAAGATTGCTTGTCCATTGTCGGGGCAACCACAGACTCATAGCGCTGCAGCTGAGCACCGAGGAAGCACATTCGAGCCAATTGCGGTCAAGCTATCAGTGCCTGTCATCGATGGATGATGCAAGGTACATTAGAAATGCAGGGAACAGGATTACTTGGCCATTAACCTGGCCATGACCCTGCCTGAGTGCTGTGTTTGTGTTTGGGAGAGTCGTAGATCCTGCTACAATAAATAACCGTGCTGTTCCTGTTTCAAGCTGAATAAAGCTGGTGTCGCTAAAGTACTGAGACTCAGCCTCGTGTTTTGTGGTGCAAGACAGGGACTCACGCGTCACAGCTTCTAATATTTCATTTGCAATCTGGCACTCTGAAGGTTTATTCTGGTTATTTCAACTCCACCAAGACCTACTATTTAGCTCTCAGATACTATAGAACAGCGTGTTTGGCACTTAAGCAATTTCTAAACTTGAGGCAAACCTACACTGTATAAATTTGAACACAATGAACAAAGATACACAATGTAATCATAACATTCTTAAACCTGCTTAAACCAATTCAGAGATGCAATGTGCCAGAAGCCAATCTCAGACACATCACACCTAAGGCAGGAATCAGAACTCAGCACACTGTAGTGCAAACACAAACTACACTCTTAAATATAAAGATGCAAGAGAAGTTCTTGAGTGATGCCCTAGGGGAACCATTTTTGGTTTCCAAAAGACCCATCCACATCAAGATTCCAAAAAGAACCTTTATTAAGTTAGATTGGTAACAGGCTCCATACAATAAATAACCACAAATAGATGGCAACACAATTGTGAAATACCAATAAATCATGATTTTAAAAGGACTCTTCAGGGATATGATAATGCAGGCTAAGGTCAGGTTTTCTTAATCAATTAAGTGTCCTGCCTGGTAGCCTACCATACATTAAAGAGTTAATGTTTTTATATATATATATTAAGAAGTTTTTCAAAGCATAAAAAACAACTTCATATGCAGAGAACCCTTTCCAGACTAAAATGGTCACACAATGAAGCAATAGTTCTACAATGAGCCACACATCCCAATAATAAAAATTAAAAAAACACAAAGAACAATCATCGTTAAGAGCAAACTTACAGTACAGGGTACTAGTTGGAACTGTCAATTCACACACTGATGTATCTGAATAAATCCCATGCAAACTCAAAAACAAAGTGCAGACTCCACATAGATGACAAATGAGCAGGAGATTCAAACCCAAATACTGAGGCAAGTCAAATCAAGTTAAAATGGAACATGTACAAATCGGGTTACGACCAAAAAGTTCGCCAAACTTTTGCATCTGTTCACGACCACACACTCAGGTGACGAACAAGCCAGTTTCCCTTCCAGTTCGTACACACCAATGATTTCCGCACGTGTTCAGTCTCTCCCTGTGCATTCACTGTGAACTCTTTGTGTTCTATTTCGTTTCTCTTCCGGTTCGTATGCGCCGGTGATTTACGCACGTGTTCAGTCTCTCCCTCTACCTGTACGATACATTGTTCTCGGTCAGACGTGCATCACGCAGAGGGACTTTACCTCAAAACTGTAATCTTCTCTCCACCCAGTTCCTCCTCACTTCCTTCATGCCAGAACTCGACTAATGCAAGGTTAGTTTTCTTGGTTGTTTATGGTTAGTTTTTGTATAAATTACAGATTTTTCAAATGTTAATTTTTTTCTCTGTGCTTAAAACTCATTAAAAAAAAGTGTTTACAGCGAGCGGTTCATAAGACTATTAGCGTGAACTCTTGCAATGGTAGTTTTCTCTGTTCAATTGTTATTCTATGTTTTTACATTTAGTTTACTATTACACTGTGCATTCAATGGTATAATTAACTATTTTTGTGCTTAAAAATCTAAAAAAAAAAATATATTTACATTCAGCTCAAATGGTTTAATTGTATTTACATACAATCCTATGGGGGGAAATTGCTTTGGGTCACGACCAAATCGGGTTGCGACCAGAGTTTTGGAACGAATTACGATTGTGACCCGAGGTTCCACTGTATACTGTAATGGATGGCATACATTGACTGGATTTTCCCCCCAATACACTAGATGGCAGCATCCCTGGGTTGGGATTTCCACACGGACACAGGCAAGGCATGCTGGGACCTGTAGTCCTGTAGGGCAGGCCTGTTGGGTTCCATGTAGGCTGCCAGGTGGAGGGATTCACAATCTCTACTTTCAGAGACTTCAGTTCAACCTGGACGTGCTTCCAATGGGCTATGACCTAGCACTGGAAGTACTCAAGGGTCATAAATAAAAGAAGCCACTTAATCCGAGCCAGGACTGGAAGGAGAAGTAAATGCATATTATTGTGATTTGCAAAGCCTTTGTAAGTATTTGGTGCAAATAAACATTTTTATTATACCGGGACTTGAGTTGTGGTAGTTGTGTCAGGGGTTTAGGATTGCTGCAATGCCTCCTAGGGGTCACAATACATAACAAAAGCACAATCATGTCAAACCGTACATAAAAGACACACACATGTACACACTCATAATCATGAAAATACTTGGCAGCAGCAAGAGCCACAGGACTTATATAGTCATTATAAAATATTCACTTCAGTGATTCGCTTCATAAAGAGCAAGAGCAAGAAATCTAAGAGTCATTAATTTGAAAATGATATTCTGGTGGAAAAGGTGTAAGTGAGGAACCAGCATTAAACGTAAGTCCAATATGCCACAATGTACACTCAAGCGTGGTCCCACACTCACCACAGGGCAATTTATACTGTCTAGCTTCAGCAAAAAAGTAACTAGTAATGCGAAACAAAGCATTCCAATAAAAGCTTTTATGATTTGAAGATACAACGAATAATATTGCCTTCTTTTTCTTACAGTTTTTCCAGTTAATTGGGTGCATTATACAGCACTGTCATTGTCAAAGACACCATCCAGAATAAAGGTAACCACTGACAGTCCATCATGCCACACATTCGTGGATTAGTTTGATTTGTACAGCATCCAGTTGCTTCAGTCTTCATAACGAATGTGCACCACTTTCTTAATCTTCAATGGACTACCTAATCCAATAAAAAAAAAATGAAAATTTACACAAACTTATAATAACTTAATATCTTCAGCTTTAAATCACAGAACATCTTGTACCGTTTTGAATTATTAAATGTAGAGGAGTACTGCATGCAATAAATAAATGAATAAAGACACAGTCAAATAAATAGATAAATAAATGCTGTAAATAAATTGACAGCACTGCTTGATTAAACAAAGAAGGACAAGAATATAACTTGAGAGGCCATAGAAAGAGGCAGAGTTTCTTATTTAACATAGGTTCACGTTATTTCAACTTATTGTCACTATAAATTACAGTACAATGAAAAGTGCAGAAACAAGCAAGGACAATACAGTATATGGTATCATGCTGAAGACACAAATTACTAAACATAGCAATAAAAATATACAAGAGCAATAAATGTTAATATATACAGACACAGTGGCTACTTTATAGGTACACATCTGCTTGTTAATGCAAATAATCTCCTCCTGCAAACAGCTAATCATGCAGCTACAACTCCGTATAGTATACTCTGTTGCACAGACATGGTTGAGAGGGTTACTTTGTGTCCAGTCAAACATTAAAATGGACGAGATATGAAATTAAAGTGACTTTGTCCGCTGTGTCATTGTTGTTGCCAGTCACATGGTTCCAGTACTTCAGAACTCCTGTGATTGTCAGGCACCACAGAGCTGACGGAAACCACCATAAACAAGAAGACATTCATTGAGAGGCAACTGCAGAAGTGAAAACGCCAGTCAGAGTAGCATGGCCGGGCTCGGTCAAGCTATCAGAAAGGCCACAAATACTCAAATAACAGTAGGAGTACACATTTTGGCATATAAATATTTTATTAGCAAGTGCTGATTTGGTAAAATAATGCTGTGTTTGATCACTCACACAAAATGATGATTTGAAATTGTGAATTGCTTGAACATCTCAGAAGCAAGCATGGCAAGTAAGAAAAAACTTGGTTAGAAGAAATCAGGGAAAGATCAGGAGTGAAAACTATGGAGGAGAAGAAAAAAAAAAGAGTCTAGCTGAAAACTGAGTAAGAAGGAGAAGCATGATAGATGACGACAGCTGATGATAATGCTGTAAGGATTCTGCCTTTACTGGATAGGAAAGGGAATGGGTCAGTACAAAGCTGGTTAACACATATGAAGCTCACAATCACCAATTTAATCAAATGCCCCAATTCCAGGCAGACAATTATGTGTGCGCACTATGATGGGCTGGAGGATGTAGACAAATAAACCCCAACATTTCTGCACTTTGAAGTTGCACTAAATGGGCACTAAATAGAAATACTGTTAGCGACCCTAAATTGTCCCTAGTGTGTGCTTGGTGTGTGGGTCTGTGTGCCCTGAGGTGGGCTGGCACCCTGCCCGGGGTATGTTCCTGCCTTGCCCCCTGTGTTGGCTGGGATTGGCTCCAGCAGACCCCATTGACCCTGTGTTAGGATATAGCGGGTTGGACAATGACTGACTGACTGACTGAACTAAATCTCATTGAGAGGCTGTCTATAGTAGGCTTGTTATAATAAGTATAAGTTTGTTAAAATATTAAGTTTAATGTCACTGTCTCTGTGCAGACATTTTAAATCTGTTTTTCTTTTCTTTGTGCATGCATAGCTGAGCCAGATTTAGAACAAAGGGGCTCAGCATTTAGAATTGCCGAGCCAAGCATAGGACAAGATAGACAAAGACAGCTGGAGGAATGTATAGTCAGCTTAAAGACAGAATAGTATACATCTGTCCTCTGTCAGCACAAAATCTTCTTTCCTTATTTGGAAATGGACTATTTGCCGACGTGAGGGCCTACACGTGGAGAAGACAGTATATAAAGACTTGGACAGCAGCCAAATACTTCGAAGCCGATGGACGGATGGGTGATATCGTCATCCGTCCTGAAAAGCCTTCCAGCGCTGCGACGAAAGATGGCAGACTGTATAGATCAAGATTCCACCTTGGTATTGTCTTTGCCATAGGCTTCCCATCTGTAATGCCGCGTAAATCGTCAGTAAAGAAAGCTAAGTTATTTTCTCTTATGTGAATTTTACCGCCATATCACTATGGGAGGGATATCGCCTTTTAATATCATCTATAGTTTTCGGTTACTTAAAACGCTGCAATTACAAAAGAACTTATTCCAACTAGGGAGCTACTGTATATCACCCCCTAAAAGGAAACAAGGCTGATGTTCATGAAACTGCACAGCGACACACAAGTGCAAGCATCTGTTCAATCGGTTATTCTGTTTTTGAAGTATATTAAACTTTTCAAGAAGAACACTATCGATACAAAACAAACAGAAATAAAATTTAAAGTAACACAGTAAAGTCGAAATTAGAAGTATGAAGAAGCTAAAAAAAAAGTTTAAGCAATGAAATTACATAAGAGGAGATCTGAAGTAACAGCTGACATGCAGAATAGATTTGTGGGTACTGAAACATCAGCTGTATTTATTAAGAGTAGCTGTAGATCACCTCCTGTCTTACACTCAGTGCTGATGGACTAGACAAAAGCCTCCCAAGGCAGTTGAGAAAAGTAATGGATAGGTATCATAAAGGTTTTTTTTCTGTGTTTCATCTTTCCTGTATAGAAATGATTTTCCAAGATGAAGATGATGTTCTTAGAGTATTTAATTCTTTTATTAACTATTATACATAGTAGGTAGTTCCTGCCCAAAATTTGGCATATGGCATGAGATGGAGTATTCCATTCTGTTTATTTTGATTGGTGGAAAATGACGTAATGTGAGTTGTATGACTATCATATAGAAATGATCATAGCCTTAATAAACAAAGCTCTCCCAATGAATAGTTGGTGAGGTATTCATATGTTGGTGCTGAAAATTGTCAATAATGTATAATCAAGTACTCCAATATTCACATGAATTATTATTATTATCATTACTATTATTATTATTATCAGTATTAGTAGTATTGAATTAGCATTCCTACAAAGATTACCTCCTGTCTTATCTTTAATATTACTGGTAAGGCTACAGATATCCCTGTATTGGGCTAAGTGAGTTGATATAATGGATGATGTACAGGACATACCATAAAATTTTCAGCTTACAGGCATTTTTGTGTCAGCCTGGGTCTTGGTGCAGTATGTGCTGAGAAAGTTGTAGCACTATGTGGAATTCTATTGTGTTTAACTTGGTTAACTTGGAGTACCCAAAAAAATTAACCTTGAGCTTAGTGATAATGATTTCATGTTCAATTATTTTTGTGTTTGTGTGTGTTTTGAGAAAGTGTAAAATGTCAGTGTATTCTCCAACTAAAAATAAGAAAGTGAGCCAGGTTGTTTGGGCAAGAATGAGGGGTGTGTGACTGTCTACCTTTTTTTTTATAAAAACTGACATTTTCAGAGACCTCTCTCTATAAATATGTTTTTATTTTGCTTGAGAATACAAACGTGCAACAAAGGAACTGGACCACCTGGAATGTTCATTACTATCTTGCTGTTGTTGATGGGATTGCATGAAAGCCTAACCACCAAAGTTGTATTATTCTTTGTATCACTTTTTACTTGCTGTTACTTTTGATGCAAATAAATATAGTTTTTGAGAGAAAGCTTAAAGCCATGGTCTTTGTCTGACCACTACTAGCAGGCCAAGAGGCTAGACTGATTATTCCTCATCTAATAGTTATTCCATTAAAGGTACAATGGAGCGCTTTTGTGAAGTCCTCTATTGGTGGTAAAGTGAGTTGAAATATAGGCTTGAAAAGTATTTGATGTAAAGACAGCCCCAGTCTGCCTAAGATGTCCCAAGGGTGAAACTTGCAGGACAGAGAGTAAGACAAGTAACAGGTTACAGGTAACAGTTACATAGTTGGTTTTGACATTTCTTCCTAGGACCCTAAAATTTTAGCTGGTACCTCTCATGTTAGGTCAGAGGTGATCAGACAACATGATAAAAACAACAATAAAAATTCTTCTACTGAGAAAAAAATGCAAGTTCCTCATCTGTTATAGCATCAATGCAGACCTTTACCGTCAATCTTTCTCCTCAGTCAGTCTCAGTTCCTGCTGCCCTTGAGAAATGAACTTGTACTGAAGAAACCAGCCCTACTGTATATCTTTCTTTTCTTTTACCAAATCTCATATTTTCTTTTCTTGTCTAAAAGCTTTGAACATTTTGAATTTTGACCATATTACAGCAATGAAACTCTTGTCGGAATTCTGAACGCCTTCCTGTTCATTGTGACTGATGATTATTCCTTAGCACAGCTACTCGTTGAACCCACTGAACGTTTTAGCACTGTTGATGACAACACCTCTAGAGTTGTGATGGACAGACTGGAAGCTAAAACGATCACATGTGAGATTTTATAATGCTTGCCTACTTACTGTTTCAAAGTATATGTATTTGGTTACTCACCTACATGACTCACCCTAATATACTTCAGCAAACACCAAAGCAATGCAGTTTAATAAAAACTGGTTTTGATGGTCTTTTGAGGCATGTAATCATAAAATTAACATCATAAGAAAATGTGCATATTGACATGGTATGAGGGAAGGACAAAATCCAAAGAAAAGTTGGGGTGCAAACCTGGCCATCCTTTTTTAAAATTAAATAGAATAAAAAAAACCTTTCTTATCAAAATAAGGAGATGTTCGATAGTGCAAACACACAGTACAGAAATAAGTAATCACCACTGATGGCTACAATCTGTCTATGGAGCTCTGTCCTGCAGTAGGTTCTGGAATGACCACCTTAACATTGTCTGGATTGGAAGGGGAGTGGCGTTTTGGAGGAAGGAGGTTTGAGTATTCACCCCCTAAGGGGTGTCTTCTCATAACTGCCAAGGGAAGAGACAAGACTGTTAGTGACAGCACCCCCTCTCATCCTGGAGTGATATTGCATACCTGATTTGAGCTATTAAGGTGATCCACAGATATACATGGGTGACAATATGATTTTGTTGAACTTGGATTCCTTTAGTACTGGAGAATCACCATCCTTTCATTGTTTCAGTTGTTGATTGGTCTCCAGTCAAGAAATGCAGTTAGTTCTTGTCCATTTACAAAATCAGCAATGTAGAATGACCCTTTTGAGGTTTGGGCTCCAACATTTTGATCGTAATAGAAACTGACATTAAATATATGAGTATATTACAAAGACATTTAATGTATGTTTATATTGGCAATAGTAGTACTTTCCCAAAATAATTGTAATCCTCATCATTTTGTATGCATTTGTGATAAAAATAAGAACACAGAAGCACCACAGTAAAAGTAAAGAGCTTAGCAACAGGATGTCAAATTTATTTTGTTATAAAGTTTATATAATGAGAGCAGTCTATTCAGATGTACAGTATATCACAAATTTATGATAGGAGACCCAATTTCTATGCAGAAATGTTTTCTCACGATATTTCAAATATATTTCATTCTGAATTAAAGCAGATGGGTTTAAGTATTATTCATTTATCCTAATCAATGGTTAAATGGATGGTGTTTGTCAGTAAACATTAAATAGTGAAGGATGCTAGATTATTATTGTTATTGAAACAGAACTAATCTTTACTGAATTATGAATAACACATCTGGTGGATGGAAGACGCCAAATCAATAAACTGAATGTATACACTAAACAATGTAACATAGAAAGAATACTCACTGTGCCACAACGGCATCTAGTCTAGGGTGGGCCATACAGGGGATTCAGAAAGGATTCAAAACCATTCACTTTCTGCACAATTTGCAATTTGTGCCCATCAATCTACATCCAGTAACCCATAACAACCCATGACAAAATGAAAACATGTTTTCAGGAAGGATTGCAAATTTATTAAAAATCAAAAACTGAATCTGTCTTACTGTAGAAATATTCAGACCTTCATTTCGATACTTTGAAGAATCCCCTTTGGCAGCAATTACAGCTTTGAGTCTTCTTGGGTAAGTCTGTACAAGCGTTGCACACCTGGAGTTGGGAAGTTTATCTTCAGGTTTGTCCACAGGTGGAGGTGCACCACTCAAGGACACTCACATGCTTGTCCTAAAGCTACTCCAGTGTTGTCTTGACTGTATGGTTTGATTCATGGTCATGCCAAAAGGTGAAGTGTCACACCAGTCTCTTGTCGAGTGCGCTCTGGAGCAGGTTTTCTTCAAGGACCTCTCTGTATCTGGCTTCATTTATCCTTTCCCCAATACTGACCAGTCTCCCTGTCCCTGCCACTGAAAGTGACTCCATAACATGATGCTGCCACTACCATGCTTCATTATAGGTGATGAGTAGTGCCTGATCTTCACCAGACAGAGTGCTGAGACTTCTGACTAAAAGGTTTAATTTTTGTTTCTCCAAACCACAGAATCTCTTTCTTCATGCTCTCAGAGTCCAAGTGAGCTGTCATGGGTCTTTTACTTAAGACAGGCTTCCATCTAGCCACTCTACCATAAATGCCTGATTGATGCATTGCTGCTGAGATGGTTATTCTTCCAAGAGGTTCTGCCATCTTAGGAGATGACTTCTGAAGCTCTATTAGAGTGACCATTTGGTTCTTGGTCACCTCTCTGACCAGGGCCCTTCTTGCCAAGTAACTCAGATTGGCTGGACGGTCAACTCTAGAAACAGTCCTGGTACTTCCCAACTTCTTCCCTTTCACAAGTATTGAGTTCACTGTGCTCCAGGAACGTTCAAAGCTTTAGAAATGGTTTGGCACCCTTTTTTCATAGAGGTTAACTGAGAGTTCCTTGGGCTTCATGGCTTGATTTTTGCCTTGACATGAAGTGAGAATTGTGGGACCTTCTATACACAAGTGTGTGCCTTCCTAAACTAATCAATACAATCAAGTTCTAGACACATCACAAAGATAATCAGAGCCATCAGGATGCACCTAACCACAGATTAGACCACCACAGCAAAGTTTCTGAATACTTTTATAAATGAGAGATTTCAGGTTTTGCTTTTTAATATATTTGGTATCCTTTCTGAAAACATGCTCTCACTTAGTTATTATGAGTTATTGATTGTAGATTGGTGGGCAAAAATGTCAGATTTAGCCATTTAAAATTAAATCTACAACACAGTAAATTGTGCCGAAAGTGAAGGGGTCTGAATACTTTCTGAATGCACTGTAGTTATTAAGTAAGTGTTTTGAGAATAATGCTTAGAGACATTTCTCAATTGACAAAACAGCCCTCTTAGCAATTTAAAGGTAGACTTAAACATGTTTTTATGCTGATTAGCCATTTGATTGAATTTGTAATCATTGGAAGAAATATATGAAGTTATTTTCAACCTTACTAGTAACACTGCACTCGCAATTGTGTTGTGCTACTGCAACATTTACATTTAACAACAAAATGACTTGTATGTTTAATACAAAATTGCCTCTCACTTAATTTGATAACATGAGCCTAAAGTGTGTTTTCTGATACTGAATATAGATGACCCAGAATAGAAGAGAATGCCAATGACACTCTAAAAACGTAATACGCTGGTCCGAATGCATGGCCCTCAAGATCTCTGACTATCAGGCAGGCTCTTCCTTACTCTTTCTTTGTCTATTAGTTGCTTTCTTACTGCCACATGATTGTTGCCTATTCGTCCAGTATGAGATGGCCATCTGTGCAAAATTCTAGGGTCATGGTCTCCACAGAGGTGTCAGTGACAGTTTAAAAGAGCTGCTATTAGGAAACCGGTAATTTTCATCTTTCATACTTGGCAACTCTAAAAGCTCCCCCACTGTCTGTCTTCATACTTGGCCAACAGGTATTTGGGATTTCTAGACTTGTCACGACTAAAGCCATCTGTTATGGAGAGGATGAAGTGAAGTCCTTTGAAAGGACATAGACACCCTCTATATCTCATCTCTATAGATAACCTTAATTCTTTGGACAAGTACCAGGAGCTGATCTACTATGAAACTAATGAAGGTTAAGATTCAGTGCTAATCCTGGAAGGGCCCCAGAAGCGACTTTAGTTTACACTGCTTACAAAATTTGGGTGCCTACTGTATGAGAAAGGGGTTTTAAAAAATAAAAGTATTCATAATCTAGTATAATTCAATAGAATAAAATAATAGATAAAATAAATATTAAAAGTTTATTAAAGTATCATGTAGGCTAGCTGTAAATAAATAAAAACATTCAAATTAAGGATGTTTCATTCTAAATATATTTAATATAACAATTATAAATGATTTAAAACACTATTGTAGCAGCGTTACTTAATATTGCCTACAACTCCCAGAAGCCCCAGCTCTATTGCACCTTTGGGCAGATTCAGAGGGCGCAGGGGTTGCTGGGAAAAAGGTTAATTAAGTGGGCTCTTTAAAAAACGCAGAGGAGATCGCAGTCAACTGTGTGTTTTTGTTTCTACTTTTCACACACACTATTGGATTATAACTACTGTACAGCCACTGTACAGTCCAGTTTCATTTGGATGTATGTGCTGTCCTGTGTCTGCTTGTCCATATGACTTCGTCTTGGTTGGCTGTGTCTTTGTCTGGGGAGCGCTCCTAATCATGCCAAATCTTCACGCTATAACTGTACATTTCATTCAGAGCGCCGTTCACTGGGCTTTTCATTCCACACATTGTCATTTGCACCTGCTATACTGGACTGCTATTGTTAGTGTTAATTGTTTATTGAGTAGTGGCCATTGTTTTCTTTGGTTTCATCTATGTAAATAATTATCACTGGCAGGGGAATCAGAGAAGACCTTTGCATACGATTTTTTTAATTGCTTTCTTTATTTTCTGAATATATATTTTATTGCTTTTATTATAACTTTATTATTTATTGCTTATCAGTGTCTGTGAGTCTGTACGTGCTGCATCAAGGCTGGGTGTGTTCCTGGTGTAATAAAATAAGCAAATTGCCATTTTCAGACGGTGTGAATCATAGTGTCCTTGCATCCGCTATACTATGAACATTTATGACAAAAATCTAAATTTTTATTAAAATTATTAATGCCCATCACAAGCAGTGAAGCTATCCTTTATAGAAAACAAATTTTAGTCTACCATAATTGAAGATCACTTAAAAGTGTCTAGAAAATGACTTTGCAAGGAAACTCTTATATGACAAAACTGTACGAGAATATGTTGCTAGAAAAAACAGAAACAAGAGTGTTTTGTAAAACGTGCTTCATGTAGTATGTGTCTAAAATTAATGATTATATTGACTGGGGTCTTTTCTATGTTTTATTTCATCACTCTGTGATACATCATGCATGTATATAACATATCCCTAATTTTCATCCCCGCCATAACTGGAAAACTATAAGGCATGAAGCATTTTTATTCACACCAATGACATTGACATGTGAGATGATCCAGCCCAGCAATTTTAATCAAAATCTGAGATGCGATGGTCAAATTTTAAAAATATTTGTGGTGATCTGTCGTGGAGCACCCACCCCGCTGAAGAAGATAACAGTGATTACCTGGACCTCACTGTTGGTGACCAAGGGGCTCCCGGATCTCCATTTCTGGGTCCCTGAAGCTTGATCTTTTTTGTACACCCTAAATTCTGAGCCCCTGGTTACACTTCTTGGGAACATGACATGAGCCTATAATTTTGGGCTAGGTATTGATATCCATTTGTTGCCCAGACCACATTGCTATAATGAAACAAGACTGCACTCTCAAAGCAGAGCAGAAACATTTACCACCTAATTTTAAGGAAATTAAATAAAACTAATCCAAAGTTATTTTCAGCATTTACAGTAATTACTGTGAAGATATAAACACAATGTTTTCAGTAAGCAATGAAAACTTTTCATAGTTTTTGCTTTGTTTTGTGCAATTTAAATATTAAAGAGATGGCAAATGTTTTTGCTTTGTTTTTTTGTAAAACTGAATATCATTAAATCATCACTGCACAGCTAATTAAACATAGCTCGGTCTTAATTAATTTCTTCTTTTGGAATAAAAGCTTAGGATAGCTTTGTAAGTAATTGTCAGATAATTAATTCTATATAATATTTTGTTGTCATATTTTGTTTTGAGGCAAAATCAACGATCAAAGTGAATTTATTAACATGTTACATTTCTTAATAGCTACACATGGGCCATGTGTAACATGAATAATTTTTTTCCTTAGGGAATTATTATATTAACACTATTTTACATATCAAGAAAGAAAAGTATACAGATAATATGCTCTATATTTTTATAACGAGACCCATTTTTATTTGCTGAAGTGCTGGTGATAAAAGGTTGCCAGGGGCATGGGCACTACAATACAAAGGTGTCACGGGGAATTCCTAAGGGAGACCCCTATAGTTGAGAGAGCACCCCATTATCTCAAAAAGGAGCAGACCGTAAGGCCTATCACAACAGCATTGGTGCCAGAGAAAGAGAAGCACGACGCTGCAAAGTCAGCAGGAAACAGCAGCAGACTCCATTATTAATTTTGTTTTGTACATTCTCTTCAACCCTCTTTTAATACTTTATAGCCTACTATAGCTTTTTTCTGGGGGGGTGAATGGTTGCAGAATCCATTTTTATCATTATTTTCTCGCTGTTTTAGGATGGTTTTGTGTCTTTGCCCAACTCCATCATAATTTTAATGCACACTGCCATTTTAAGCAACAGTTACCACAATGCTGCTATGCAGTATCACCACGAGGTGTGTGGCACTAACATCATCATTGCAATCAGAAGAAAGGTTGGCCACCTGAATTTGATGAGAGTCAATCGTGGTATCTGTTTAGGTAGCTGTTTTCAGTTTAAAGACTTCTGATTTCAGACGGCACGGTGGTGCAGTGGGTAGCGCTGCTGCCTTGCAGTTATTAGACCCGGGTTCGCTTCCTGGGTCCTCCCTGCGTGGAGTTTGCATGTTCTGCATGGGTCTCTTCTGGGTGCTCCGGTTTCCTCCCACAGTCCAAAGACATGCAGGTTAGGTGAATTGGCAAATCTAAATTGTCCCTAGTGTGTGTGCCCTGTGGTGGGATAGATAGATAGATAGATAGATAGATAGATAGATAGATAGATAGATAGATAGATAGATAGATAGATAGATAGATAGATAGATAGATAGATAGATAGATAGATAGATAGATAGATACTTTATTAATCCCAATGGGAAATTCACAATGGTGCCCTGCCTGGGATTTGTTCCTGCCTTGCGCCCTGTGCTGGCTGGGATTGGCTCCAGCAGACCCCCGTGACCCTGTAGTTAGGATATAGCAGGTGGGCTAATGGATGGATGAATGGACTTCTGGTTTCTGGCAATAGACTTTGATTTTTGGATTAGACGGACCTTCAATGACTTATTTTCTGCTAGCATTCTTGAGGTTTGTTCTTCTGGTCACCTCTGTTCCCTTTTTCATTCCTTACCCTGTCCTTAGCATAACAGAAACTTGGAATGACATTACCTGTTCATAGGTTAGTGGATTGTTTCCAGCCTGTTTAGTAGCAGCACATTACTGTATTCCTAACCTGACTAGAGGGAACACTAACAAAGAGACCCAGCCGTTTAACATCTACATATGGCTGGGGTGATACAAGGATCCCAGACTACTACAAAAACCTCTTGTCTGGTGTCCCTGTTGCCAATGGCAGCAAACTCCTGACCCCAATAAGTGATCCAACCAAGATAATGAAAGCTGCTTCATGCTAGAAGGTATTAGTGCTTAGAGTTAGAAGGTCAGTTCAGGCATTGGCTCACCAGGGGGAGGAAGAGAAGACAGGACTTTATGTAAGACAAGTAGAAAGACAGAGAGAAAGACAGGAGGCAATGGCAAGTGCTTGGTTGCTCTTCAGATGTCAGGTCAATTCACCTGACAGACAAAGAGGACTCACTATGATGACAAGTGACTTAGAAGTAGGAATGGCTTTGTTTCCATTTTTGTTTTCTTTGCATCTTTTTTGTATTCTCTTATGTATTCCTTTGTCGATTGTGTGCTGTTCATGTTGCTCTATGTATATATACTGTACATCCATCCATTAATTACCTAACCCGCTTAGCAAGTTTAAGTTTGCAGGGAACCAGTGCTTTTCCTGGCAGAGCAGTGTGGAAAAGAGAGTGGAACTCAAATCTGGATGAAGGATTCCATGACTGAAATGAGGAGCAATAAAGGGCTTCCAGTCAGGAAGAAGAAACACAAACGTACACACGTGCAGATAAATCATTTTGCCAGTATGGTTTGTGCTGGTTTCACATTATCTTACTGGGTGGGTGCTCTATATATTGTATATTATGGTGTTGGTTCCAAACAACAGGGTTTGTAAGGCGCTAAGGAATTATAGAAATGCACAACTTTAAGCATTAACAGAGAATACATGTGACAGTCCATGGTGGCTGTGGGCCTAAAGGGTCCTACTACCTTGCAATTAGGCAGA
This sequence comes from Erpetoichthys calabaricus, assembly GCF_900747795.2. NCBI lineage: Eukaryota > Metazoa > Chordata > Cladistia > Polypteriformes > Polypteridae > Erpetoichthys > Erpetoichthys calabaricus. Next base: position 28,328,646 of record NC_041409.2, on the reverse strand, counting down.
CATATGCTTTTTACTCGATAAGTGCCAAAAGTGTAAAGAAGAAGCTGCCAGCCCAGGGGCCTTTTAAATAGAATGCCTGGAAGTCAATTTCATTTATTTTGTAAAGCACTGTTAACTGGATACTGTAGTGGAAAATCTTCATGGAACAATTTTTGTCTATTAAGCTTTTCAGTAATATTGCTTTTTGTCAAACTGTTCTCAGTTAAGATGCGTTAATCTTTAGTACGCAGCCCCTAGCTAGCTCCTGACCTATAACATGAAGTTTCCAGTATTTTCTTAAGTAATCTAATATAGGATGATCTAATGTCCCAGATATGGACTTATTTGCTATAGATTAACATGTTATCGGCTATATGCTAAATATTCTTTTGTATATTCAAACACTATAAAGCTTCTGACAAATATAGAATTGTTAGCATACTCCGATTTGTAATACAAGAGTAATGTTGTATTGGTGTGTTCCAAAGATACCTTTGTTTAAACAAATTCTATATATTTCTGAACTCTGAAGAACCCTTTTTTATGCAAGTTGAACCTGAATCAAGAGATTTTCCCTGACAGTATAGGCTAAGAGTACCTACATATATATAGAGAAAAGCCAAGCAAAATGTATTGGCTAACTAAAAAGATAATCTTTTTAGTTAGCCAATAAAAGGTGTATTTTGCTTGGCTTTTCTTAACTGTACAACAATTTTATACTTAGACACGCATTAATCACATTAACCACATTGTAAAGGCTATGTCACATTATGCGACCTCAGTGATTTTCAGTTGTAGCCTTCATTTACATAATCTTAATCATAAATCGGGTTCAGTTAGCGGCACGCTCCCATGATGCCAGTCACGTAATATGATGTGTGACTCACGGCCCACTCCAACTAGTCTGCAACTCGCTCCGATGCACTCAAAAGGGTGTGATTTTGTCTTAAGTCACAGGGGTGAGCTTGCCTGCATGAGAGCTGACAATCAATGAATGCTCATCAGGAGGTATAAATCATATAATGCTGCAACAAGGAATATGGAACGCAGGTGTTTTGGACCTCACAAGCAGAAGTGAAGCTCAGCCATCTGATATCTTGTGTTTTGTGTTCCACAACACAATAGTAAAAAAAAAAAGGGCCAAGACTGTGACTGAACTCGCCGTACCTGTTAACCCTTCATATAGTGTCAGCTCCATCAGGCAGCATGTAAATGGCAGTCAGAAAAAGAGGCAAGCAGAACTATGCTAAAAGGTTAACACTCTGTAAGTAAATTAGACATGCCCAGTGATTTTCAGTTGTTTAAACTGACAGGGTCCCGCGACAAGATCAGTGAATGAGGTCAGCATACCCTATGACTAGAAGTTGATTAATGCAACATTGTCTTAAAACAAATAATCTCGATGATAAAGGTAAAAAAAAAACAATCATGACAATATGAAGTCATTGCCATGAAATTCATGTCCAATTCATCAAAGAGGAGAGGAAATCAAATACTTTAACTGGCAGCATTCCTGGAGAAAATATAACTGCTGTGGAGTCCATCTTTGGTCATACTCATAGTCCTGATGACCAATGCCAGCTGGACACTCTTCCTTTCCTAGGATCAGGGATGTACATTAGTCATGGTATACTAAAAGGCACAGTTGACTTTGATAATTTCGGATTTAGGATGGCCAGATTTTTAAAATGGCAAATTAGAACAAAATAAATGATGGCTTCTGTGCTGGAGAGTTGAATTCAAACCTAGACAACTACACAAGATGGCTGCACTTCTTAAATTCATAAGTAAAGTCAGAATTATTTAATATAGGCAACAGATGACACATAATACATTCACCATTAATGCTGATGGTGAACATCAGGTCTGAAAGAATATTCTAGGACAAAAAAAGAGGGCATTCTATTATTTTCTAGTGATTTATTGGAACACCATTTCAAAATCAGAATACTCCTCAAAAAATTAAAACTCTGGTCATCCTGACGGGTGTCACGTGCTGTAAATGGACATTCTGTTTCAGGTGCTCAAGGGCCAAGAATTTGGAGTTAGTGGATAATGATTAACTGACAAGGGATCAAAAGATGCATAAAGAACAGTGAATTCCAGTGAACTAGCAGGTCAGAGATCCTGTTGTTACAGGAGAGATTGTGTGCAGTATGCATTAAAAATATTCATTTTGGTTTAAAAAACTCTATAGCCTATGAACCCTGATCTTCTTCCTCATCAACTTTTCCTTCTTCTAAGTGGGGTCGATGTGCCGGATCAACTTTCTCCATATAGCTTGGTCCTGCAGCTCTCCTCCCAGTTGGCCCCTTTTACTTCAAATCCACTCACATTATCTATCCACCTCTGCTTTGGCCTTCCATGTTTTCTTTTCCCCTCTACTTCCATTCCCATCACTCTTTTGCCCACATAGTCATTGTCTTTCCTCATCACATGTCCGTACCTCTTCAGCCTACTTTCCTGTACTTTCTTAGATATTTCTCCCACTTTTGTTGTACCTTTGATTGTCTCATTTCCTATTCTGTCCTCTTTTTGTAACTCCAAACATCCATCTCAGCATTCTCATTCCTGCCACATCTAACTTCTTCTCCTGCACTCCCTTTGCTGCCCATGTCTCAGTTCCATATATCATTGCTGGTCTTATTTACCACTGTCTTAAAAACCTTACCTTTAACCTTCTCCATTATTCATCTATGATCCCTGATATGATGTGTATATATCTATCTATATAACTAATTCCTATTAAACACCACACATACTTTAATTTAATGATACACCTGTGTAAAGTAATATCCATTCATCCATCCATCAACTAAACTCATTTAATTCATTTATGGGAGTCTTGGGAGAGGCAGAGCGTATCATGGCAGCACCAGGAACAACCATACAGTTTCAGTAAATTGCAGGACATGGAAATACAGATTCACTCTGAAAATATTTGCATAATAATGAACTGCAGTGGGCAGATTTTTTTGAAATCTCATCAAAGCCTTGTTATTATAAAACCAGAATGCTACATACATTACATAATCATTACTGTACCTGGAAATGTATATTGCTAATATAATGTCATACTTTTTCTTATAGCTTGATCCTAAATGTTAATTACAGCCGCCTCCAGGGAACTTTGTTCATAAAACGCATGCTAATAATTTATAAACTAAACATTTTTATGCAAATTGAGGTCTTAAAAAGTGATGAGCAATCTGCTTTAACAAACCCTACAGGTACCAACGATCTACTTTGCTGTCATGCACAATATGTGCCAATGCAAAAGATAAAAGGTAAGCAACATAGACTAATTACTCCATTTTCCTGCACAAGGAAATGATGCTGTACATTTGTGTTATTTATTCGCTGCAAGACAAATTACAAGTACTGTCATCTTGTTTTGATGTGGTCTCTGTGTTCAAATATTTGAGTTTTGCTTTTGAAAGCAGGAAGAAACCCTTTGTATTCAGCTAATAACAGATTTGCACCATTTTCCCTATAGCACTAAAACAACAACAAAAAAAATGATTTATGTATATATATATATATATATATATATATATATATATATATATATATATATATATATATATATGAAGACAACAATCTGCCCCGTATAAAAACGCTAGGGTCAGCATATTGAATTTTTATTTATATTGAAAAAAGCCACTGCAGCATCCCAAACAGAAAAGACTGTAGCAGCTGCTTATAAAGTTGAAGCTAAGAATATTTAGCAATCGCACATAAATAAATCATACATAAAGCAACGTGGTGCTAGAACCTGAAATGCAACATCAGTATAAATGGAAGCTTACATGCTTACATTTAACACTAGAATTACAAGAGCCAACAAAAAAACTCGTAAATCCGGCCCACCATCAATCCCTTCGCACCTCTCTGTCAGCGTCTTTTGTCTTCTAAATGTGTCGATAAACAGCAAGCAGCCTGCTATACCATCCCCCCCACCGCCTCAGAACGGGCAAGAAGTTCTTCCAGTTCCTGCCTTGATTGATTATCTGGGAGTGAGCTAGCCAGAATTGTAAGGGGAAATAATTTGGTGTTTGTTTTGTGTCTACAACAATCTATGTAAACACATCGTTAAAACAGAAACGTTTTTTATGTCTTAGTAATAAATAACAAAATGTAGACATAAAGTGTATAATGTGTGAAGGCTGATGGCCAAATATCAAATAAACACTTTCATAAAAGGTGCAAGATTTCTGAAAACTCTATAGCCTATAGAGTTTAAGATTTTCTGAAGTTTAAATTTCAAATCCAGAGTTAAGGCCACGCTGACATTTACTTATTATCATGCATAGACCATATTGTATTTCTTTGTAAATTTACTTCATGTTTGCACTACTTGAGTGAACAATTTAAAGACTTCCCTCCCATAAGTCAATGTAAAATGGATTACCAACACATGACTCAAGGAGTGCCCCATGTCTGCGTGGGTTTCCTCCGGGTGCTCCGGTTTCCTCCCACAGTCCAAAGACATGCAGGTTAGGTGCACTGGTGATCCTAAATTGTCCCTAGTGTATGCTTGGTATGTGTGTGTGTGCGTGCGCCCTGCGGTGGACTGGCGCCTTGCCCGGGGTTTGTTTCCTGCCTTGTGCCCTGTGTTGGCTGGGATTGGCTCCAGCAGACCCCCGTGACCCCGTAGTTAGGATATAGCAGGTTGGATAATGGATGGATGGATGGACTCAAGGAGTGCAACTTACAAGCTCTATAGAGCTGTCGTGTTTCAGATAGATACTTCATCCTACGGTATATTTTCTCTGGAATGAGATGATCCCTGCCGGGAGAACCTCAACTTTACGTTAGATTAAATAAAGTTGAAAAAATGTCCCCGCCTTGGGGTTAATAATTTTATAGAAGATGGACCAGAAAGGAGTCAGCTGCCCTTACTGGTCAGTTTCTCAGGACAGTAAGAGAAAGCAAAGATGATACAGTCATCAGCAGCTCCCCCTCATGTCCAGGAGTGGTAGTGCTTACCTCAGATGAACCCAGAAGATGAGCCACACGCCCACATGCATGACAGAGGAGGTTAGTGATGCATCTTGCCCATACCTGTCCCCTGTTTTACATCATATGTAGACCCTCCAACACACTGCCACAATGTGTGTGTGAGAATCCTGCTTTACAGCAGTTTTGCACAACATTGAGATATACAGTTTACATTTACATACAGTATATTATATATAAATACATACATATCTCTGTCTATATATATAAAGCGATAAAACATTCGACATCAATGCCAGAGCAAAATGTCATCCTGTGTACTAAAAGGGCAGAAATATCCAATGAATAAAGGCATTTCCGTCAAACAGAGGTTTGCAAATGCAATACATAGTAAACTATGCAGCGCCCATGTATGCAGCCAGGCGGCTTTATTATCTGGCATCCACAACAGGGCTGGAATGCCTGAAAAAGAAAGTCAACAAGAAACACAAAGAAAGAGGGATGTAATGGCTAAAATGTCTGGTGAAGTAAGGCAAAAAGAGAGTTGTGGGGGCTAGCATATCTGGTTCTTAAATGCACGATTTACCATTGTACCATTGGTGCTTTCGCTGTACTTGTAATACAATATAATATCATATTATAGTATAAAATAAACCAAAAGACAGCAGATGTGTTTTGTTGAATATGTGCTGAAATGTGTCTACGTTTGCTGTCCATACTGTTACCAGCTTCCTCTTGTAACTCAGCTTTCATATTAAAGTCCAAAACAGGTTTACAGGTCAATCCATACAGTGAGCATTTTCTGGTTTGTGTCTTGGGATAAATTTAAACTATTCAGGACAAGCTCTTCTGTTCTGCCAGTTGAAACTGTAAACCAGAGGGATGAAGTGTCATTGAATGGTGCTGTGACACAATTCTAAAAATCTTGAATTAGTACCACCTGTATTTAATATTTATCTATCACTGAATAAACACTTATTCAAGAGATAAATTGTTAGGAGGGCTTTCACAGTAACGGAGCATATGGTAGATGAATGAAACTTGGTCAGTTTTTCAGCTTGGTTGTCTTCAGTGTTTTGTTGCATTTACTTCCCATTATTTCCCCCTGACACATCTCTAAATCCATTATTTAATTTACTGATGACCCCACCATCACAGATATGATCACCAAAAATAAGGAGATATTTTACAGAGAAGAGGCATACCTGCTGACTCAGTTGTGCCAAGACAACAACCTCACCCTTAATTAACAAGGCAAAACCAAGGCGCTAGTCATAGACTTCAGGGAAGGAAATGACAGGACAAACTCATCTACCACAGAGGGGATGCTGTGGAGAGGGTTAGCACCTTTAAATTTTTTGGAGTGACCATCACTGGCAAACTGTCTTGGGCAAAACACATTTCAGCTCTTGTCATTGTTTGTCTACTATTTTCTTTCTGTCCTCAAAAACGTCTATTAGGGCATGATGGTGTCCATCCTCACTGATACATCATATCCTGGTACAGAACCTGCTTGGCTCAAGAAATTAAAGCAGTGAAGAGGTTGGTGAAGGCCAAACAGAATATTACTAGCACCCATTTGAACTGTGTTCATGACATATGCAACACCACTGCCTTAGAAAGGTAAATAGGACAATTAAAGACTTCAACCATCCTGCTCAGCCAGTTTTCACATTCCTTCTTTTTGGAAAACTACACTGGACCATTGGCACATTGATTCAGCAATCATTTCTAACCACAGGCATAAAAACTGGTTGACCTGTCAATCATAGGATCAAATATTTTATACATATATACAGAGTTAGGTCCATAAATATTTGGACATTTTGGATATTTGGACATTTTTCTAATTTTGGTTCTGTACATTACCACAAGGAATTTTAAACAACTCCGATGCAGTTGAAGTGCAGACTTTCAGCTTTAATTCAGTGGGGTGAACAAAATAATTGCATAAAAATGTGAGGCAACTAAAGCATTTTTTGAACACAATCCCTTCATTTCAGGGGCTCAAAAGTAATTGGACAAATTAAATAACTGGAAATAAAATGTTCATTTCTAATACTTGGTTGAAAACCCTTTGCTGGCAATGACAGCCTGAAGTCTTGAACTCCTGGACATCACCAGATGTTGGGTTTCCTCCTTTTTAATGCTCTGCCAGGCCTTTACTGCAGCGGCTTTCAGTTGCTGTTTGTTTGTGGGCCTTTCTGTCTGAAGTTTAGTCTTCAACAAGTGAAATGCACGCTCAATTGGGTTAAGATCAGATGACTGACTTGGATATTCAAGAATTGTCAACTTCTTTGCTTTAATAAACTTCTGGGTTGCTTTGGCTGTATGTTTTGGGTCATTGTCCATCTGTATCATGAATCAATTTGACTGCATTTAACTGGATTTGAGCAGACAGTATGTCTCTGAACACCTCAGAATTCATTCGGCTGCTTCTGTCCTGTGTCATATCATCAATAAACACTAGTGTCCCACTGCCACTGGCAGCCATGCACGCCCAAGTCATCACACTGCCTCCCTCCACCGTGTTTTACAGATAATGTGCTATGCTTTGGATAATGAGCTGTTCCACGCCTTCTCCATACTTTTTTCTTGCCATCATTCTGGAGAGGTTGATCTTGGTTTCTTCTGTCCAAAGAATGTTTTTCCAGAACAGTGCTGGCTTTTTTAGATGTTCTTTAGCAAAGTCCAACCTAGCCTTTCTATTCTTGAGACTTATGAGTGGCTTGCACCTTGCAGTGCACCCTCTGTATTTACTTTCATGCAGTCTTCTCTTTATGGTAGACTTGGATATCGATACGTCCGCCTACCCCCTGGAGAGTGTTGTTCACTTGGTTGGCTGTTGTGAAGGGGTTTCTCTTCACCATGGAAATGATTCTGTGATCATCCACCACTGTTGTCTTTCTCAGGATGTACCAAACTGTAGATTTTGCCACTCGTAATACTGTAGCAATTTCTCGGATGGGTTTTTTCTTTTTTCGCAGCTTAAGGATGGCTTCTTTCACCTGCATGGAGAGCTCCTTTGACCGCATGTTGTCTGTTCACCGCAAAATCTTCCACATGCAAGCACCACACCTCAGATCAACTCCAGGCCTTTTATCTGCTTAATTGATAATGACATAACGACGGACTTGCCCACACCTGCCCCTGAGATAGCCTTTGAGTCAATTGTCCAATTACTTTTGAGCCCCTGAAATGAAGGGATTGTGTTCAAAAAATGCTTTAGTTGCCTCACATTTTTATGCAATCGTTTTGTTCACCCCACTGAATTAAAGCTGAAAGTCTGCACTTCAACTGCATCGGAGTTGTTTTATTTAAAATTCATTGTGGTAATGTACAGAACCAAAATTAGAAAAAAGTTGTCTCTGTCCAAATATTTATGGACCTAACTGTATATATATTACAGTATATATATATATATATATATATATATATATATATAGTATATATAAATATATATATATACAGTATATATATATATATATATATATACACAGTATATATATATATATATATATATATATATACAGTATATATATATATATATATATACACAGTATATATATATATATATATATATATATACACAGTATATATAAATGCCTGCCTGAGGATCATCTTCATGGCTCAGCCAAGCATGTAATACACTCCAGGACACAAGGGGGCACTGTTGGTTATATTGTGTCATCTCTTCCCTTCACAGCTCCAAGGAGACGCCCAATGAGGAAATATGACAAGCCCAGAGAATGCCCCGCCCCTTCTGACTGCAGCCTTATAAAAGACGGACGTCCCCAGAAGGAGGCATCATTCTTGGACCTCAGCTTGCATCAAGATGGAGCTCCCAATCTGACTCACATTAAATCTGAGTTATTGTGCCAAGAACAGCCTACTGAGACTTATAAAGAGAGCCATTGAACAGTAAATCTGTTTTTTGTTTGTTTTATTTACTGTAATGTGGTGTCAATGAGGACCAGTTTAGTTGAGTTGTAGGACTAAATTCTAATTCACTTGGGCAATTACAATACATATATATATAGGTTTTTTTTTGTTGCTGTTGTTGCATGCTATGTATACGTTTTATTTAGTTGATTATTTTTTGCATTGTATTATTATCAATGGTTCTGAGGAGACATGCAAGTAACATTTCACATGACAATAAACTTAACTTGACTTGGTTTAGTCCATATATCAGATTCATGATCCTGTACAGGAAAGGCATGGATGGATTGACAAATCAATGGATGGATGGATGGCTGGAAGGATGGAAAGACTGCTTGTCAGTGACCTTCTAACAGTTAAAACTGAAACATCAACATGATAAACTAATGATTTCTGTAGTCGTTATGTACAAATTGTGTTGTAAGCATGCATTAATACCACTATTCCCTAAATGTTTGTCATGTCATATTCACGTGTAAAATATGTTCTGATAACATAGGCCCCAAGAAAGTGATATTTGACCACACTTTACCCTTAGTTCATTAACTCTGATGTACACGAGTCACCTTTAATTAATATGATTTTTTCTCTATAGTAATTTAAACATTAGGCCTATATACAGTTTAAAGATTAGTGTCTTTACTCAGTTTTGTCAGACACAAAACTTTCTGTAATAAGCTGTGCTACATTTCTGCTTTGTCACTCAGCTTTTGCCTGCGGGAAAGCATTATGAAATTATTTGGTCATTGCATTGTTTGGAGCATGTGCTGGATAGCAATTGATTCAAAAGTAAGAACATATTTACTCATGGACCACTTGGCCTAAGGGCTCAGATTTTCTTGGGTAGAAATTACGTTATTTTTCTTTCTTAGTCTTAGATGGAGAACTTATAAAAAGCAAATCCACTTTTAACCTTGCAAACATTACAACAGTATTTTTGAGCAAGGTTTGACATTGTAATAATTACTTTAAACTGTTAAAAAAATAAAATAAAATAAAATAAAAGGGCTTTAAAGTTGAGAAACATCCAATGCTTTTCCTGAGAACAAGCACAAAAGCAAGTGCTCTGATGCACTTCCTACCTCACAATGCTGAACATTGTTTCTCTAAATTAGCATCAATAAAACAGTCACTGTTCATTGCTTATAGAGACTTTGGTCGTCAAGTAAAAGTAAAGACCATCATTAACGTAAGTCAATTTATGAATTCATTTAATTGCAATTAACTGTTGGAGCTGCTGGCATTTTAACCTGAGAAGGACCTTGAATGTTTTTTCACTTGACCAATTCTGTCATGTCAATTCACTTATCAGATCACACTAATTCAAAACTCGTTACCTTACCATTCTCTTTATTTGCTTATGTCATTTCAATTAAATTTGTGGTCTCATTGTGAGCCTGCTTCAGGATCTTGCATATCTGTTACATATAGTGAAAATTAACAAGTTGTTGGCACAGTTGATAATTTTATGGTACTTTAAAACAAATGCATCATTTTCTAATGTATTTCCGGGCACTGCTTGAAGTGGGTCAGTACTCACCCATACTCCGTAGAGGCACTTCAATATTTTGCTTTTGAGTCAGCTGGGACCCTCCAGTATGAAGTACCAGCACTTCAATGTTTTATTCTTCAGAGATTTGTTACTTTTTCTTTTTCTCACAACCTCCCAGTACTATTACAATACAATACAATACAGTTTATTTTTGTATAGCCCAAAATCACACAGGAAGTGCCGCAATGGGCTTTAACAGGCCCTGCCCCTTGACAGGCCCCCAGCCTTGACTCTCTAAGAAGACAAGGAAAAACTCCCAAAAAAAACCTTGTAGGGAAAAAAAGGAAGAAACCTTGGGAAAGGCAGTTCAAAGAGAGACCCCTTTCCAGGTAGGTTGGGCGTGCAGTGGGTGTCAAAAGAAGGGGGTCAATACAATACAATACACAGAACAGAACAATTCCTCAGTATAGTTAGAAATAAAAAATATAAATTTTAGAAGTACAGAGCAGAATTTAACAGTAGATGATATATCCCATGATAAGATTTGGATTTGTGTAGAGTCCTGGAGACCTCATCCTTCAAGCTGCCTCACCCATTTGGCCATTCCACGGCTGAAACAGTGCTGGGCCAGCCAATCCAATGAAAGGACCCCTCTTTCCCACGATTCCTGCGATCCTCCATCTGGGATGACTTTTCCTTAGGCAGGCAACACAACTTGGCAGGTGGGCCGTGGTACCAAGTGCCACATTTGAGTACCGAGAAGAAAAACAGAATAAGTGAGGGTTAGTATACAATTATAACTGTCATGTTACTTATGTTTAAGAGCTAATGACTAACAACAGAGATGCAGTCTGTACAGTTAATCAGCAGCTCTAGTCAGGGTGTGCTAAACTGAAGTAGTGAGTCTTCAGCCGGGATTTAAAAGCGGAGACCGAAGGGGCATCTCTTATAGTAGCAGGCAGACCATTCCACAGTTTAGGGGCCCTGTAAGTAAAAGCTTGACCTCCCACTGTTATTTTATTAATCCTTGGAATCATAAGCAGACCGGCATCTTGAGATCTTAATGTGCGCTCAGGTTTGTAAGTCATGATAAGTTCAGACAAGTAAGCCGGACCTCGACCATTTAATGCTTTATATGTTAAAAGAAGGATTTTGAAATCTGCCCTAAACTTAACCGGGAGCCAGTGTAAGGATTTAAGAACTGGAGTTTTGTGTTCGTATTTTCTTGTTCTTGTAATAATTCTTGCAGCCGCATTTTGGATTAACTGGAGGCTGTATAAAGAACAGTTTGAACATCCAGTGAACACCGCATTGCAGTAGTCAATCCTACTAGAGATAAATGCATGAATTAGTTTCTCAGAATCCTGTTTATTTAAAAAGCGCCTTAATTTCCTAACATTTTTAAGATGGAAGAAACATGTTTTGGACAACTTTGTAATATGCGCTTTAAATGACATTCTAGAGTCAAAGATAACTCCAGGATTGCGGGCTGATTCAGTAAAATTGACTGGGATTCCAACTGAGTTAAATGATGACAAAATATTGTTGTGATCAGCATCATTCCCTCCAACAATTAACATCTCTGTTTTATCTGTATTTAAAGACAAGTAGTTCTCATTCATCCACTCCTTTAATTCGCTAACACAACTAATTAAAGACAACATTGGAGAAACTTCATTTGATTTAAATGAAAGGTATAACTGGGTGTCATCTGCATATGAGTGAAAATTAACATTATGTTTCCTAATGAGAGATCCCAGTGGAAGCATGTAAAGTGAAAACAGTAAAGGTCCCAGTACTGAGCCCTGCGGGACACCATATTGAACTTCTGTGTATAATGATGGAGTCCTGTCAGCACATTTCTGTACCTATTGGAATCGATTTGATAAGTAAGAACTAAACCAAGTGAGAACGGTGCCTGTAAGCCCAACATCATTTTCTAGCCTGTGCAGTAAAATAGAATGGTCGATGGTGTCAAATGCTGCACTTAAGTCCAACAACATAATTACAGTGGAGTTTCCTTCATCAGACGATATCAGAATGTCGTTTACAACCCGTGTTAGTGCCGTTTCTGTACTATGACCAGTGCGAAAACCAGACTGGAATTTCTCAAATAAATTGTACTGCGTAAGGTGTGTCTGAAGCTGACTGGCGACTACTTTTTCTAATATTTTAGAGAGAAATGGTAAATTTTAAATAGGCCTATAATTATGTAGTATATGTGGGTCAAGGTCTGACTTTTTAAGTAAGTATTACACCAGACATAATAATAATAACTAGTCAACCCGCGGCGTAGCATAATTATTTATTGATGGGTGAACACTTCCTGAATGACACAGTTGTCCAAATGGGGTGGGGTTTGAGGATATGACTGTGAGTGAATCAAAAGATGGAACTCTGGAGAGAGCAACATACATTGTCTGTGACTGAAAACTGGTTTTGGCAGATACAAGCATATCGTTTTGAAAGTTTGTCCCTGCGCCTTATTAATTGTCATTGCAAAGGCCAATCTAACAGGAAATTGCCTGCGTGTAAAAGTAATAGGCAAATTTGAATCTGATTGGGTCAGGGATATCCGGGGAATACGGACAGTTTGTGAGGTAGGACCTGCGATAGTTTTACACTCCAGTACATTGCGGTGAATGCTGGTAACAGTCAGTCTAGTGCCATCACAGAGACTTCTTGCTGGCATGAGGTTTCTGAGAAGTATGACGACTGAACCAGTTTTAAGTCTGAGTTTATGCAGAGGCATGCCAGTGGGAGTAAGACTGTTAAGAAATTCTTCGGGGAATGAAACTTGATCTGCGGGATCATCTGTGACGATGGAGGCAACGCTGGTGAAAGTTACTTCGTTGGTAGGGATAAGATTTAGTACCTGTTCATTAAGGTGTAGCGAGTCTTCATTGGTGACGCTTAATTTAGCTCGCGTACTCAGTTGTTCTGGAGTCACAGATGAGAAGTCGATGTCGCCATTTAGTTGTTGAACGGGATCAGAAATAAAAAGAAAACAATGTGAAGGTAATGGACGTGGGAGGAGTGTTAGAGTTGGCGACCGGGGCTCTGTCGTGCGTGCCATGGTCGGCTGCTTAGTGAATTGTTGGCGGGCGTGGCTCTGTCTTGCGTGCGTCTTGCTTGCCATGGACTTAGTGAATTATATACTGTACATAGATAATAATTCTTTGCATTTATATAGCACTTTTCTCACTGCTCAAAGTGCTCAGTAATTGCAGGTTAAGGGTCTTGCTCAAGTGCCCAACAGAGCAGAGTCCCTATTGGCATTTTTACGGGATTCGAACTGGCAACCTTCCGATTGCCAGTGCAGATCCCTAGCCACAGAGCCACCTACCACTATCTCCAGATTGTACAAAGGAAGTGTAGTTCTTGCTATACTTCATTACCCAGAATGCACAGAGTTACACAAATCAGCTAATGTTTCATTATTGTGTTTGCCCACCAATCTCCTATATTGCAGGTGGCAGGTGGTAGGGTACGAATGTCTGAAATGATGTTAGCCTGCTTTAAAAAGGGCAACAAGAGAATAACAAAAGTATTTCAAAGTCAACGTGAGTCGAAGCACACCGAAACACCGCAGTCTCAGCAAGCGAATGTCTCTCTTAACAGTGATGCTGACAAACAGCCTCTATAAACAGCCTGTTTATAGGTGCAGCGAATGATGACAGCAATATCAGTGAGGATGAGCAGCCAGACTGCTGGTCAAATGAAGAAATGTTGTACTCTTGGTCAGAGAACGAATGACTAATTGTCAAAAGATTGGGGTACATTCAAATTTGATGCCATCAAAAACCAAAGTTGCACATAGATTTTCATTTGAATAATTCAAATTTATGCACCTTCATTAACGAAAAATGAGCATTCGAAGCATACCCGGGTATCTTTTGCTCACATTCGAAATACAAAATGTAGTAAGATTTTAATTTGCTGATATCGGCTGACATGCATGCCAACATGTGATGTTCTGTTTGTCCTTTTATTCCTTTTCATATTGTGTTCATTTAGCAGTCCCCCCATCATTGCGACATGTGTGTACAGCTCACCCTGTTTGTTTTGTAACTGAAAGGAAAATGCAGATTATTACCATTTACGTTTATTAAGCTGATATATTTATAAGTGGAGGACCCAAACCCAACACCTTGAGTCCCACCACTTATTTTATTCCACTTTAATCACTGCTTCCAGGAGGGAATAAATGCTTTTCCTAACAGGGTGTTATTTTTCAATCTACATGATACTCATTGTATTCTTTTACAAATACTGTGTGGTTAAATGTAAATTCTTTTTCTGCTGCATATAATTATTCCCTAATATGGTAGCTTTAATGCAGTGCTTTCATTCTTTTTAGATTGTGAACGCTTTTTATTAGCAAGGTCAATTTATAAATGCTATAATTAACGCAGAATACCTTGCATTAGCTTGGGTGCACACTCATCATTTATTATTCTTCCTTGACATCAACCACCTGACACATTTAGATACGTTTTTGCTCTAAAAATCACAGGTACATGACTAAGGAAATCTAGGTCATATGCATCAGAAATGATTGATTAGATCAATTCAGAGGAATGTTTTACTTAATCATGTATTCAGGGACTCCAAAGGAAATTAAAGGAAAGAGCATTCAAAAATGAAACCAGGAATATTGGGTCAAAGGAAACCTGGGTATGAGCTGAATGGTCTTGTGTTATTTTTGCATAACTTGTTAAATTGAAATTAAAAAGGAAAGTGGAAATATCAGGAAACAGAAGCATACATCCACACCAGCTGCTTTAAAAGTAGTTAATAAATAAAGGATTTTTGGGACTTAACTACCTTCATCTAGAGACTGATGGATTGAGAGAATGAATACATTATTGATTCAAGTGGTGGAGAGCTCCAAGGAGAGTAGATTACTGAGACAGAGACAACGGTGCAGCACGTTAGTCACTTATAGTGAGTCCATTCTTACTGAAACACAAGTAAATTTAGCAGCTGAAGATCACACCAAGAAGACCTTATTTCCCCAAAATTAAAAAATGACAAAAAAAGCAAGCACACCCTGCTAAGACAGAGATAGATAGATAGATAGATAGATAGATAGATAGATAGATAGATAGATAGATAGATAGATAGATAGATAGATAGATAGATAGATAGATAAAAGCAGATCCTTTGTTTTCTCTTCTGTGCATTACTAACACACATAATGCTTGTTTCCTACACTGCCAGCACTTTCATTTGGAGAGGAACTGCTTTAAATGCTGTCACATCTCATCAATGATGCGTCCCCTTTTGCAGAATCCCCTTTACATGTGTGTGCTGATTATGGAATGCAAATGCATAGCTGACTCGGCTGGTTGTTTTGCATAAAGCTACATTGTTATAGAGGTTGAGGAATCTGAAACAAACAGAGTGACCTGCTGCAGTATATGAGAGGGCCTTAAGGGTGGGCTGAAAACAAAGGAGCGTACTGACCCACTTGATACAAAAACCTAGGAAACAAGTAAACCCCGAGGAGCTTCACTGATAGCCAATACCGATAAAGAAGATAATGGACATTACTGTTATGAGGTGTTGGCCATTTACATATGGACTAACCAATCAGGCTATTGACAGAGTGTTGACATTCTTTATAACCTATTGAATTTCATGAAAACAAGCATGTATTAGCATAATTGAGTATATTTTAGGGGCCAAGGGCCAGCTCACATATTGAAATGAAACATTACTGCAGCTTGACACAGAGAAGTAGCTTTGACAAGATCAGCCTCTGTGAAAGCCAAGATACAGAGAAGAGGAGAGCGTCAAGCAGGTTTTCAGGTGGGATTTTAAAGTGACCATAATCAGTGTTGATAAAATATTAAAATGCAGACTATTCCAAAGCGTCTAAAGAGAGAACGTGAAATGGCCTTGTGACATCTGTTGCATTTGGTTGCCGTGTCTCACCCATGATTTTCTTAGGAAGTCTCCTCTTATATTTAACTGATGGATTTTAATTAAGTGTAAAGCTTGGTTAGGGTTTGTGTGAATTGTGATGCTTAATTCTGTTGATCAAGTTTAACAAGGCCATAGCCGAGTAGGAGGATATAAGCTCCTTTCTATCATTAATCACCTTGGACACTGTGAGCTCACTATCTATAAATCTATAAATATAGGGTAATAAGTACCCTCATTATAAGTATACAGTCATTCAGTTAAGGGGTTTATGAGGTGCATAAGTAAAGTTTAAAGGTGCTGCCATATCTCCTCCAGAGACAGAAGATCACTGCTGTGAATAACTTGTAGCCGACAATTTACAGAGAACCATTTTATACCACAATAACATGTGATCCTTGCTGTTTGAACAGGAGTATTCTGTCTAGTTTGTGATTCCCCTCGGGATCAGTAAGGTGAGCTGTCATTTATTTTTCTATTGCAATGTCATGTGGAGCTGGACCCTTATGCCAGCCACACTGTTACATAGCATAGGAAGACAGACTCTCACACTAATTTATACCAAGCAAATTTACATTTGATTATTTCACTGATGCTTTTATTCAAGGCAACTTACAACGTTTGAATTACAATAAGTTATAACTTATTTTGTTGTTTTTCCATTTGAAACACAGGCAGGTGAAGTGACTTGCTAATGGTAACACAGTGTCAGTAGCAGGATCTGAACCCACAGTGCTACACTGACTGCCAAATTTACAGACACAGATTAAAACTGCACAATTCTAAATAAATTAATGTCCCTAGAAGAGAACAAGAAAAGTCCAACTTGACAGGATTCAAACCCTGCTTTCTTGAGCTATGAGGCAGTAATGACAGACACTATAACATCCCTGCCCGGAATCTCCGAAATCATCCAAAATTGTCTTCCATGCTAAACATTTCTCAGCAAAGTTAATCTTTATCAAGTTTAATAGAAACGCATGACACATTTTAAAATGGAAAATGAAAGAGGCGGTGTTGTGCCAATTTGATTATTATCATTTAAAGATCACAGGATTCAATGATATAAAATGAAAGTGGTGGATTATTCATTCGTGCTTTGATACTAATGCAGATAGCAATCCTGCTTGTAATAATAAGAGACTTCAAAGTCTTGACATTATGGGTAAAGAACCATTATTCAAATACGGGGAGTTCTCCAAATTGCTAAAAAGCAGTGGGGAATTCAGTTGCAGTGTGTTTGTGTTCCTCTGCTGTGCTGGAAGGAACAGCCTGTCTGGACCTCACATGTCCATGTCTGAGACGGCCAGGACACACAAGTGAGGGAGTGCCTGGAGCCACAAGAAGAGCTCAAAGCGTATATCTCCAGGGCATCTGGGTGACATCTGAGACCCCCTCAGGACATGTCATAAACTACCAAAGCTAAGTACCAAGTGAAGTTGTAGTTGAGAGTTGAGTGATTGGCAAGGGCTCAATTTGTAAGTTGAACAAAGAGCAGGGTGCAGAAAAGACAAGTGGGAAGTATTTGAGAAAAGTGGGCCACATAGACATGCGTGATTTCACATGTTTACGCAGGTCTTTGGGCATTTGAATTCATTTTTTTTTCTCTTTATCTTTGCATGTAGTGTTCTCCCTGTTACCTTCCCTTATAATAAAGCCTCTTCTTTGTTCCTTGTTGCCTTATTTGGATGCAGGTACAGTTTTGGAGTGGCCATTTCAGACCACAGCAGAAGCCTATTCAACATCACTGCACAATATAGAAACAAACCCCACAGATTTGGTGTAGATTATTTACTTTAAAATCAATATTTGTTTATGTTACAATGTTTTCAACCCAAAATATTGTAAAAGCAAGAACAGACTGAATAACAATGTACCTGACTTTAGCAATTAAATAACTTAATCTTTAAATGCAACCTGAATTGGTGATAATATATGATTGTGGATAGTAGGTACTGAGACTTAAAGTAATGTCTAAAAAGACCTACAGTATACAGTATTTTACCATTAATTGAAAGGTTTTATTTTATTTCTATTTATTTTACATCAGCTCTTTAGTGAAGTGTGAAGAAGACAAAATTTATTAGTTTGTTGAGGTGATGGCAAAATTTGAAGGAGGAAATATGTTTAGCAAGTATCACAGTAGACAGAGAGATGAGGAGATGAGTGAAGCAATTTTGTTAGTTAAGTTTTCAGAATTTCTTCCTGAAAATTTAAAGTGGAAAAAAATGTGTTCTGGTCAAAGAAAAAGGATTTTACCTAGAAAATTGTTGAGGAAAAAACATTCAGAAAGCAAAAAGCACATTAGTGAAACAATAGAACTATACAAATTAAAATACAAATAAATATGAATATATAAAAATGTGACAATTAATCAACAAGATAAGCAAGATAAAGAAAACATCATGAGACAATTAACATGTTCATTTAGCTCTATTACCAACATACAAGAGCTTTATGGTTGTTGAATATGCAAGGATTTGCTTCGCTCATACATCCCCAGATTGATGCCTGTGAGCAAATGCCTAACACTAACAAGCTCCTAAAGAGAAAACAAACACAGGTAAGATAGTGGACAGTCCATTACAAGGCACACACACTTCCGAATACAGAACCTGTTTTAATCCACAAATTAATTTGCTTGGGATAGGAAAGGAAAAACACAAAGCCAACAACAGACCTGGGGCCTCATGTATAAACGGTGCGTACGCACAAAAATGTTGCGTACGCCCATTTCCACGCTCAAATCGCAATGTATAAAACCTAAACTTTACGTAAAGCCACGCATATTTTCACGCCAGCTCAAACCTTGGCATACGCAAGTTCTCCGCTCAGTTTTGCAAACTGGCGGCACCCAGCGTCAAAGCAGTGCTTTTGTTCCAGTATGGTTTCCCCTTTGTTTTTTAGATCCACATCCCTGATGCGGCTTTATCATATACATTGAAATTAACCGCATATTGGTTACAAGTTTAAGGCATCTGATTGTAATTAACCTGTAACAATATAATGGTCCAGGGAATAGCCAACTATTCGAAATGCCATAGTTGCTTTAGCATTGTTACTCTCACTGCACCCTCTTCTTCTTTCAGCTGCTCCCATTAGGGGTTGCCACAGCGGATCGTCTTTTTCCATATTACTCTCACTGCACCACTCGGAGTATTTATATCACTGTATCTGAGTGTGGAATCACAGCTCTACAGCAGCTGATCAGAAAGAGAATTATCAGTATACAGCATCAATCACACGCTGCCTCAGCCATGCTGCCTATTTGAACTGCTCTCATACGGCAAACGTTTCAGAGCCTTTCCTGTACAGACTTCACGGTTCAGAAACAGTTTCATCCCTGAATTATAAACACAATCAATCAGTCCATCAAGTGATCCTTGTAGAACTGTTTGTACTTATAAGTACAATTACCTCACTGCAAACTTGAGATAGTTACAGTATATTGCACAACCTGCATCACTTTATAAAGTGCGTATTTACATATGATGATGATATGGCACCCAGTTCATGGATTGTTCCTGCCTTGCGCTGTATTCTTGCTGGGACTGGCGCGACACTGGAAGGATAGATGGATGGAATAGTTAAACATGTTCTACAAAGATATTTCAATGTTCCTTAAAAGTTTTGAAGAATCGGAGTTCTAAGCTTACAGATGGCTTAACGTCTATTACTGAGCTGATTGTGTGGTGATTGAGTACTTGGAGAAAGAAAAGGAAGGACAAGAATTGGGGGTTAGTACATTTGAAAGAGACAGTACTGCTGCAATAAAGTATTTCATCGAAGGTCGCACACTGCGCAGCAAGAATCTTGCGTGAGGCAGGAGCAATCTCTGGCCGGGGCGTCAGTTCATCACTATTACTGCACCACCGTGTTCCCATGTTTAATACATGCTTTAATTGATATAATATGAATACTGAAATGATATCAAGTATAGACTATGGTGGGCTGGTGCCCTTCTCAGGGTTTGTTTCCTGCCTTGCGCCCTGTGTTGGCTGGGATTGGCTCCAGCAGACCCCCGTGACCCTGTAGTTAGGATATAGCGGGTTGGATAATGGATGGATGGATGGATGGATATCAAGTATAGAGTCATATGAAAAGTTTGGGAACCCCTCTTCATTCTTTGGATTTTTGTTTCTCATTGGCTGAGCTTTCAAAATAGTAACTTCCTTTTAATATATGACATGCCTAATGGAAACAGTAGTATTTCAGCAGTTACATTAAGTTTATTGGATTAACAAAATTAGACAGGTTCATAAATTTGGGCCCCCCCCCACCCAACAGAGATATGACATCAATACTTAGTTGAGCCTCCTTTTGTAAACATAACAGCCTCTAAACGCTGTCCTCCTATAGCCTTTGATGAGTGTCTGGATTCTGGATGGAGATATTGTTGACCAGTCTTCCATACAAAATCTTCCTCCAATGCAATGCGCTTTTTGTTCTGACCAAATAACTCAATTTTTGTCTCATCAGTCCAAAGCACTTTGTTCCAAAATGAATCTGGCTTGTCTAAATGAGCATTGCATACAACAAGCGATTCTGTTTATGGTGCGAGTGCAGAAAGGGCTTCTTTCTCATCACCCTGCCATACAGATGTTCTTTGTGCAAAATGCAGTGAATTGTAGAATGATGTACAGATACACCATCTGCAGCAAGATGTTCTTGCAGGTCTTTGGAGGTGATCTGTGGGTTGTCTGTCACCATTCTCACAATCCTGTGCATACGCCGCTCCTGTATTTTTCTTGGCCTGCCAGACCTGCTGATTTAACAGCAACTGTGCCTGTGGCCTTCCATTTCCTGATTCCATTCCTTACAGTTGAAACTGACAGTTTAAACCTCTGAGATGGCTTTTTGTAGCCTTCCCCTAAACCATGAGACTGAACAATCTTTGTTTTCAGATCTTTGGAGAGTTGCTTTGAGGATCCCATGCTGTCACTCTTCAGAGAAGAGTCAAAGGGAAGCACAACTTGCAATTGACCACCTTAAATACCTTTATATCTCATGATTGGACACACCTGTCTATGAAGTTCAAGGCTTAACGAGCTCATCACACCAAGTAATCAGCATTGAGCAGTGACAGGCATTCAGATCAGCACAATTACAAGGGGACCCACATTTTTGCACAGCCAGTTTTTCACATTTGATTTAATTTCATACAACTAAATGACTGTACATCTCAGTATTTACATTATTCAGAGAACTGTAATATCATTAATGTAATGGATTCTGTGTCCTGTTGGAGGAAGAGAATGCCCATTTAAGAAACACATACAAAACAAAGGCAGGGTTGGGGGGTATGGGGGTTTTATCCTGACATGCAGTGTGAATTGTGGGACCTTAAATACACAGGTGTGAGCCTTTCTAAACGACGTCCAATCAATACAGTTTGACACATGGTGGACTCCAATCAACTTCTAGACACAAGTCAAAAAAAATTGCAGCAAACAGGAGGCACCTGACCACAATTTGGAGTGACACAGCAAAAGGTCTGAATACTTATATGAATAACAGATTTCAGTTTTTGATTTTCAATACATTTGCAAACCTTTCGGAGAACATGTTTAAACTTTGTCATTAAAGATTGAGTGCAGCTTGAGGGGCCAATGGCAAATTAATCTATTTAAAATTAAGTCTTCAAAACAATAAAATTTGCAGAAAAGTGAAAGGGTCTGAATACTTTCCGAATCCACGATAAATCGTTAGTTACATACAATTAAAACCCTATTTCAAGCATAACTGTTCTAAATATTTTTCTTCCCAATTTTACAAATAGTAGATAAAAGATGGTAAATAACCAATTGCTGAGGTCCTGATAATTTTGATACATGTTAGCTGTCATGCATGGTTTATTCTAAAACTTTACCAATTAAAGTATCGACATAAGGTATATAATACTTCTGCAGATGTTGAACAATGTTACAAAAGAATGCCTAATCATGGTGTTGTGGAAAATACACGGTAAATAAAAAAGAGTCTCGGGCCATTAATATAAATTAAATTCAAACATGGGTGTCATTTTTTACACAAACTGGTGGAGTCCTTCATGTTTTTCTTAATGAAACATGGAAGATTGAAGAAATCTAACAGAAAGCTTCTTTTAATCAGCTGGGTTCCCTTACATATAATGACTACAGAAGCGTTTCAGTCACACCAATCAGCATACAAATAAATGGTATGATCTAGAAACACACCTCTGCATTAAGTATTATATAAAGTCCCTAAATAGTTAACCCCTTAACCGCCCTCTGCCGGATATATCCGGCACCGTTGTTTTATTGCTAACGCCATACTGCCGGAATTATCCGGCACATTTGCCTGTGGTTATATGAATGCCTGGCAAGTAGTATAACTTCCGGTTTGGCGTGGGTATTATTACTACATTGCATTTCGACAAGTCTGTGGTTGTTTTGGCCGGTCATGTGACGTGATTCGCATGTGACATCTGTGAATATGGCGAAACGTAAACTGACTTCAAGTGAGGCTTTGCAGGCGATGTTGGACAATTCTGATCATGATTGTAGCAGTTCTGAAGAAGATTTTAGCGACAATGATGAGCAGCAACGTGCGCTGCATGATACTGTAAATGAAGACGCATCGGATGACGGCGCTGAGTGGGTGTATCCCCAGCACCTCAGCTGGACTGCTGCCCGAGGTGAACTACCTTTTCTGCATCCGTTTGAGGGAACGTGTGGCTTTATTGTTGATGTAAACAATTACACTGCTGAGCAGTTTTATGAGCTGTTTGTGTCACCTGATTTGATCAGACATTTTGTTCATCAGACAAATCTGTATGCAGCACAGTTTATTGAGAAAAATCCCAATTTACCTCCACATTCCTGTGTTCGTGCTTGGTTTGACACTGATGAAAACGAAATGAAAAAATTCATTGGGATTTTGATGTTGATGGGAATAATCAAAAAACCAGATATTGAGATGTACTGGTCTACAGATCCTATGTATGCAACACCTATTTTTGCAGCTGTCATGACACGTAACCGATTCTCTTTGCTGCTGAAATTCTTTCATTTGAATGACAACAGAAATGAGCCAGATAAGAAAGATCCAAACCGCGACCGCTTGTTCAAGCTACGTCCTTTGATTGATCATTTATTTGAAGCATTTCAGTTGCCCTACATGCCAGGACCGTCAGTTGCAGTTGATGAAAGTTTATTGTTGTGGAAGGGCCGCTTACAGTTTCGACAGTATCTACCATTGAAAAGGGCACGGTTTGGTATCAAGATGTTTTGCTTAGCTGAGAATTCAGGTTACATTTATAGATTTCGTGTATACACTGGCAAAGAGGATCCTATGAGTAGTATTTCAGCAGTGTTGCCAGATGAATGTAAGGACTTTGGACTTTCAGAAAAAATTGTTGTGTACCTTGCCCTAACACTATTGGACAATGGGTACACCATTTGGATGGATAACTGGTACTCCAGTTGTAGGCTGTTCCATTACCTTCATCACCGTAAAACTACAGCATGTGGCACAATTCGTTGTAACAGGGTTCCTCCAGAAGTTCGCAATTCAGCGCCAGCACCGGGTCAGCACATTGCATACCGCAGTGGCCCATTGCTGTGCCTGAAATTTCGAGACAAAAAAGATGTTCACATGCTAACAACTCAGCACAATGAGTCTGTGCAGGAGGCTCCCCACAGAAGAGAACGCCCATCACTTACTGATGTCCGTTACAAGCCTCAATGCATCATTGAGTATAACAGCAACATGGGTGCTGTTGACAAGCAGGACCAAATATTGGAACCCTATTCGGCTGCAAGAAAAACTATGAAGTGGTACAAAAAGTTATCAGTTCATCTGCTCCAAATGGCAATGTTAAATGCTCACATTTTGTACCAGAAAAATGGAGGCACAAAAACATTTCTGCAGTTTGAATATGACGTCATTGCAGCCTTCATTTTCTCTGGTGAGGAACAACATGCAGATAGAGTAGAGGCAGTGGTGAGGCTCACAGAACGTCACTTTCCAGACAAACTTGAACCAACAACAACTTGGACCAAGCCACAGGCACGCTGTCGTGTCTGTTCAAAGAAGGGTCAGCGTAGAGACGTCAAGACCTTCTGCTCAAAGTGTCCCAGCAATCCAGGACTTTGTGCAGTTCCCTGCTTTGGCCTGTGGCACAGCAAACTCAAATACTGGGAATGAAACTATGATTGACTGAACTACTTTTGACTTTTGAATTACTTTTGACTGTTCCGTTTTGTTGTAGACAATAAATCCAGAAGCCTGAGAAAAGGTACATTTTGTGTTTTATTATGTGTTTGCCCATTTCTAGAACTTGCACAACATTTAGTGGTCAATACTGCTTGAATAAATGTAAAAAATGTAAAAAAAAATGTAAAAAAGTAAAAAAACGAAAATTGTTCAGATTTCGCCTGGCGTGGGGAATATTTAGGGAGTTGGCGGTTAAAGGGTTAAACATGTTAAGAGTCATGGATAAATACACGGTTAAAAGAAACCAGACTTCTTATATGTAAACTGTTGTCAGAGAACAAAATATAAAGTTAAATATTATATATGATCTAATTTGCTATTTTAAATCTGCTGGTACAAATGAAGTCCTAGTTTAGCAGGCAGGCAGTTTCAATCACTTATTTTTCCTTTTCTTTTACACACAGCACAAACTGCTCAATGCAGCACAAACTCCATAATCCATGTTGTGGAAAATCAAACTTTGAGGGCACCCGCAAAGAGAACTTGCACAGTGCTTAAAAAGAATACAACATAGATGACTTCCATCATGTTTGCACATTTTACTAACAGCATTGCCAGCACCGTACACACATGAATGCTTACATATATTAGATGATCTATAATTTTTCACTATGCAGCAGAACAATTTGAATTCATCACTATTACAATTTACATGTATTGCATGTAATTTTCTATGACAGGAGTTCCCAAGTTCAGTCCAGGCAATCGATCCCTGGTGGCTGCAGGGTTTTGTTTCAACCAGTTTCACAATCAGTGAGTCATTTACCCGGGAGCTAAATTTTTTGTTTAATCAGCTGACCTTTTTCTCTTATTCTGCATTCAGATAAGGGCAGTAGTGTGAGATTTACATTTACAAGAAATGTAGAACTTTCATATTTTTTCCATAATTTTAAATTCTTGACTTTCTCTTGTTATTTTTCTATGTCACGTTTTCTGCAGTTTGTTCCCTTAGTTTTTTGTTCCCTTAACAAGCTGAGTAGACACCGGGGATAACAAAATTAAATACTGATATGCTGTGGGCTACTTGAGTGTCAGTCTCACTAGCATGTTAATTAAAAAATAGAGGTTTAAATATTCAGAATACTTGCAGTAAGAAACTGAAAGAATAATGATAATTAAAATCTAAAAACCTAAGAGAGAAAATAGCACTAAATTATCTTTGAGTAACATATTGTCACACATGTGCATCAGAGCAAAACATTCAGAGCTTCATTCAAGGTATTGTGAGGGATGGCCGGCAGCTTATCCCGGCCAACACCCCCAGACCGCTAGAGGGAGTCCTCCGTGCAGCATAGAGGTTCCCCGAATTCCCGCAGGGCATTATGGTCAATGGAGTTTGGCTGCACAGCCCTGCTGGAAGCCATGGGGGCCGCCAGGGGACGCTGCAGGGAGGCACAACTGTTTTTATTATAGCCCGGAAGTACTACCTCGTCACGGGGACGGAAGAAATGAAGTACTTCCGGGCTGAAGAAAAAGAAGAGTTCATCTGACCTGGAAGTGAAGGACAGAAGCACTTCCGGGTCAAGGCCTATAAAAAGGACTGTGGGAAACCCAGCAGATTGAGCCGAATTGGGAGGGTGTGGAACGGAGCTGCTGGGAGTGGAAGATTGACTAGTGTATTGTGTATTGTTGATTTATTGGTGTTTTGTGGAGTGGAGGTGCTTGTTACACACTATTATTATAATAAATTTAATTATTGGACATTTTACCTGGTGTCTCAACGTGTTGTCTGAGGGTTCAAGGGGTTGACAGCGCCCCCTATCTGTCACAGTATGCAATAACCCCGCTGGGGTGAGAAGGGGCGCAGATGCTAATAGTGTTCATATCTGTATCTCCTCTACAGAAACAATAAGATGCCACTTGAGTGCAACTAACCCCACCCTATGCACCCTGAGAGCTACAAGGACCCGACCCGTCTCATTTTGACCTGGACTGCATTCACAACAGAACTCCATCTCTGTGACCCGCTCATAAGAGCCACATTAGATAGAGCCAGAACGGCTATTTGTGTTAAGATTTTGCACCTTTGAGCGTTTATTTTGTTTTACTGTTTGCCACTGCAATTAAAAGTTGCTTCCCAGCTGTTATCCCAACACTTCATACAGTCATCCTGTATTCCTTCCACCAGTCCACAATACATAAATGTAATTGATCAAACCCAATCTTGTAATTTCTGGATTGACACCAACACATAGAAAGTGAGAAATAACAGCTTGCTTAATTAAGTTAGAAGTCCAATTACAAGTCACCGCTGACTGGGACTCTGTAGCCATATAACATCCCAGGACAGAATTTGAAAACCACTGTTCTATGAAATTGAGCTAAGTATGATTGATTAATTACTGCACCGTGATTAAGTCTAAATCAGGACTGACACTACATACAGTTTTATTACTTACATAATTTGTCATTTTTCCAATGTATGCATTTGCCTAAATCCTGTCACAGTCTATATGATGCCTGCAGTTATTCTTTTCATAACATTTACCAGTAAAGTAAGTCGGTCAGACCTGCTCACAAGGTGCTTTCAGTTAGAATACAACATTGGTCCCCCTTTGTCAGCTCCATGATGCACACTGCAAAGGCAGTTAGTCTTAGTCTGCAACTAGTATGCAGCTCAAGCAAATACTGCAAAAGTGCTAAACGTATCCTGTAAACCCATTACTGCACGTACTGTAGGTACTAGGATAAGATCATCTCGGGATGAGCCCACGTTGAATTCCACCAGACTGGACCCTTGAGAGATCGGCTTCACCAAATGCGCTAAATATTTAGACTACTGTTATTCAGATTATTTTTTTGTCAACAGGATCCTTAAAACTAATTATTTATTCAGTGTTTAAAATATTTAAAATGTTCTTTTCTATGTTTGTTAAGGATTATTTTCTGTACTGTTAAATATTTAATATATTCCTGGAGTTGTCTTCTAAACATTTTGATATTAGATTTAGTATTCTTCCTGTTTATTTCTTTTTTGTTCAGTAAAAGTAGGAGTCAGAATAATTTTAAAACTGCATACATACAGAAAGTCTAGCAGATTACCACATCTTTCTGATCCAACACCCACTTAAATATAAATCTAATATATACTGCACTTTAAGTAAACTATATATAAAAATGACCCCCTAAGGCTGTCTTGTTTCTTCTCCAAGATTCTCTGTTAAAGATGCACGCAGTTTATCCAATCACTGCTATGAAACCTGTTACTATATTCTGCCCTAGAAACATATCTGCAGTAACATATTGGAACCTAATCACAAAGAATTATAAAGCAGCCATAAATCTCTGGAGTTCTGCGCAAAAAATAAAGGGTTTTCATTACACCTGTCACTGCTACAACGTTTGTTTTTATTGGTATTTGCTGTTGCCATATAAAGTAAACATTGAATTATATACTTACTTGGCAAATGAAGCTTAAACAGTTGCTTAAAATTGTGCTAACATTGATGTTATAATTATTGTTATTTCAGTTTATAATATAATCAGATATAAAAATTCCAAAAATATATTTCTAAGGTACAGCAGAGTTTTCCACTCCAGTTCAAAGATGACACAAAATCTTCTACCAACAAAAAGGCTTCTGTTTATACAAAAAACAAAAAGCAATGGAATAAAACTACTAATATTACATCTAACTTTAAAACATAACTAAAAGTAAAAAACATAGTTAATGAATCACAAAAGCCAAGGTTGTTTTCTTCATAGGTTCAGCCTTAGGTGGACAAATATGACTTGATTTTATTTACCATATAGCGCTCATTAAGAAGCAGCAGCACAGTCAAACTGACTCTCCTTCTGAAAGTAAAGCCATGGAGGAGAAAATAATACATAGTACTGAGAAAAGCGCTATATAAATGTAATGAATTATTATTATTAGCTGGTTTGAACTTTTGACCATGTAGTAGCTGGGATGGAATTTAAATAATCAATGCAGACCTCAGTGCACAGTCTATTGAGATGTATTTTGTAATGCATGTAGTACTAAAATGCTTTGCATTTGTTATTCCAACAGATGGTGCATCACAAGCATTTGTAGTAAAATGCATTACTACAAATGTTTGTGATGTGCCATCTGCTGGAATGGCAAATGTAATACATACGTCTCTGTTATATACCATTTGGTATTGGAATCATAAAAGCAGTGTTAATGTTGGTGATGCCTTCTGTTGGAATGACAAGTGCAATTCATACAAATATTTCTAATATGTCATTTGTTGGAATGAAGACACATAGCAAACAGACAGACATACAGATAAGCACACACGTATCCTTTTGTTAAGGTGGATTAGGGTTATGGAAAATACTAAATAAAAAAATCTTGAGCCATCATTGTATGTGAAATTCCAACATGAACGTCCTTTATTAAGTGGAATCCCACATGTGCCTTCTTCAAAGGAAAAGCTTCTTAAAGTTTCCTTTATTAGTTGTGTTCATTTACATAACACATTTCAATATATTTTCATTTTCACCAATCAGCTTTAGATAAATGGGATACTCCAGAAACACACCACTGGATTAAGTATTATATAAAGTACCAGGCTAGTTAAACATATTAAAAGTATTATTTCTTATACCTGGGACTTTTAATATGTAAACTGTTGCCACAGAACAAAGCACAAAGATACATTTTATATATGATCTCATTTTCTAACATAAAGTGTGCAAGTATAAATGAAGTCCGGATGGCGCAGTGTAACAGGGAGGCAGTTTCAATGCCCTTTATTACCTTTCCCTTACAATTGGCATTTCTCTCTTCACTTTTACTTTCACACATGCACCTTTTAAACCTGACCTCTCTTCCAGTTGCCAACGAGCCCTTAACCGGCTAGCCCTGTGATTTTAGTTTTCAGGGGCTCTTGAACATGAGGTATTTTTACACCTTATGCTAAGCCCAGTCTACCCCAGGCTAGAACTCAGACTAGTTGCCCTGGTACCTCTGAGCTTCTGAGCCATCTGAGAATCCAAAATAGGCACAAAGTCCCACAACAACCACTTAGGGACAATGTTCTACCAAGTGTGGACACTTTTTGTGACTGAAGACAGAGAAGAAAATTAAAATTAGTCAAAACCTTTTATTAATACATACCAGGCAAGGGTAAAATGTCAGAGAAACACAGTCCTAGGACACCGCGCTTCATCTGCCTCGAGCGCAGATGTCCTTGTTCTTTTATACCTTTCTAATCTCCTGATCGTTGACCATGTAAGCAAAAAATAGCATCCTGACTCATTGTACTTTTCCAGTTTTTGTAAAGTCATTACCCTAAAGGTATATTTTCTTGTCACACACATCATCAAAAAGAAACTTCCAGAAAGTATACATGCTTTTTGTCACGCACGCAAAACACAAACAAGTTTCATCACTCTGTCCTATTTTCTATACACACATACATTTTGTTCAATTACATCTTTTTATGTTTTCACACTCCTCCCTTTTTGAACAAAAATGATGTGGGCCTATATAATTCTATCTTGAAATGGTTGATGAAGGGGAAGGGGGAGAGAAAATGGAAGAAGCTATACGAGACATGCGCTCATCATGTAGCACATATGCCCTTTCCATAGAGGCGGTAAAGTACTTAGATATTATATAGCGAAACAAAGGGATAATACAACAACCAACCAGGAGGAGGAGACAAAATGTCACAACCAAAGAAATAAAAACAGATCTTATCCATTGTCCCCAGGATCCGAAGGAGGATGCAAACCACTGATCCCAGGGATTTGTAATGCCAGAATTAGTGGAAAGTTCTTTAGAGAGAGCAGTGAGGCCTGCCAATGCACGAGTTATTGATCCATCTGGCGCGGTATTATTTGGAATATATGTACAACAAGCATCACCAAACATAGCACAAACACCTCCCTTTTCGGCAAGTAACATGTCCAAGGCTAGACGATTTTGCCAAGTCATCAGAGAAGTACGATCAAGCTGTTCATGTATGCCTTCAATAGCGTCTTTGGTGAAGTTAAGGAAACGTTGTTGGTTATAATAAAGGTAATTAATCCAGTCTACATTCTTATTGATAGTAATTTGGGGTATGATAGATTCAAAACCGGCTGCGACTTGATCCCTAGCTTTAAATCTGTCTGGGACACCCCTAGGGACTCCAATAGCATCTATGTATACTCCAGGGCCATGTAAGGAGAGGGAGGTAAGGATAGAAGTCTAAAAGGCATAACTAATTGGATTGGAGCACAGGTACCAGACCAATTAGGGGGAAGGGTGGCAAATAATTTGGACCTACGACACATCCACCAAATATCTGATCTAGGAGTGGTTTGGGAGAGAAGAAAGGAAGACAGAACGGTGTTCAGAGAAAAGTTAACCTGAAAAGTTTTGAGAACAGAAAGAAAATGGTAATTCTCCTACCCATGTCGTTCCATAAGATTTGAAACATGTATAATTTCCTTCGTGAGTTTGAAACATAGGGGTATCCATGTGACGGGTGGGGAAAAAAGAATAGATAGATTAGAACACTTTGAACTAGAGAGGGGTTTCTTGGAAGTAGTGAATAAATACAGAAGGCAGGGCAACCCCACGGGGTCAGAAATGTTAGACAATGGGAAAGGGACTGTAGCTAAATGGGGACGGGCTGCAGCGCACGCATAACAATGAGAACGATTAACTTGCTTAGCTGAATAGAGAACCCACTGCAACCATCTATTCTGATCCCCATAACCAGTTTCTACTGAAAAAGTGGATGAAAGGGTGGAAATATTCATAATCTTAACAGGAGAAAAATCTGAACCAAAAGTTGGGGAGATGGGTGTGTGTGCCAGAGAATGAGGGGTGTTAGTAACAGGATTGTCAATCTTAATTAGAAATCTCCCTAAAGGGTCTGTTCCAGATACATATGCCCCTAATACATAAATACCTGAGTTACAATGGTTGTCAGCACATACAATGAGAGGCATGTCCTTTTATGATAGAAAACCGATTTTTCAAACCGTATTTTTGGGCCTCAAAAGGTTGATAACCCCAGTCCTCAGTTCCAGTGTTAGCAAAAACCCATTGCCAGTTGTCGCAGTCACTTCCCCTCATACACACGTATTTGTCAGATCCGGTCCACTGGGCTTGTCGACCAGTCCCACAGTTGATAATAGAGCAGAAATCAAACTGCACTGATGTGGTAATTCCCAACGGGAAAGTCAAGGTGACCAGGGCAGTAGACAAGGGAAAAGAAAAACATAGTAGCACAGCAATCAAGGGTGCCATCTCTTGCAATGTGAGGCGTGAATCCAGGCAGGCAGTCTCTCAACTTTCACGGCGTGTGGTGTGGATAGAAGAATTTGGAATGGTCCTCTCCACCTAGGCTGATGCCAGTGTTTCCTCCGAGTATCTCGAACCAGGATCCAGGTGCCCAAAGGAATTGGTAAATCCTTGGAAAGGGGGCTGGTCCTCCAGGCTTGATTAACCTGCTGGTGGATTTCCTTCAACGAGGTTCGCAAACCTGCAAGACTAGAGAAAATCATTGGGAGAAAAAGGTTTGTTAGTGTGTTTATGAGTCCAGACTCCATCAGAGAGGGACCCTTCTTTGGACCATTTTCTCCTTTCGATATCCGTGGCTGCATTCTGTAAAGAAATAATTTGATTATCAGGGTCCTGGTCATTTCTCTGTTGGAATAAAGAAATTGGTGTGTTATTATATGCAGCCTCTTTAGCAAAGTGGTCAGCTAAATCATTCCCTTTGCTAGCAGGATCCTGTTTTCCTGTGTGAGCTTGACATTTAACAATCGCTAGCTCCGATGGTTTGGTTATAACTTCTAAAAGGGATTCGATCAATTTCTGATGTTGGATGGGTTTGCCAGTACTGATCTTAAGTTGTGCTTAAAAGTTATCTATGCAACATACTTAAACGCGTCTTTTCCTTCATGCTTATTATTAACAAGGAAAACATACGTGCTTGAACCTTTATTCGTATCAAGTGTGCTGACCACTGCGTCACCATGCTCTTCCTTTACAGTACCTAAAATACACAACTTCCATTCATATCACAATTAGACACACATTCATATCACAATTTGGACACACATTCATATCACAATTAGACACATTCCGCTTATCGCCAAAAAACTTGTCTCCCTTTTCATGTAATATTATTAAAAGAGTATTTTTCCCTTCAAACTTGATCAGGGTCCAAAAGGAAAAATACTTTTGTATATTTACAAGCCTTAAACAAAAGTGGAGACATTCATTTGCGCTAAACCGATCACACAAATCGATAATTATCTTTTTCAGTTTTTAGTTAGAGCTCTCCAGGACTGGTCTTAAATTCCCTTAGTTTCCATAGTGTTCCATGATCATGGCAGACTCCAAAAGCATACCTGGAATCTGTATAAATTGTTACGATCTTCCCTTCGGACAGCTGACATGCTTAAGTGAGTGCTACGAGTTCAGCTGTTTTGTGCACTTAGCTTGATGAAATTTGTTTTGCTTCCAGCAGGCGGTCCCCTTGGACCACTGCGTAACTGGTTGAGGGTGCTCCATTTTTCAATTGTAACATTTGACAAAGTACAGAGTACATTCTGATACTCATAGGGATCCCTTTAATACACTCTATAACACACAAAATCACCCAAACCATTTTCAACACACTTCACCCCAGTATTATTCTATATTTACACTATATTTGGAAACAATGCAGCAAAGGAAACAGAAACAAATGGACTCTGAAGAAAAGCAAGTTCAACTCTTCAGGACAAACAAACATAAAACAGCCTCTCATGATGTTAGCTGGTGTTAACACAATCCTGCTCAGCTAAACGGCGCCGGTTTCCAGATCAAGGAGACTTCGTTGGCGAACTGAGTCAGCGACAATCAAGGAAGAAAAACTTCCGTGGCGATCCAATTACGACAACAAGGACAAATCCAACTATCGAGAAACCACACGGTACGATACCACAGCAAAACCGCATTCCCAGAAAAAAGGCTACAGTCACAGAGAATATTAACTCACAAGAAAAAAGAAAAGGACAGAAGAAATTTCATGAGAACTACATCCGTGCTTGCTAATACAGCTTCTGTTGTTGCAGCCACAGCACGAAGACACGGAGGAAATGCTGCGGCCACTGGATCCAGTTTTGTTTTAGAAAAAATAAGTCACCGGTCTTTGTTTATCTCCATGTTGTTGCGTCAGTACTGAATTCATAAATCCCTGCTTTTCGTCCACGAACAAAGTGAATGGACGAGAATGATCAGGCAAACCTAGCGCGGGCGCAGATAAAAGAGTAGCTTTGAGGTCACGGTCACAGAGAGCCTTCTCAGCCAGTCGTTGCAACGGCTGTGCTCTTTCAGTAAAATTTAGAACCCACTGTCTGCAGTAGCCCAGAATACCTAAAACAGACATAACCTGTTGTTTTGTTTAGCTGCAGCTTAACCTTAGAAACTTTATGGCCATTTTCCCCCAGAAACAGCAACAATTTCTGAGTATCTATTGTACAATCTTCTTTCCGTAGCGCTACATATTATTTCCATCTACATACTGTATCAATGTACTACCTTTTTCCGGCCAGACGCCTTCTAAATTTTGGGCAAGAGCTTAACCAGAAACACAAAGGGCTTCTCTGTATCCCTGAGGCATGACGGTCCATGTCCATCGGCGGTACCGCGTTTGACGAGATCGGGATGTACGGCGGAGATGCCAGCCTCTGCTTCGGGAGACAAAGGATATTGGGCACGGTGCGGGCGGAAGGAGGATTTCGGGTGGATCACCAGAGGCTCACAATGGGCTATCCTTTGAAACACTACTTTAGTTATTAAATGGTCAGGAGTATCAAAAATACCCGGAGTAACTTGTAACCAGTCTGTTCTTTCAAGGCATTTTTCCACCCATGGTCCTATTTCCCCCCATTTAACAGTGTGTGATTTAGCTAAGGAAAAAATATGAGGCACTATTTTGCCAAGATAATATATGTGCTGTGAGCATGTAAAATGAACAGAAGCAGCTGCCTTTGTGGATGAAATAAAAACACAGTAGATGTGAAGGGTTTCGGGGCAAGTACCAGAAGTAAGGAAAGATTCTAGCCAGGTGGTGTCTACTTCTATAGGGAAGTATTGGGCAGTACAGTGTAAAATGTCAGGGGCCTGTAAATTGGGAAAAAACAAGGGGAAAAAGAGTGTAGGGCTTTGAGGAGAATGGTGTGTGGGGAAATATCTAAAGTCCATGCTGCAAAAGAGGGTTTGGGATAAGGGGTAATTTGACACAACAACTTGGGGGTTGAACAGAAAAAACAAAGCTGATTCAAACTTGAAAAAGGTGAGGTTGTCCAGAAGCAGTAAGCACAGTAACAGTTTTCGTTCGAAGCAGGGACCTTTGCCAGCAAGCGAGTGGCACCAGTATCGATTAAGAAAACAGTCTCAGTTCCATCAACGAACAATGTCAGTAAAGGATCAGTCTCTGAATTATGAGTGAGCAAAGGTAGTTGAAAAGAGTGGCTGGAGGTCCCAGCGTTTTCCTATGGCCAGTATTGTTAGTCAGGGGTGTCAGAGGAAACAGGTGGAATAAGGGGAGGTGGGGGCTGTTGCTGTCTGTGAGGGCACTCCCGACGAAAATGTCCAGTTTCACCACAGGCGTGGCAAGAGTAGGAATTAACATTGGGATTAAAGGGAGAGGGAATAAAAGGATTCTTAGTGTGGTCAACAGGAGGAGCTCTAAAACCACCTCGTCCTCTTCCTCGTCCTCGTCCCCTTCTTTTTCCTCGTCTCCTTCCTCTAAAGCCATATCCTCGACCTTGGTCAGGAGCATTCCTGGTATAATAGTTCATCTGTGCTGCCAATAATTTGGCATGAGAGTTCGATTCGGCCTGTTCAGCATGTCGTTTGACTTCATCAAACGTGGCACTTTCCCACTCAATACAGGAAGTGCAGACCTTGTTTTGTATATCAAAGCGCAAACCGGAAACAAAAGGTGGAACTGCAGCTCGGGTGCGGTCATCAGCATTTCCCAAGCCCGAGTGATTAGCCATAAGGTCTTGAATCCTATGTGCCCATTCATCAACCGTCTCGTCTTTCTTTTGTTTTGCAGCAGAAATAAGGGACCAGTCCGTTCCTTTTTTATATTTTTCTGCAATATTTTGTCTCAACGCCTCCCATTGTGGGTTAAATTCGCCTTCTCCACCTATCCCCTGTCCTCGAGTTAAAGCTGGGTTCCATACCCATGGAATGTCATTGCGGACACCCCTGCTAACAGTGGCCCATGTGGTCCCAAACTTTCGACGAAGTACCTGGGTCCATTCAGCAGCATTAGGCTTATACATGCTATCTAACTGATCAAGTTGTTCAACAAATTTTAGTCCTCCTACTTCCTTTGGATCTGGAAGTGCATTCACGACATCTTTTAATTCTTGGATGTCCCAATTCCGATGTATCATAACTGTTGTGGGATTTTGGGGTCCAGCTGGATGGGCAGGGTTATAATGGGGATTGGGAACTTCTATTAAAGGGCAAGTAAGTGAAGGATTAGAGGAGAAAAAAGTTGGAGCTGGTTTGTGACTTCGAATGCATTTAGAGACGGGGGTTTGTGTAGTACAGGGTGAGTCATAGTGATCTGTGCCTGGGGATTCATCGGGAGAAACGTCTGCTAGTTGTAGTGCAGGGGGGGCAGTCGGAATGGGGGATAGAGGAGGGGATAATGGAGGTGCCTGAGGTTGGTTCTGAGGAGGGGAAAAAATAATAGGATAAAGGGAGGGGAAAAAAATAATAGGATAAAGGGGGTCTTTATTTGGATTATTCTTCCTTTTCCTCCCATCTGCCTGTGGTTCAGTGCCTGTCTGAACTTTTTGTAATGTAATTAGCAATTCCTCTTTCTCCTTTTTAGCCTTTCCCTCATTTGCCCGCAACAAATCATTCTGTTTCTGTACTGCTTCTAAATTTCTGTCTTTTATTACTAATTCCCATCTATCGAACATATCCATTCGATACGGTCCACTATTACAACAACCCTGCTTATTCCTACATAGGATCTTCCTGACTTCCTGTATTTCACTTACATCTCCTGTCCCCTCTATCGGCCAACGCCCACCACTCTGTCTATTCCATTTCTTACATGCCTTCTTGAAATCTAAACCTGTCTTCTTTTCTATAAATTTTCTAGGAGACCCATTTTTACGGAGCGTCTGTTGATCCTCCGAAAATAATCCTTCCAGCATTAATGATTTTGATCCCCCTGTGCGGCGATTAACAGGCTTACTGTTATAAATTCCCATTATATCCCCTTGCTCTCCCGGGTTCTGTATTTAATTTTCCAACTTTATACTGATTCGCCTAATCCCTTGTACGTATGAATCAGCGAGGCATTAAGTGTGCCACTCACTAAACCTAAACTGTTCCCTTCTTAGTTTCAAGGGGAGACACCTAACTATCGGTCCTGATCCAGTTCCCAGGAGAACACGGTTTTGTTGCTTATTCCGTATGTAGATTTATTTATTTTCCCATAGCGCTACATATCTTCCATAGCTACATATCTTCCATAGCGCTACGTATCATTCCGTTCCTAACAGCAATCCTGTAATCTGTGCTCTTTTCGGTTTATATTTCCATACCACCCCGTTACTCGTCCCGTTAGCCTGTCCGCTCACATCCCCGGATTCCAGCTCAGGTGACTTCGTGTCCGATTCGGTTCAAGTCTCCATCACCTTAAGCAACCCGTTGAGATATGAGTATGACTAGACGGTCAACAGGAAACTCGCCCTCCCGTTATTTAGAAAATAAAAAATATTCGGAAATCCCCCGGTGCTTACCCCAGCCTGGAAGTGTGCAAGCTCTGTCTGGAAATCCGTTCAGTCACCGTGGATGTAGCAAAGAGGAGACCAGGGGCTCCTCACGCAAGAACTGTTTCAGGACAGGGCAGTCCTAACTTTTGCCGGAGCTGCATGCTCTGCTGCCGGATATCTCAAGTTAACGGCAGTCCGCTGTTAAGACGGATCACTGAAATGGTCTCGCTGGAGGAGTCGACCGGCCGTCTCTTGCCCCACGTCCGGGCGCCAAAAACTGTGGACACTTTTTGTGACTGAAGACAGAGAAGAAAATTAAAATTAGTCAAAACCTTTTATTAATACATACCAGGCAAGGGTAAAATGTCAGAGAAACACAGTCCTAGGACACCGCGCTTCATCTGCCTCGAGCGCAGATGTCCTTGTTCTTTTATACCTTTCTAATCTCCTGATCGTTGACCATGTAAGCAAAAAATAGCATCCTGACTCATTGTACTTTTCCAGTTTTTGTAAAGTCATTACCCTAAAGGTATATTTTCTTGTCACACACATCATCAAAAAGAAACTTCCAGAAAGTATACATGCTTTTTGTCACGCACGCAAAACACAAACAAGTTTCATCACTCTGTCCTATTTTCTATACACACATACATTTTGTTCAATTACATCTTTTTATGTTTTCACACAAGTATTGGGCTAGAGGGTAACAGCTGGCTTCTGGCTGGATGTCCTAGACTTCAGCAGCCTTAAAAAAGGCAAAATAAGTTGGGATCATGCACTGCCTTATATCAGGGTGCAGGTATTTTAATTCATTCTCTCCTTAAGTGATGAGAATACCGTCACCTAGTCTCTACTGTTCTGCCAAACTTTGCTTTCCTGTTTATTTGTAACAGCCTCTCCTGTACAGGTGTTTCTCAGTATTAATCTTCCAGAACTACCAGTATAACTGTAGTCACCCATGGTGTAAAGCCACCAAAACTGACATGATAAAATAATGTACAGCATATGTGCAGTAAAGGCATTAATGAGATTCTGCATGATGACTGGGGAGAAGCCAATCACACTTTAAAAGATTTTAGATTTCAATGTTAGCTAATACAGAGATTCAATTAACAGAGTTCTGTGAACACATAACATAGCTAAAATAATGATGCCTCTGTAGCACTTAGAAGTAACTGTATAATACATTATTGTTAATATATTAAATTATTAGAGTATTCAATTTGACTTGAAATAAATTAATAAGGTAGATTGTTTGTAGTGCATCATAAGAGACTCTGACTTAAATTTCTAAAATAAAGAAAACAGTTTTTACACAGTGCATTGGTGTGTGTGTACTAAAGAATAGACAATTGTCAAAATTGGTTCTGGATAGATATAGTAAAATGAACACCCCAAATTCAAAACTGAAAGACTGATGCATCTTTTTTGCATAATTTCCTAACACTGACAGCCCATACTGAGACTTAAAAGATAGGAAAACACACATACTGTCAGAAGAATTCTGCACATTCTGAAATTATCTGATAAATAGGACATGACAGTACAATATGATTATGAATCCTGTGTAGTAATGAGTTAAACTGAATTTACAGCAAAATTCATTGTTTGTCTTTGCAAAAAAAAAAAAAAAAGCAAAATAAATTGCGTCTTGCTTCTTTGAAGGGTGTTTATTGTTGCTCGAAGGGTTTACGTGCGTTAATTTGACATACGTAGCAGCCGTCTGATATGTTCTGGTAGACCCCTGTTATGTTAATTATGATGAAAACTTAGGCAATCACAATCCTGAAGATGCATCGGAGACAGAAAAGACACTTGGACATTGCATATCCTCAACTTCTTTGGCAAGAATCAAGAAACAGCAAAGGCCAAGAGGTTGGAGGGACGTTATTTACTGTGTAGTGAGATTTTCCTGTGGTGGAATCACATTAATGTGCACAACAGGACAATGGGGCGCTTTGTCGGGTCTTTGAGTTGAAATTCTGCAGCACATCACATTTTTTAAAACGTGCACTGCGTCTCCATGGCGATGTAAAGCGGGGCATAAAAAGAATTGATTTTAGTGCTGTGAAGGCAATAAACCGCATTATACAACTACAGAAACAAAAACAGGTAAACATCAAAGTGTAAACGTGCTCGTAGTGAGCAATATTCCTTGATTTCCATCCCTTAAAACCTTTGAAACCCCCTAATGCTCATTTATGTACATTTCATGTTTTGCAATATAAAAATCGCCTGCAAAGCAAATTTTAGTGTCAGTTTTACAAAATTTATGAAAGTCAAAATTTGCCTGATTTGCTCATCACTAATCCTGTATAGGGCGGCACGGTGGCGCAGTGGGTAGCGCTGCTGCCTCGCAGTTGGGAGACCTGGGGACCTGGGTTCGATTCCTGGGTCCTCCCTGCGTGGAGTTTGCATGTTCTCCCCGTGTCTGCGTGGGTTTCCTCCGGGCGCTCCGGTTTCCTCCCACAGTCCAAAGACATGCAGGTTAGGTGGATTGGCGATTCTAAATTGGCCCTAGTGTGTGCTTGGTGTGTGGCTGTGTTTGTGTGTGTCCTGTGGTGGGTTGGCACCCTGCCCGGGATTGGTTCCTGCCTTGTGCCCTGTGTTGGCTGGGATTGGCTCCAGCAGACCCCCGTGACCCTGTGTTCGGATTCAGCGGGTTGGAAAATGGATGGATGGATAATCCTGTATAATTAAATGTTGTATTAAGTAATGTCAAAAGTCAGAATGAATTATTATACAGCATACAGAAGGATATCGGACAAAGGTTAAAGTTTTAATGGGACAAACACCAAAGAGAAATTTTCAAAATGGATTGTGTCAGAATTATAAATCTCTATTTTTCTTTTTTTTTTGGTCAAAAATTTAAGAAACAGATATACATTTGAAACTGGTCTTCAGGAACATTTTGGTGTTTAATTAAGTTTTTCAATAAGTGCCTAATCCATTTTTATATTTTTCTTGGCCTTCTAAACTCTAGTTTGAGAACTTGAAAGACTGCATGACAGCATTAAACCATGCTCAGTTGTTTTAAACAAACCCATCTACATTTTTAGAGGACACACTCCACCTAATCCCAGTGTTAGTGAGGATTTGCAGTTATTTGCTAGATGATCTACCTTGGTAAAATCAGTTTAGCTTTCACATTTTCACAACAACAATAAAAGTCCATTTACAGTGTCGTACATGGCTGGGGGTCAGACCCGGCCGGGACGCCTGGAGGGACCGAGAGGTGGCATATTTGTCCTCCGGGCCACAAGGGGGCAACCGCCCTGGAGCAGAAGAGGGCCACGGAAGAGGAGCAGGGAGGCTCAAGTCCATGGAGGCCCGTATCCACCACCAGGGGGAGCCCCGAGCCTCATGGAGCCCGGGACTTATTTACTTCTGCCACACCTATGGAGGACGATCCTTCCAGGGTCACCCGGAATGCTTCCGGGTGCTCTCCTGACACTTCCTCCACACCAGGATGTGACGTCAGGTAGAGCACCTGGAGCTCATCCGGGTGAGGATAAATGGGGCCGCCTCCCTCCTATCAGAGAGATGGAATCGGGAGCAGGAGCAGGACGAAGCTCCTGGAGTGAGAGGACAGGTGGCCCAGGGACGAGGAGAGAGAAGGCCCAGGAGAAGGGTGACTGGGGCTACAGGCACTGTGTTGTTGTGCGCGACTGTGAGTTGTGTTGTGGGAAGACAAATAAACAAGAATTTGTATAAAGATGTGGTCTCCGACTGGTAGTGTCCGGGCAAATATCACAACAGCAATTAATTAGGTACAATCATAACTATCAATCATGTATTAATTAAAATGTATTTTTACAATGTCACTGAGACTTAATGCAGAGTCACCTGATTTTAAGCACCAATGGGGAGACCAAAACCAAAGAAATATCACATTGTGTCAAAAACCCTAACAGGCCCTAAAACTGTAGTAAGAAAGCTAAATCACAGAGCTAACAAGAGATTGCAAAACTCTCCAATACTGTCCAGTCTGCATGAGTAGCTGCCTATTTTAACTATTTCCTAATAGGTACAAACATCTAAGTTGTGAAAACCAAACCAAGACAATGGCCAAAAACACTGTGAAGGACTGGTGCACAGAAACAGAAGTCATTTGGATG
Organism: Erpetoichthys calabaricus; assembly: GCF_900747795.2. Taxonomy (NCBI): domain Eukaryota; kingdom Metazoa; phylum Chordata; class Cladistia; order Polypteriformes; family Polypteridae; genus Erpetoichthys; species Erpetoichthys calabaricus. The sequence continues at coordinate 28,287,282 of NC_041409.2, read as the reverse complement.
CAGAAGCAAAGAGGAGAAAGCTGTTCATAACATAATCTGGTCTCTCCATCTATCCAGGCCTGATTTTATAGCTGGAAGATGACATCACAAGCTAAGGCAGCCACACCCACAGTGTCATGTGATCATACCCCATTTTATAAATTTTATGACTGTCATTTTTGTCCTTGTTTAAAGTGGTCTGATGTGAAGTCTTTAGTTTTTAAATGTAGTGTATTTTAAAAAAGCCATTTTCTTTATTTTACTCATACTATTTGGGACTTAAGGGCTGGATATATGTTGCTGGTATTTTTCCATGTAAAATTTCTTATTAGGCATATTTGAGCAGTCACTTGAGAAAGGAGAAGGATCTGAGGACTGAAAAGTTCCAAATGTAAGTGCAATCTTCAAGAAAGTGGAGTGCCAAGCATACAATCTATATATATAACTAGCAAAATACCAGCGCTTTGTAGCGGAGAAGTAGTGTGTTAAAGAGGTTATGAAAAAGAAAAGGAAACATTTTAAAAATAACGTAACATGATTGTCAATGTAATTGTGTTGTCATTGTTATGAGTGTTGCTGTCATATATACATATATATGTATATATACACACACACAGACACACATAAACATATATATACATATCTACATATACACATATATACATATATATATATATATATATATATATATATATATATATATATATATATATATATATATATATATACATATATATCGGAAGGTTGCCGGTTCAAATCCCGTAAATGCCAAAAAGGACTCTGCTCTGTTGGGCCCTTCAGCAAGGCCCTTACCCTGCAATTGCTGAGCGCTTTGAGTAGTGAGAAAAGTGCTATATAAATGCAAAGAATTAATTAATTATTATATACACATCCACATATATACATATATATATATATATATATATACAGTGGTGTGAAAAACTATTTGCCCCCTTCCTGATTTCTTATTCTTTTGCATGTTTGTCACACAAAATGTTTCTGATCATCAAACACATTTAACCATTAGTCAAATATAACACAAGTAAACACAAAATGCAGTTTGTAAATGGTGGTTTTTATTATTTAGGGAGAAAAAAAAATCCAAACCTACATGGCCCTGTGTGAAAAAGTAATTGCCCCCTGAACCTAATAACTGGTTGGGCCACCCTTAGCAGCAATAACTGCAATCAAGCGTTTGCGATAACTTGCAATGAGTCTTTTACAGCGCTCTGGAGGAATTTTGGCCCACTCATCTTTGCAAAATTGTTGTAATTCAGCTTTATTTGAGGCTTTTCTAGCATGAACCGCCTTTTTAAGGTCATGCCATAGCATCTCAATTGGATTCAGGTCAGGACTTTGACTAGGCCACTCCAAAGTCTTCATTTTGTTTTTCTTCAGCCATTCAGAGGTGGATTTGCTGGTGTGTTTTGGGTCACTGTCTTGTTGCAACACCCAACACGCTTCAGCTTGAGTTGACGAACAGATGGCCGGACATTCTCCTTCAGGATTTTTTGGTAGACAGTAGAATTCATGGTTCTATCTATCACAGCAAGCCTTCCAGGTCCTGAAGCAGCAAAACAACCCCAGACCATCACACTACCACCACCATATTTTACTGTTGGTATGATGTTCTTTTTCTGAAATGCTGTGTTCCTTTTACGCCAGATGTAACGGGACATTTGCCTTCCAAAAAGTTCAACTTTTGTCTCATCAGTCCACAAGGTATTTTCCCAAAAGTCTTGGCAATCATTGAGATGTTTCTTAGCAAAATTGAGACGAGCCCTAATGTTCTTTTTGCTTAACAGTGGTTTGCATCTTGGAAATCTGCCATGCAGGCCGTTTTTGCCCAGTCTCTCTTATGGTGGAGTCGTGAACACTGACCTTAATTGAGGCAAGTGAGGCATGCAGTTCTTTAGACGTTGTCCTGGGGTCTTTTGTGACCTCTCGGATGAGTCGTCTCTGCGCTCTTGGGGTAATTTTGGTCGGCCGGCCACTCCTGGGAAGGTTCACCACTGTTCCATGTTTTTGCCATTTGTGGATAATGGCTCTCACTGTGGTTCGCTGGAGTCCCAAAGCTTTAGAAATGGCTTTATAACCTTTACCAGACTGATAGATCTCAATTACTTCTGTTCTCATTTGTTCCTGAATTTCTTTGGATCTTGGCATGATGTCTAGCTTTTGAGGTGCTTTTGGTCTACTTCTCTGTGTCAGGCAGCTCCTATTTAAGTGATTTCTTGATTGAAACAGGTGTGGCAGTAATCAGGCCTGGGGGTGGCTACGGAAATTGAACTCAGGTGTGATACACCACAGTTAGGTTATTTTTTAACAAGGGGGCAATTACTTTTTCACACAGGGCCATGTAGGTTTGGATTTTTTTTCTCCCTAAATAATAAAAACCATCATTTAAAAAACTGCATTTTGTGTTTACTTGTGTTATATTTGACTAATGGTTAAATGTGTTTGATGATCAGAAACATTTTGTGTGACAAACATGCAAAAGAATAAGAAATCAGGAAGGGGGCAAATAGTTTTTCACACCACTGTATACACATATCAACATATATATACACATACATATACACACACACATATACATATATACATATACACATACATACATACACATACATATATATATATATACACACATACATACATACATATACACATATATATATATATACACACACAGACACATATATATACATATATATATTTACATATATACATATATATATACATATCTACATATATATATACACACATATATATATACATATCTATATATATATATATACACATATATATACATATCTACATATATATATATATACATATTACGATTGTTATAGTTCTCTTTGTATACCACGTTGTCAGTTCAGCACTCCGGATGTAATATGACCAAGCTGTGCAAGCACAGTCTTGAGAATGCAACGTACAGTTGTACAGGAGAAAAGCAATCTTGCCTCAAATCAATGGCAACCTTTTGTAGGTCTATGAACTTAATTTAAACTTTAGGTTTACACGGTGCTTTGTTTCCGACGTGCTGCGTTCAGTCAGTTCACATGAGCCGCTGTCTTGTGTGATGTTGCGATGTCCACGGCTTTATTTAATGTTAGCTAAGACCCGACACTTAAAAATTTCTCGCTACAGCAATTTTTAATCCATTACAAAGTCATCCAAAGTCTTGTTTATACCTCGTGTCTTCTCATTAAAGTTGTATCTCGCGAATATGGTATTGCAAACGGCAGCGGGAGCGTTTCTCATTAAACTTGTATCTCGCAAATATGGTATTACAAACGGCAGCGGGAGCATTTCTATAAACTTAATTTAAACTTATGGTTTACACCGTGCTTTGTTTCTGCAGTAGCGAAGTGATCACTCCTGCTGCGTTCAGTCAGTTCACGTGAGCCGCTCTCTTGTGTGATGTTGCGATGTCCACGGCTTTATTTAATGTTAGCTAAGACCCGGCACTTCAAAGTTTCTCGCTACAGCAATTTTAACTCCGTTACAAAGTGATCCAAATCTCGTTTATACCTCGTGTCTTCTCATTAAACTTGTATCTCGCGAATATGGTATTGCAAACGGCAGTGGGAGCGTTTCTATAAACTTAATTTAAACTTACAGTTTACACTGTGCTTCGCTTCTTATTGTTTCGCTGCCTTCTCAATTGTGTAATGAATGTTTTCTTCAGCGCTCTTTGGGGCTCTTCCTTGTTTTGTACGTACTGTGTTCACAGTCAGTTCACGTGATTACGTGGGAGGCGTGATGACGCGATACGCAACTCCGCCTCCCACGGCCAGCGAGCTGCAGTCCATTACAGTATATGGACTAAAAAGAGGTTCCAGTTATGACCGTTACGCTTTGAATTTCAAAATGAAACCTGCCTAACTTTTGTTAGTAAGCTGTAAGGAATGAGCCTGCCAAATTTCAGCCTTCCATGGGAAGTTGGAGAATTAGTGATGAGTCAGTCAGTCAGTCAGTGAGGGCTTTGCCTTTTATTAGTATAGATTCACTAAGCAGCTGACCATGGCACTCAAGACACACACAAGACAGAGACCATGGGATACGCACAACAGAGCCACGCCTGCCAACTCACAGAGCCCCACCCGCCAACTCTAACCCTCCTCCCGCGTCATGGGATACACACGACCGCGTCCACCCTCACAAACTGTTTTACATGCTGCATACAGCGATTCCCATCCGCAACAAACATGCTTCTTTTAAGATGGTCCTGCAGGAACAGGGAAAACCTTTGTCTACAAAATCCTGATTCATACCATACTAAGAGCATAGTGTTTTTGTTGGCTTGCCTGCCCGCCCGCCTGACTGTTACCAGCATTCACCGCAATGTACTGGAATGTAAAACTATTGCAGCTGCTACCTCACAAACTGTTCCTATTCCCCGGATATCCCTGACCCCATCAGATTCAAATTTGCCTTTTACTTGTACATGCAGACAATTTCCTGTTAGATTAGCCTTTGTAATGACAATTAATAAGGCACAGGGCCAAACTTTCAAAAAGATATGCCTCTATCTGCCAACTCTAAGACCATGGGATACGCACGACCGAGCCCCGCCCGCCAACTCTAACCCTCCTCCCGTGTCCAACCTCGCTCTCGAGGCATGCACACTGCCTGCTCATGTGCCCGCACGCAACACCTTACCAAACATCGCCTCAGACGCTTTTGTCTCTGCTACAGTCCACATGCACCTCTGAGCCACGTTGACTTATTATTGTTATTTTTGGTTCCGCCTGCTTTTCTATATATAATCCACCAAGTCACCTGACCATGGGATACACATGCACGCAAGACAGAGCCCCGCCCACCAACTCTAACCCTCCTCCCGCGTCATGGGATACACACGACAGAGCCCCACCCGCCAACTCTAAGACCATGGGGTACGCACGACAGAGCGTTGTTCTTAGTCACGGAAGCATAGTCATACAGTCTGCTCAACAATACACTGACTACATGAATACTTCCGGAGTTTATGGTGGTGAGGCAGAAATAGTGGCCACTTCCCAAATGCTTCTAGCTACTATCACCATTCACTTCCGAGATATCCCTGACCCCATCAGATTCAAATTTGCCTTTTACTTTTACACGCAGACAATTTCCTGTTAGATTGACCTTTGCAATGACAATTAATAAGACACAGGGACAAACTTTCAAAAAGATATGCCTGTGTCTGCCAAAACCAGTTTTCAGTCATGGACAGTTGTATGTTGCTCTCTCCAGAGTTCTATCTTTTCATTCACTCACAGTCGTATCCTCAAACCCACCCCATTTGGACAACTGTGTCATTCAGGAAGTGTTCACCCATCAATAACAAATTATGCGGCGTATGCTACGCCGCGGGTTGGCTAGTATAATTTGTTGCGACTTTAAAGAAGCCTTTAAATCAGTCCCACACCAAAAATTAATTCTGAAACTAGACAGTAGATATCAGAGGTAATCTACAAAACCGGGTCTCAAGTTGGCTAACTGTCAGGAGGCAAAGTACAGATGAGAGGACAATGCTTCACATGGAGTGGAGTCATCAGTGGAGTCCCTCAGGAGTCTGTCCTTGGTTTGTTACTTTTTCTTATGTATATTAATGGCATAGATTTTTGTGTAGTTAATAACCTTATGAAATTCGCAGATACTAAAATTGGAGTATTGGAAGACACTGAAGATGCAGCAAAAACAATTCAAAAGGGTCTGGACAAGCTATAGAACTGCGAGCGCTTGGAAAATGCAGTTTAATGTAGAAAAGTGAAAAGTGCTACAAGTGGGAAACAGGAACATCAATTATAAATACAAGATGGGAGACACTGCTGTAAAGGAAGCAACCTCTGAAAAAGATTTAGGACTTTATGTTGACACATTTTCATAATCAAACGAATGTGCAGAAGCTATTAAAAAGGCAAATAAAATGGTAGGCTATATTGTAAAAACAGTTGAATATAAACCAGGGGATGTTACCTTCAGACTATATAATGCACTATTCTGAGAATTGTGTGCCATTCTGGTCATCACAGTACAAGTAAGACATAGCAGCACTTGAAGCTGTGGGGAGAAGAGCAACCAGGTGCATCTCAGAACTTAAGGTCATGTTGTTTTCTGAGAGATTAAGAGAATTAAACCTGTTTAATCTCAAGCTCAGAAGACTGTGTGGGGACCTAATCCAGGTCTTCAGAATCCTTAAAGGCATTGATAAAGTAGATCCAGCAGAATTATTCCAACTTAATGGTGAATCACGTACTCAAGGACAGGTAGGACTGAAGCCAGGGAGCAAGTCTTTAAGCAAAGAGTTGTGGGAATCCAGAACAAACTACAAAAACATGTAGTTGAAGACAAAACTTTGACAATCGTTAAGAAGTATCTGGATGAAATATTGGGACATCCTCACTATTGCTAAACAAACAAGTATGATGGAGTCCTGTCATTTGTCAAATTTCTTATATATCTTATGTTTTATATATATATATATATATATATATATATATATATAAAGAAGCAATCTGAAAATTACATTTGTGATATTTGTTGGAGAAAGAACCAGTGTGCACAATCACAGTTAGTGCGTGTAAAGCCTCTCTACAAATAGTGTATTTTTCCTTTAACTTATACAAGACATAATATAAATTGATATAATTATAATTTGTACATTGTACTTATGTGTCTGATCTAAAAGTTTTAAATGTACTGAATACTGAATTCCTTTTGTGAGAAGTACTACCAGGTCCCAGCTTCACTTGGTCATATGTTTTGGCTTTGTTCTTGAATTACATTAAACATTTAATAAAAACAGGCAGAGCTTAATGCCTATAGTATAGTAAAATTAAACTAGAAAAACCTTAATTGATTTTCATTTTGAAATGTCTTATGATTTTGTATACCTTTGAAATTAACTTTTTTCAAGTTTTAATGAACAGGAATCACCTCAGTGATTGCACAAAATACGGCCTCCATACTTGGATAAAGCCATTGTTTCTCAATCCGTGGAGCAACCTTAGATCTGACAGCTTTTCATTCTGCTCAGTTTCCTGTTTTATTACTGGTGGTGAAATGAGGAAAGTTACATTTACTGTTAATAAGGAAAATAAGCTTAGTGTTGTAAACTGTATACATGATGTAACCTTATTATTGTGATGTTTTCAAAACAAACAGAACTACTATAGCACAAGAATTACTTTGTTTGTTAGAGATACTTGGTTTGATTACTTTTTGGATTTACCATTTTCTTAGATTACTTTACTGGAATTGTCTGAAATTGAAACCCAGACCATTAAATACTTCTTTAACCTAAAAATCACAAAACATAATTCATGATTCTTCAAATTCCTCCATCACATCCATCCATGCTGGCAGACAAGCTGCCATTGCTATTATGAATACTTTTAAATATTCAGATGAAAGATGGAGACAGTTAAATGAATTATTCAAACATTTTATATGCCTCACATTACTACAACTGTAAAAACCTTGACTGACAATGCTAATAAAATACACTGATCAATGAACTGTTGGCTGCTTTGCTATAAAATCAATACACTTAGAAGCCCATTTCTTACGTACGTCCTAAGATCTATACAAATTCTACTTATTCCATTCATTTTTTTAATGAGGAGTTTTCGTCCTCATTTGCACTCTTATATTATTTATTTGCCAGCTGCAGAATGTATTGTACTGTCATAACTGTATGTTTGTTATTTTTGATATTGACATTTTATATTAAGTATGTTATTACCGTTTCCTTACCATTTTGGATTCCCTGTCAAACTCACTTCATTAATTTTATTATCAAACTCACAGTTATAGCTCCCATAAGGAACTGTTTTATATTTAATAATACATTTTCAGCTGCTGCTGTATGATGATACAGTGATCTGTGAACCATGAGGATTATGTGATGCAAGTGCAGTGCAAGATGCCCTGAATGAGAAGCTATACAGAGCAGGCGATGAATTAAAGAAGGGCTTTCCTGACAGAGAGGTTGAGGCGTCTGCACAACATGTCATCACCCAGTAAGAGAAAGAGGATAGTGTGGGTGGTCAAGAAGAGGCCGTACAGATGTAACTGTTAAGAAAACCTGTCTAACCAAGAAAATTGGACCAGGTACCAGATCTAGGTCAATCTAAAATTAATTAAGATGATATGAACTGTTTTAAGTGATTTTCTTAGTACCTGTGTGTAGAAGAAGGCAATTTATTTGTGCTTCAAAGTGTTAAGATAGATTATAGACAATATTTCAAATTGTATGCTTAAACTGTAAGTGCTCTTTCCTTCTGCTTGAACTCTTTGCCTCCTTATAAGTAACTTGTCTAACCACAGAAAGAGGAAGAGTTAGTAGAAGGCAGTTTTACAGAGATGGAACTTTTATGCAGTTAGCAAAGCAGAAAGAAACCTTGTACTAACCAGCACAAGTTAGAGAAAGGTCAAAACTTTCAACAGCAAAATTATATTTTAAGAAAGGCCAAGTTCCAAAGGTCATTTTCTGGACTTTCCGCATGAGTAAAAAATGAATATCTTTGTACGTGCATGTGTGCTGGCCTGTCAAAATAACATTGGACAGAGAAGGGCAAGGGATGTTCACCTTGGCCCTGACAAGCTTTAAAAAAGTCAGTTTGAACTGAAGACAGAGAAGAAGCAGGAAGAACACAGCCACACCTCAATGTAACCTTAAGAAACTAAATGCCACACACATTGGATGTGTCGGCCAGCATCGCCTACAACAGCACCTGAAATAGATAGCCAGGTTATATTCTTGAGATTTGCTACACCCATTTATTTTTATTTTCTTTCACTTTTTGGTACCTCTCTCTCTCTCTCTCTCTCTCTCTCTCTCTCTCTCTCTCTCTCTCTCTCTATATATATATATATATATATATATATATATATATATATAACATATATATATATATATATATACAGTATATGCATATATAAAATCCAACGTCTGTCCGTCTGTCTGTCTGTCTGTCTGTCTGCTTTTCACGAGAGAACTACTACAATAAGATGCTGCAGATGTTCTATCAGACAGTTGTGGCGAGCGCCCTCTTCTACGCAGTGGTGTGCTGGGGAGGCAGCATTAAGAGAAAAGACGCCTCACGTCTGGACAAACTGGTGAGGAAGGCAAGCTCTATTGTTGGCATGGAGCTGGACAGTTTAACATCTGTGGCAGAGCGAAGGGCGCTCAGCAGGCTCTTATCAATTATGGAGAATCCACTGCATCCACTAAATAGTATCATCTCCAGGCAGAAGAGCAGCTTCAGCAACAGACTGCTGTCACTGTCCTGCTCCACTGACAGATTGAGGAGATCGTTCCTCCCCCAAACTATGCGACTCTTCAATTCCACCCGGGGGGGTAAACGTTAACATTTAACATTATACAAAGTTATTGTCTGTTTTTCACCTGCATTATTATCATTCTTTAATTTAATATTATTTATTGTATCAGTATGCTGCTGCTGAAGAATGTGAATTTCCCATTGGGATTAATAAAGTATCTATCTATCTATCTATCTATCTATCTATCTATCTATCTATCTATCTATCTATCTATCTATCTATCTATCTATCTATCTATCTATCTATCTATCTATCTATCTATCTACTTAATGGATTTAGTTTTTTTTTTTAATTTGCTCAAACATTTTGGTTGATTTTGCAACTTCTCTCATCACACTAAGTATCACAGTTAGCTTGCAGTGCCGATTTGTTTGCGTGAATCTGAGATGCAGTGGGCGCAGGGCCTCTGTTTCGAGTTGTTCTACCTCTCGCCATGTGTTGGAGCATACCTTTCCTCTGCTTAGCTAGCGATATGTGTTTGTTCAACAGACATTATCATCTACAGATTGTTAAGGAGTAACATTGGAGTTGATCTACCTCTCGCCATGTGTTGGAGCGCACCTTGCCTCTGCTTAGCTAGCGATATGTGTTTGTTCAACAGACATTATGATCTACAGATTGTTAGTAGTAACATTTAGTAACACTGGAGTTGATCTGCCTCTCACCACGTGTTTGAGTACACCTTTTGCCTCTGCTTAGCTAGTGATACCTGTTTGTTCAACAGACATTATCATGTATAGATTGTTAAGGAGTAATGTTTGACATTTTTGAGAGAGAGATCAGAGCTATGTGCATTTTAGAGGGGAGCTGCTGATTGCCAGAGATATCATGGACACGTGCTCTTCTCCCCACACGGTTCAGAACTGAACACCATGAGATACAGTGCCAACGTTTGACGGTGGAGCGTACCTACCTTCTGCTTAGCCAGAACTACATTTTTTTTTTATTTCATTTTTAAAGTTTGTCCTTTTTCAAAACTATATGTGGGCAAAGTCACGGGGGACAGCTAGTTAATAATATTTAAAAATTTTAAAGACTATAATAACTGAATAAAAGTTTACTGCCTGCTCTCCTTGCTTGCATTTCATGTTTCCTCTATCCAGGGGTATAAATGAATAAAGAGAGGATGTCCTCTAATAGGGAAAGTGGAGCACAGTAGTAGCCAGTTCTGGATGCAGAGCGGATTCATTTAGTTCCAGGTACAAGTATGTTGTGTCGGTGGGCTGTTTTTTCTTCTTGGCCAGATGAGTGCAAGAACAAGAGTTGGGTTGGAAAACAAGTTAGGATGGGGTCACCTCACAACCCTTCCATGATAAAACATGGCGTATTGTAAAACAATGCTGGAGTTTGAGGATGGGCTTCATCACAATGGCTGCCTTTATTAGCTGATACTGATAGCATGGATTAAAGGCAGACTTTGAGCATATTCACAATAGTTTAAAATGCAGAGTTTTGAGTCAGCTACTCCTGCTATTTTGCAGTCACGCTAACACTGATGGCTAGGATTGCAATTGTCATACAGTTAACAGTCAGTGGTGTTAATCTAAACAGCAGTGCATATTGTCTTACTTGACACTCTCACTAGAGGCAGACTGCTCACCAACCAAAGTTTGCACATTCAAAAACTGAGAACTGATAGCTTGATTCCCCTCAGGGGTGGCCTGCTGTTGCGGTGAATAGAATGCAAAATTAATGGGGGTCAGATAGGGAATTAGTCATCTGATACCTGTTACAGTTACTTGTGGACGCTTATAGATGAAGAACTAAAAGAAAGCTGAAGTGAGTTTCAGGTAATAAGCAGTGTTCCCTGGATATTAAGCCCAGTAATTTTAAAGAACTTGTTAATAAATACGGATAAAATAACTCAAAGGATTCTCCAGTCTCAGTTAGGATAGAAAAACAGTACTAAGTGTGTTAAAGAATAATATATGCCAAGCTATATTTGTCAGCAATGTTGGCCAGTACTATTACTTACCAAAATCATGGAAAACCTTAATGAAGGAAATGAGAGGCCTCAGATAAACGTTGAGTTTTTTTCCTACCTTTAAGAAACCTGAGACAACAGCCATCTCCCAGATGATTATGCCTCCATCCAGTAGAGGTCACAGCAGCCAAACCTCTTTAAAAGTTTACATCCTGTTGTTCTGTTAAGCACAGGAAGACAAATCTGATGCAGAGGTAGAATTCATTCAGAAACCGATGCAGAGGGAAAATTTGCTGTTCATCTATATTCAAAGCTGTGTCCACAAGCCACGGTTTTCAGGTTGCTTTTGCATTACTTTGTCTTAATAGTATTGTGGCCCAAAGATAAGATAATAGGTCTCTGATAGGAGATAAATAGTAGTTAAGGTCTCATACAGTATATAAAAAGCCAAAGAGAACAACAAAAGAAGAGTCAACTTTGTTTGAGCCAAAAAGTCCATACAAGGCAAAGAACAATACCAAAAATGACATTCATAGTATCAAAAGTCAAAAAGTCATTGCAGAAATCCCAAGCCCTGCAATGTAACCAAATTTAAAGTTTGCAGATTCTTGCCAAAATATTTTTTTTTCATCCAAAAGTTGGAACTGTGTCCTGTACACCATTATCTTAAATAATGTTTGTATAATGATGTGATGTGCAACTCAGTATGATGCTACACAGTTAGCACCAAGCTGTGCTACCAACAGCAACATGGAGGTGTACCATGCCAACAGTCACGGTGAAGTGACCAGGAGATTAAAGGTGAGCTGAAGGACATGTTCAGAAGAAGTAATGAAGCATTAGAATCAGAACGATAATTAGAACTGAGTGACCAAATGAGGACAAAATGAAAGCAGAAGTTAAGGCAGCGCTTCCCGATTCATTTTACCCTCGCACCCCCTGTAACGAATGAGGCCGATTTCTCAATCCCTTGGTTTGAGAAGAAGTATGAAAAAATATGAGGTTAACGCAGAAAAACAGATCACCAATTGAAGCTTTATGAATAATGGATACTTTATTTACAGCTAACAAGAGGGTGGAAAGAGCAGCCTTCCACACCTCAACCACACAAAATACAAGTATGAAACAATGTTCTTTATAAAGAAATTTATATAATACCCACGCAGCACTAAGTGCAAGGCCTCACACCCTTCTCCCCATGTTCATGTCTGTATATCAAGCTAGGAGCTAATTACCTCCAAAATTCACAAAGGTGTCAGTTATATTGTCACCTCCATAAATAAAGAAAACTGAGATTTTAATCAATTTTAACTTTGTAATCTTAACTCCAAACAAAATAAATATCAGAATATGACTCCTCTTAAGTCTAAACCCTAATATACCCTAATACATATAAAAACATTTATTACTACAGACGGCACCCATTTAGAAAAATGAGTCAAAGTGGTGCCAATAATATAATATAAATCACATGAAAAAATTACAACATTAATAAAACACAATTCATTTGAGAAAATTTTGAATCAACATTATGGGTTAGGTGCCCAAATACATTATAACAAAGAATCCCCAGCAAAGGACAAAATCTTCTTTCTATATATGTATGTACTGTATATGTAACTAATATCCCAGTCTTCATCTTACTTCATTCCATATGTCTTAATATTCATTTACGTTCTGTTTCAGCCCCAGCATGTAGAATGTTGAACGAGTCTCCACATAATGGCCTAGTGGAGAGCATCAGTATTTTCTGTCACAGTAGAGTTGGCATACCTATCATGATCTTCAGTCACTGGTCTGCTGCCTGGATCCTTACTCAGACTGGATACAGTGGACATGTTAGAAGCTTTGGTAAATGAAACAAGGATGTTCCAAACAATTCCCAGACTGAATAAATAAACTGACAAAAAATAAAAGTCCACACATTTTACGCGAACCAAACAATGTAGCTAGAATACATGAGAAAGCCCACCTATGATGAGCTGTAAGCCCGTATCACAGGAGAATAGCAGAACTTGGATTTTAACCAAAATAGCTCTGCTGGCTTCTAGTATTACTTCTTGCATTAACTTAAGTTTGGGTGAATTGTTTCTATGTTTTAAAACCCCATCTACATCTGACTTTTCATTGTATTTTCATTTTTAAAGGACTCAGTCATGAATTGAGATTATTCTTACTTCATAACATCTCTCTCCTGGTATAAGCTTAGGGTGGCTCATGAACACTGCTGAAAACAAGCTGTGCTATGGACCAGCTTTTAAAAAAACAAAAAACAGAAATAATTCCTATCACTTAATTCTGACAGCCTGGATGATCCTGCATTGTGTGGCAGGCCATCAAACAATTTATCCCACATTTTTCAATTGCATTTACATCCCACTTGTCTCATTCCAGAAATAAAGAAATTACAGAGTTGGAGGTAAAACGTCAAAACCTTGAAGAAGTCTTCCTGCCATTTTTGATGACAGCTTTGAAGTGCAAATCACTGCAATAAGGTCATAGTTGAATTCTCATTTAACATGCTATGTTTAAGTTCTGACTTACTTTATTCAAGCTTGCTAATATTTGTAAGGAAGAGCTTCTAGCAGGCCTTCTGTTGCTGTGAGTCAGTACAGTATAAATTATTTTTTGTTTTTATACCTTCATTTAAGTTCTAGACCAGTAAAATAATAAAAGAGCCAAAAAAGAAATTTATTGAATTAAAAATACATATTGCTGGTGTTATTGGTTCAGGCTGCTAAACTTTTTGCCAATAGATTACAAGTTATGGTCTAAAAACTTACTAAATCTTATTTGGCTATTGATAATATTCATTGCTTTCTTCACATCACAGATAATACCATTTCTGTTCAGGCCTCTTCCACTCTTTTATGTGTAGACGATGAAAAGACATTTGACCACTTACATTGGTTCTACCTCGAGGAAATCACTATATAGGCCTAAATTCGAAATTTATTTTTTAAATTGAAACTTTATACTCCATCCCTTGGACAGTTTTAATAAAAAATGTTTAAGTTGGCTTCTATACAGGTGTCTATTTTCTCCTGCTTTGGTTCTCTCTCACTGGAATGCTTTGGCTGTTAATCTCCCATAGAATTATAAAAAATGACACTTTAACATTTAAACACCATGTGTACATGATATAGTTGTTATTCTCAGCAATACTTTCCCAGATTTATCAAATATTCTTAAGTTATCCAATTCATTCAGACTCATATATGGGTAAAAATGACTTTTCTCTGTAAATTAGTGCTACTGGGTCGCAGACATGCTTATTATGGGTCACCCACATGATTGGGTAGTAGCGTAAGCGGAGTTCATCCAAGCCTGAATTCTGTGCCAAATGACATATCGCCCTCTCTTTAGTGTTGTATTGATTGCAGTAGTATTAGAAACAGCACCATTGATACATCATAAAGAACCTTGTATCTGTGACACGAAAATATAATAAACTAGCCAACCCGCAGCGTACCATATGCCGCATAATCAGGCTGGGTTTTTAATGATTTTTAAGCACAGGGAAAAAATTAACATTTGAAAAATCCGGAGGAGAGGGGAAGGATGTCCATTATGCCCCATCTGTCATGCTAGTCTTCTGATTTCTCGTTCAGTAACCTGTGAGTAGTGATGGGGGGTTTAGGGGCTGAAGCCTCGCGAAGCATCAACACGTTTGAAGCAATTGTGTCGGAAATCGTATCGAAGCTTCGAAGCATTTAACACTCACTTCTCTAGTGACACCTCCTGGCCATTTTCATTAACGTTACAGAAACTTATGATACACTTGAATGACGTCTGTTAAAACTCGTATTGCTTTTATTTTTTCACAGCTACAGACTGACAACGAAGAGAAGGGTTTGTCAGCAGCTTCTAGTGTGTGATGTATAAAAAATATAAATATAACTTCTTTAACTGCCTTGTGGCGCTGTAGTAGTATGGCTGCTTTGCAGTAAGGAGACAGTGGAAGACTGTGGGTTCACTTCCTGGTTCCTCCCTGTGTGGATAGCAAATTATCCGCGACAAACAAACTGTTTTACACGCTGCAAACCAACCCGCGGCGTAGTATACGCCGCTTTTTCAATGTTTTTTAAGGAGAGGGAAAAAAATGAACATTTGCAAAATCCGTAACGCTGCTTTGAGTAAGTACAATGCACACACGTTTAGTTTGTTGGTGACTTTTTGCCAGCTGTCTTTCCTGGTTTGGGCTGTTTTTGCAGTGTTACCGCTTGTGCATATTAAATCTTGAATTCCTTTGAGTAACTAATTAACTAACACACACCCAACCCACTCAACTTGTGTGAAAAAAATGCGCCCGTTCTTTCATCATTTTGTTGCAGCAATATACATTGTGTTTTCACTCAGCGCGGAGGTGCGCATTCATCTCGGATTATTACATCCAGCTAATCTGCTACACGACTGCGTTTGAAAAACCGACTTATCCGAGATGAGTTTCACCGGCATTAATGATTAGGAATCTGGTTGAAACAAAACACTGCAGCCACAGGGGTTCAGCAGGACCGAGTTTGGGAAACACCGCTGAACACTCGTGGCTCTTGCCAACTCACGGCATATCATATGTCGCATAATTATGTATTGATGGGTGAACACTTTCTGAACGACACAGTTGTCTAAACAGAAGTGAAAGTAAAATCGAGCCTGGTGCATTCTTTAACTGCATTCTCTGTCTTGTAGCGCAGTGGTAGTGTTGCTGCTTTACAGTAAGGAGACTGTGGAAGATTTTTGGTTCGTTTGGGCTGCATTTGCAGTGTTACCGCCTGTGTATATTAAATCTTGAAATCCTTCAAGTAACAAATTAACTAACACCCACCCACACACACACAGCTTGTGTGAAAAAATGCGCCCGTACTTTCATCATTTTGTTGCAGCCTATCAAAGACTTGCTGCCCCCAACTCAAGGTGGCTCAGAGGTCCATGTGTAGCGTACAACAGATGAACATAAATGACGCCGTTTTTTTCGAGGCGCCCAGTTAGTGGGCGTGGCTCTGCGAGTTGTCGTCATATCCAATGGTCATAGAGTTGGTGGGCGAGGCTCTTTCCTACTTGTCGGCGGCTTGGTGAATCCACGCCTCTTCCTGCGTGCTTTCATGGGTGTCTTCCCCTTCTGGCGTCGACTTTGTGAATTATATATATAGATTGATAATATTTTGCTAGTTAAAAATGAGCTTGCTACTGTTGTGACTTTGCAGTTTACAAAATTTGGTTTTGTGTCCCTCGCAATTCGGAAATGACATTGGAATATTAGAGTGAGATGTAATAAATTAGGCTGACAATCTCGACTATCAGGTGCGTATGGAATGCCATTTGTGCCAACATGAAAAAAAAAGGTATTTATGAAAGAAATAATCGCATGAAAAAGTGCAATGATATTTATAAATTAGTTATTACATCATGTATATACAGTGCAGGTGTGTTTGTCCAAAATTTTTAAAGTTCTGTAAGATTCAGAATTCAGGCAACAGTGTGACACGTGTTCAAATAATTCCGCAGTCCAAGTATCTTTGTTTTAAAAGTTTTAGTAAAGTTCAAAAGAGAACAGTTCACACAAAAATAGAGAGACATTGATATTGCAAAGAAAGGAAAAGTTCTTGTTTAAAGAAAGTTCTATCTTGTTTCATTTCTCCCTATATACTGTATGATCATACAGTCGTAGTTTTAAAAGCATTTTTAGTTTCATACAACATTTATAAAACAATGAGGAGATGGTCAGAAAACTGTATGCCAATGTTCTAGTTGTGAGCTAATCTAAGAGTCTATGCTCCTAGCACAGAGACTTATTTCCTAACCAGCTTAATTAACACTCTGTTTGTACAGAAATAGCTAAGAAAACTCCATTGCATACTAATTTGCAGGGGGAAAAAGATTATAGCATAATCTAAGTAACTACAGTATGTGAAACTGATATTCTGTTCAAATTAGCAGACGCTCATGTGAATTTAACATTAACATTTACTCTCAAAGATTCAGTTCAATATTGACTGAAAGTTCCACTATAATATATAAATAGCCCTTAAAAATAAGGTAATTTTAAAAACAAACTTGTAAAAGTCAAATTAAAAGTATATTATTGAAAATTAATGAAACACTGATGTAGCATTTCATGCAATAACTAGTAGTACTAGTGATTATTGTCATCAAATATTGTGTTTTATGTTACAGTTATTTTTACAAGGTTTATTTATTTATATAGTTCATCCATCCATCCATTATCCAACCCACTATATCCTAACTACAGGGTCATGGGGGTCTGCTGGAGCCAATCCCAGCCAACACAGGGTGCAAGGCAGGAAACAATAAGCAAAAACTTTGGCAGCATTTTGCTTTGAAATGGAAACTAATTTTTCTATTTTTAGAGTCAGAAACAGAGAAAAGGTTAAGCACTGAATATTTTATAAAATAAATTCAGTAGTTCAATCTAGTATCTATATGTATTGTAACTTTCTCAGAAGAAACTCTATATATATAAAATCCAACGTCTGTCTGTCTGTCTGTCCACTTTTCACGAGTTTTTTCTAGAATATTCTTGAACATTCTGGTTGATTTTGCAACTTCTCTCATCACACTAAGTAGCATAGTTTGCTTGTGGTACCGATTTATTTGTTCAAATCCGAGAGACATGGGGAGGGGAGTGAAGGGGGGGGCGGGACCTTCTTCACCAACGCGTCAGCCTCGGGGCGAGTACCTTACCTCCGCTTAGTTAGCGAACGAGAGAACTACTTCATGGATTTAGATGGTTTTTTTTCTATAACTTGCTTGAACATTACAGTTGATTTGGTGACTTCTCTCAACGCGCTAAGAATCATAGTTCGCTTGCAGGAGCGATATATTCATGCTAATCCGAGACAGATGCTGCGGGCCGAGGGGAGGGGAAAGTGTGACGTCAAGAGTGGGGATCTGGACAGGACCCTCCTCATTGTCCTTTTTTACTAACACACGGGCAGAGCCATGGAGCATGGCTAGTATAACATAAACTGAAAATGAATAGAATAAAATTTTTAAAAAGTCCAGATTTTATGGTAAAAAGACCCACCAGACCTGGGAGGCTGGCTAAGCCTCTGCTGTTACGGCATACATTACATTTAAATGTGTAACAGAGGTGCAAAGAAGATACTGCGTGAAGTTTAACATGCTTCGATGAGGAAGAATTCCTTCACTGTTTTAAAGTGACTCAATAAATTTCAATCTACTGGTAGTGTGAAGGACATAAGAACCTTTTGAGAAGGATGTGAGAACCACAAGAGCTGCAAGAACATAAGAAAATATCAAAAGGTTGAGCCAAGCAGCAGGCATTCAGCACAATGTTCATCAACAGCATTAATATAATAATTTAGCTATTTTTTTGCTCAGTTTATTGAATCATTGAATTAAAACTGAAATATGGTTTTTGCAAACTTATATATATATATATATATATATATATATATATATATACATATATATAAAACTATTAATTTTGTAGCTCATTTGAAAAATGTTATTTAAGACAAGGTAAAAGAACTGCATCAATTACATTTTTTGTACTGGTTTATTCCTTATCTGGTGCCATGTGTCAAATGACTAGCTAAGTGATCATTCACACTGTTCTTTCAAAAATCATCATAGCCTTGCACTGAACCCCAAGAATTTCTTTATACTTTACTAAATCTCACACTAAGCACTGGTTGTGATATACCTCATGAATATATTCCTTATTTTGAATGATAATTATTATTTTTCCTAACAATATGTTTGGTTTCCATTTTTCTCTTTTAGCAATATTCATGCACTGTATAAGAAATATTTGAAAGGAAGCTAACACATCTACTGTTTTTTATTGTATGGCCATTGTTATTTGCCAGTGTGTGGCCCTGCAGTCATTATGATAATAATGTGCTTCTTGGGTTCTGGTATGATACAAATTTTATTTTTTGGGCTTTCAGATTACAAAGTTTATACCACTGTTTCTAATCAATATTCTCTTCTCCCAACATACTTGTCTCTACATAAATGAAGGGTCTACAATATGAAAGCTACTAGTTGCCACAATTTATTTCGTCCTCATTAAATCTGTTCTGAAATCTATCATTAAATGTAGAAATTTGGTAGCTTAAAGAAAAACATACCTTGCACAAGCAATCCTCCTTCTTTATGAACCACAAAACGGGGCAGATATTCTTATTGTTTGTATTCTGTTTTTGTGGTGTATCAGAAACATTTCATGTGCTGGATGTTGTCTGACCTGTATGGGGACTGCCTCATTCTTAACTCCTCGTTCTTGAATTTACAATTTAATTCATGTAGTATATGTTTTTTACAGATAACTTTAATCTTTTTCTTTCACATCTTCTATGTTCTCTTTGCTGAAGTGGTTGCCTCTATGGTTATATCAAACCCCAAGAAGGTGTTATGCCACAGAAGTTGCTACCTGCTTTCCTGATGAACCAGGCACTTGTTTGAATATGTGTTGGATCCATACTTATTTTTAACAAATAGCATTCAGCTACAGCTGCTCAGCCATGGAAATATATATATATATATATATATATATATATATATATATATATATTTGCAGTTGGAGATCCACAAAGGGAGAAAAAACGAATCACGTATCATAAAATAGTTTTATTCCTGAGCTTTCAACCCCTGTCAGGGGTCTTCATCAGAGGATAATGCTTAGACTTACAAGAATCAAAGGCAATATATGGCAGCACATTCGGGGGGGGGGGGGGGGGTGGAGGTGACTAAGTCCGTATGATCAAAGGGGGGGGGGGTGTATCATTAAATTAAAGTGCATATGTCCTTCTTAAGTTGGCATATGCTGGGTTTATGTCCAAGTGTCTGTTGATGGCATTTTCATCTGATAGCCAAGACTCGGCCAACTCTCTGGCGCTTTTTGTACTGGCCTTAAATTTTACTTTCACGTTGTCCCAGTTGAATGTGTGTCCTGTCGACCCTCTGCAGTTTGCATATCAGGAGAAGGTGGGAGCGGAAGATGCCATCATCTATATGCTACACCGATCCCTCTCCCATTTGGACAGAGGCAGTGGTGCTGTAAGAATTATGTTTCTAGACTTCTCTAGCGCCTTCAACACAATCCAACCTCTGCTCCTTAGGGACAAGCTGACAGAGATGGGATTAGATTCATACCTAGTGGCATGGATCGTGGACTATCTTAAAGACAGACCTCAGTATGTGCGTCTTGGGAACTGCACGTCTGACATTGTGGTCAGCAACACAGGAGCGCCACAAGGGACTGTACTTTCTCCGGTCCTGTTCAGCCTATATACATCGGACTTCCAATACAACTCGGAGTCCTGCCATGTGCAAAAGTTCGCTGATGACACTGCTATCGTGGGCTGTATCAGGAATGGGCTGGAGGAGGAGTATAGGGACCTAATCAATGACTTTGTTAAATGGTCCGACTCAAACCACCTACACCTGAACACCAGCAAAACCAAGGAGCTGGTGGTGGATTTTAGGAGGCCCAGACCCCTCATAGACCCAGTGATCATCAAAGGTGACTGTGTGCAGATGGTGCAGACCTATAAATATCTGGGAGTGCAGCTGGATGATAAATTAGACTGGACTGCCAATACTGATGCGCTGTGCAAGAAAGCACAAAGCCGGTTATACTTCCTTAGAAGGCTGGCTTCCTTCAACATCTGCAATAAGATGCTGCAGATGTTCTATCAAACAGTTGTGGCGAGCGCCCTCTTCTACGCAGTGGTGTGCTGGGGAGGCAGCATTAAGAGGAAAGACGCCTCACGCCTGGACAAACTGGTGAGGAAGGCAGGCTCTATTGTTGGCATGGAGCTGGACAGTTTAACATCTGTGGCAGAGCGAAGGGCGCTCAGCAGGCTCCTATCAATTATGGAGAATCCACTGCATCCACTTAATAGTATCATCTCCAGACAGAAGAGCAGCTTCAGCGACAGACTGCTGTCACTGTCCTGCTCCACTGACAGACTGAGGAGATCGTTCCTCCCCCAAACTATGCGACTCTTTAATTCCACCAGGGGGGGTAAACGTTAACATTTAACATTATACAAAGTTATTGTCTGTTTTTTTTTTTTTTCACCTGTATTATTATCATTCTTTAATTTAATATTATTTATTGTATCAGTATGCTGCTGCTGAAGAATGTGAATTTCCCATTGGGATTAATAAAGTATCTATCTATCTATCTATCTATCTATCTATCTATCTATCTATCTATCTAGTATGTGCATATATCAAAGATAGTGCGTCCTTTCTTCTGACGGCGTTGCGATGTTCCTGTACACGTGTTCCGGAATCGGCATTACAGCGCTTGAATGACGTATCCATCGCCGAGGACGAGATCATGGTCTCGTTTGATGTTATATCGCTATACACCATGATCCCGATCCAACTGGCCACAGAAACATTATTAATGAAACTGGATAGTGACCCCACCATAGAGACAAGAACCAAACTGTCCATCAAAGACTTAATGCACCTAATATCACTTTGCCAAAAAACGCACTTTCATTTCAATGGCAAGTATTACACACAGAAAGAAGGCATGCCGATGGGATCACCGTTATCGGGACTCCTAGCTGAACTGGTAATGCAACGATTTGAAAACATAGCTTTATCCCAGATTACACCCAAAATTTGGATACGCTATGTAGACGACACATTCGTCATATTAAGAAAGAACCAGCTGAATGAATTCTTCAATCATATTAACACAATATTCCCTGCAATCCAGTTCACAATGGAAAAAGAAAATAATCGACACATCAATTTCCTGGACATTTACATCAAAAGAAATAGTGACGCCACCTTGACCACAAGTGTTTACCGTAAACAATGCCACGCAGACAAGATTCTACACTATGCCAGCAATCACCCGGTATCTCATAAACGGAGCTGCGTGAAAACCCTATTTAAACGAGTCCACACTCATTGTAATACCAAGGAAACAAAAATTAATGAGAGACGCTATCTGTTTCAACTTTTCACCTCAAACGGATACTCAAAATCATTCATTAATCGGAGTCTACACAGCAGGCGCCAAAGGAATCAGCATACAAGCGACGTAAATCAGAACCCCCACCCCACCTGGCATTCACTCCCGTACCACCATAATGTGTCAGAAGGCACGGCACGCACCCTGACCAAGTGGGGCATCAAAATAGCACATAAACCCACCAACAATCTGCGCACGGTCCTGTTTAATGCTAAAAAACAAGAAATCGACAGCCGAAACACGAAACGCAGTTTATAGTATTCCATGCAATTCTTGCTCAGCTGTATACATAGGACAAACGTCAAAAAAAATCTCAACACGTGTACAGGAACATCGCAACGCCGTCAGAAGAAAGGACGCACTATCTTTGATATATGCACATACTAAATCGACAGGACACACATTCAACTGGGACAACGTGAAAGTAAAATTTAAGGCCAGTACAAAAAGCGCCAGAGAGTTGGCCGAGTCTTGGCTATCAGATGAAAATGCCATCAACAGACACTTGGACATAAACCCAGCATATGCCAACTTAAGAAGGACATATGCACTTTAATTTAATGATACACCCCCCCCCCCCCTTTGATCATACGGACTTAGTCACCTCCACCCACCCCCCACTGAATGTGTTGCTATATATTGCCTTTGATTCTTGTAAGTCTAAGCATTATCCTCTGATGAAGACCCCTGACAGGGGTTGAAAGCTCAGGAATAAAACTATTTTATGATACGTGATTCGTTTTTTCTCCCTTTGTGGATCTCCAACTGCAAATATGCAAACCGTATCACAGACCTTCTCTTCCATATATATATATATATATATATATTGTGAGGGATGGCCGGCCATTTACCCCGGCCAATACCCCCAGGCAGCTAGATGGATCCCTCCCTGTAGCATGGAAGTGCCCCGAAGACCAGCAGGGAATTATGGACAATGGAGTTTTTATTCCCAACCCTGCTGGACACCGTGGGGCCCACCAGAGGACGCTGCAGGGAGGCTCAAGGACTTATATGTGCCCTATAACCCGGAAGCACGTCATAATCATATGACCAGAGGGAACGTCGTGTTTCCGGGTTGAAAAGAAGGACTTTTTATCTGACCCAGAAGTAAGATGGGAAACACTTCCAGGTCAGGGAATATAAAAGGACGATGGGAAATCCCAGACGTTGAGCTGAGCTGGGTGGAAGGGTGGCAACGCGTCTGGGAGTGGAGGATTGGTTATTGTTTATTGGAATTATTATTATTATTTGAGTATTGTGGAGTGGAGGGTGCTTTGTGCACATTTATTATTATTATTATTATTATTATTAATAATAAACTATTATTTGGACTTTTATCTGGTGTCTGACGTCTAGTCTGAGGGTTCAAGGGGTCACGGAGACCTTAATCTGTCACAGTTGGCGTAGTCTCGGCAGGATTCTCTGGCCGTCAGTTGGCAGAGGACCTGAATTTAAATAAATTTTTCAAGTCCGTCATGGGGAAGAAGAAGGCAAAGCAGGACAACAACGCTAGCAGAGATTCCATGTTTGTCATGGCCGACACTCGGGATGAGTTACAGGGCGGCTACACGGATTGGGAGAGGCCTCCGGACGAAGAAAACTACAACGAGGTATGTGCCGGAGATATAATAGATAACTTATTTAAAATTACTCATTTTGTACCGTGCACATACCTCGGAAAAGATCATCCGGAGGTTCTGCGGGATGCATTAGAATCTCCCGAAGACGGTGTGGCGCTTTTGTACGGGCAGACGGACAACACAACGAACTTCCGCAGGTCGGGTGCTGGCGAGGGACACGTGATCAACCCCGGTGTGTTCTCGGAAGGAGGAGGTCCGCGTCCCGCTGTTTGCGCCTTCGTCTCTGAAGAGACGGACTTGGACTTTCCGAAGGGAATGGGGGAGGCGAGCGAAGCACCGCTCACCCCACAAGAAGGTAAGGAGGGCCGGGAAATGGCTGATCGGTCTGCCGACAAATTAAAAAAGACAGACCACAGTCCGCCGAAGAAGGCAACCCGGTCCTCAGACAATAAGAACTCCAATTCCCAGAAGCCTGTGCGCAACCCAATCGAGCACATGCCAAGAGAGGGCGTGCTCATTGGCTCCCAGCCGGGAGGTTTGGCTAGTGATGGCTTATGCCTGCCTCTGGCTGAATTAAATAACTTTTTTGATGTGCACGAGCTGGAGAAGTTGCTTCAGCCCGTGCACAGTTTCTTGCAGATTTTGGCATCTATAAAGAAGATCGTTGGAGAGCTGGGAGCAGCGGGTGAAGCGCCGTTAAGAAAGGTAGACGAGTACCTGCAGCGGTTGGGTCGAGAGCCTCCCGTATTATTTGATTTGGCAGTACAGGTGGGTAAAACCGGTACCGTAAATAATGAAATATGGACGCAGTATGAAATGGACCCGCATTTGATAAGTAGCGGGTGCCAAGTCACTGCGCGCCCAACAAAAGATTGTGGTACAATGACGGAAGGGGCGGTGGAAGCGCCTGTCGAACTGGGGCAGCTGAAAAGTGCTGGCTCTTGGAACGATGCGGGGCTGAAGACGCTGCCTCGGGTTAAGTTAAAATCAAAGGGTGTTCAGACAGTAAAGGGGCTTTCTCATACACATAGAGAGACCCAAACTGTGGATATGCCCCAGATTAAAAGAGCGGTTCAGATAAATAAAACCTGTGCCGTACAGTATACAGGGACGCAGTGTGATCCGGCGCCGCAATTAATAAGTAGCGGGTGCCAAAGCACTGCGTGCCTATCAAAAGAGAGTGGAACGATAACCAAGTGGTCGGGGGAAGGACCAATCGAGCCGGGGCAGCTGTATGAGACGGCTCCTCGGAGCGACGCAGACCTCAAAACCCCGACCCGCGTAGTAAGGGAGTTGTCGTTGGTAATGAAAGGGGCGGGGGAAGTGCCAATCAAACCGGAGCAGTTGGAGAGTACTGTCTCTCGGGGCGATGTGGTGCTGAAGACACCGCCTCCGAATAAAAGGTCCACGGGCGTGCAAACGGCAAAGGGGCTCTCTTCTTCCTATAGAGAGACCCAAGCTGTGCACAAGCCCCAGAGTAAGCAGGAGATCCCCAAAATGAAACGCGGGTCTCCTGACAAATCGGAGAGGAGGGCTGAGTGCATTGAGGCGGCCGTAAAACCTCCCTTGGCGGAGAAAAGGGCGGAGTTGACAGAGTTCCCGAGGTGTTTCCAGTCTCGCGGAGGAAGACAACCAGGAGGGCGACGACTTTGCTACGACTGTCGTCAAACGGGCCACGTATGGCGAAGTTGTCCTCGGAGGACGGGGGATCGGAGGGACAGCCGATACACCGTTCCCCCTAGGTTCTCTGGGGGGTCTAGACAGCACAGCCAAGGCCTGACTGATGAGTCCTCCTGGAGGAAGACGTCCCTTGCGGGGCTGGCCGCTCCACCCCAGTGGTCTTCGCTTAGGGGAGGGAACTGTGAGGGATGGCCGGCCATTTACCCCGGCCAATACCCCCAGGCCGCTAGATGGAGCCCTCCCTGTAGCATGGAAGTGCCCCGAAGACCAGCAGGGAATTATGGACAATGGAGTTTTTATTCCCAACCCTGCTGGACACCGTGGGGCCCACCAGAGGATGCTGCAGGGAGGCTCAAGGACTTATACGTGCCCTATAACCCGGAAGCACGTCATAATCATATGACCAGAGGGAACGTCGTGTTTCCGGGTTGAAAGGAAGGACTTTTTATCTGACCCGGAAGTAAGATGGGAAACACTTCCGGGTCAGGGAATATAAAAGGACGATGGGAAATCCCAGACGCTGAGCTGGGTGGAAGGGTGGCAACGCGTCTGGGAGTGGAGGATTGGTTATTGTTTATTGGAATTATTATTATTATTTGAGTATTGTGGAGTGGAGGGTGCTTTGTGCACATTTATTATTATTATTATTATTTATAATAAACTATTATTTGGACTTTTATCTGGTGTCTGACGTCTAGTCTGAGGGTTCAAGGGGTCACGGAGACCTTAATCTGTCACAATATATATATATATATATATATATATATATATATATATATATATATATATATATATATATATATATTCAGAATTTAATATTAATTTTCTTATTTAAAAATAGTTATTTAAGACAATGTACAAGAAGTGCATCGATTCAATTTTTTTGAACAGCTTTATTTTATTTCATGAGGTTTTTGTGCAGATATTTCTTCCACAGGCAGTTTGGAACATTGTTGTGAGTGATACTACAAAGGACGAGGGATTTCTACATGTTATGTACTTCAGCACTCATCGGCTTTGCTCTGTGAGTTTGCACTGGTCTGCCACTTTGTGGCTGGGATGATGTTGTTTCTCGTTGCTTCCACTGCATAATCCTAGCATTTACATTTCAGTGGGGCAGATCTACTGTAGCAGAGCAGAACTTTCACAGATTGACTTGTGACAAAGGTGACATCCTATGACAATGCTATATTTAAAGTCACTGAGCTCTTCTACTGCCAATGGAGATTGGACAGCCTTGTGCTTGATTTTATGGGTGTAGCTGAAACACCTGAACTCAATAATTTGGAGGGGTATCCACTTATTTTTGGCCATATGGTGCATTTAAGGAGGTATCATTTTTCTTCGTAAATCAGATTTCACACTAATTAATCACATTGTAAGGTACAGCACATTCTGTGTTACAGCTTTATGAATATTTATACAAAGAAAATCAAATTAATTTAAAAGCCTCATTACTTACAGTATAGGAATTCAAAATATATAGGATTACCATTGTGAAAAAAAGCATTGCAGAAACAGTTTGTTTCCAAACTTTAAATTGAAACTGCAAAATATGTACAAAGTGATATCAATAAATCACAAAATGCTTGCTTTCCTTTCTTGTAAAAACTATGATATGCTTGACTTTTAGTTATTTAGCCAATATTTTTTTGTGAGAGAACTGCATTTTATTTATGGTATACTTTTTGAGATGTTGTCAGAATTATTCTACTCCTCGTCTGCTGTCTCTTCAGTATGTAAAACATTCCAAAAGAAGTGAAAGTAACCTAACATTCTCAGACTCACTGAACCCAGTTCAGAGTCATAGACAGAACCTAATCTAACAGCACTGGATGCAAACCGGGGGCAACCATGGGCACACTCACATATTGGCAGAGTCATCAGTTAATTCACTGTAACGATATAAATATTGTATTGATGGAAATCAAATTGGTTTTCTTGAAGCCTTTGGACACAGCATCTTCTCTCGGGTGCAGGACAGTGATTCACGTGTCACAATATATAATGTCCTGCAACCAAGAATAGATGATGAGTCCAAAGGCTTCAAGAAAACCAAATTTATTTCCATCAAAACAGGAGCAGTCAGGGTATTTATTCAAATGGGAGCTACCACTTCAATACACACAGACACAGCAAACGAGCCGGGACGGGGCCAGGTCAGTGACTGGGTTATAATATTCTCTGCATCACTCATCGGGTGACAGACATGTTACTCGAAGAGGCTGTGAACTTGTAGTTGCCTCAGTGGCACTGCAAACCTCTGCTTGCCTCATCAACAGACAAGCAACCCTCAGCAGATGCTCACAGTTGAGGAGGTTCTCAAAAGAGTTCAAAAAACAAATAATATTTTCTTAAATTTGGTTAACTGAGAACTTGTGAGACCTCTTATTTCTCCACATTTCTTCAGCTAATTATACTCAGCCAGTACTTTCTTGACAAACCATTGGTTTAATGGTCAGCATGTGTACAATTATTCAGTGTCTGACTTTCCTTTTGATTTCTTTTTCTTATGGATGGCCTTAAAAAAAGACCACTGACCACTTTACAATGGCAAGAAAAAGAAAGGGAACCTTTAGATTTAATAATTGGTTAAACCTTCTTTGGCAGCAATAACCTGTGAATCAGACCTGCACAATGTGCAAGAGGACATTTGGACCATTCATTCTTGCAGAACTGTTTCAGTACAGCCATATTCCTAGGAAATCTGATGTGAACAGTTCTCTTCAGGTCATTTCATAACATCTCCATTGGGTTAAGGTTTAGGCTCTGACTTCAAAAGGTGGAATTTATTTTTTTGAATCTGTTCTGTGGTAGATTTATTTCAGTGTTTAAGGTCATTGTGTTGCTGATCTTCAGTAGGAAGACAACCACTCTGACATTAAACTGAAGGATACTTTGACAAACCTGGGAATTCATTTGCCCTTTGATGATAACAAACTGTCCAGACTCCAAAGCAGCCCCAAATCATGATCCTTCTTACAATGTACTTCATCATTGGGACAATGTTTTCATGTCAGTATGTTGTGCCCTCTTTACACCATATATATTTGCTGCATATTCTTCCTGAAAAATACAGTCGTAGCTTCATCAACACCCAAAATATTTTTCCAGTAGCATTGAGGAGTGTCATGGTGGTGTTTGGCCAACTTCAGAAATAGAGTGGTGATGCTTTTGGAGATCAGTGGCTCCCTCCTTAGTGTCCTACCATGGTCAGCATGTCTTTTCAGTGTTTTGTTTATGGCAGACTCATGAACTGAGATGTTCATCTGTTAATCCAATAAATCCTTCAGTGCCTTCATCTGTTATTCTGGGGTTCTATTTTAACACACTGAGCATTCTGCATTGTGCGTTTTCAGTCATCTTGGCTGGACATCCACTTAGGGAGTGTAGCCGCAGTATGAAATCATCTCCATTTATACACAATTTGTCCAACCATGGACTGATAAATATCTAAATTCTTTGAAATTACTTTTTTTACCTTTTCCAGTTTTATGCAATTCAAGAATTCTTGATCTCAGATCTTCTGAGGTCTCTTATTTTACAAGGACTTCTTCATATCAGCTGTAGCTCCTTGTGAGCAGCACACACAACATGTTTGAGTCATTTTTGTAGGTCAAAGTAGCTCTAAATTAAACATCTAATCTCCAATCTCATTTCATTGATTGGACTTTTTCTGACTCCAGTTAGCTTTTGGTAAAGTCATGACATACTTTTTGTAACCTACACTGTGAATGTTTGAATAATGTATTCAATATGTCCAAGAACAATACAATCACTTAAATGTTATTAGATTAAGTAGTCTGTGTGTCTTCAGTATTTTAGCTTAGATAAAATTCAGACCATATTTTAAGACAAATTTAAATCTAAATATGGTTATTTCCAAAGGGTTCTAATACTTATTTTGCCACTGTAAAATACATGAAGAATTCTATATCAAATTTTTACAATTCATTAAAAACTTAATGTAAAATAAAAAATATTTGAGATTTTTGTCTAATTAATGTCTTTGTATTTAAGTGAAATGTGCATAAATGTCATTGGTTTAAGTTGTCTTTAACCCTAAAAGCTGAAACAAATTTTAAAATGTGCTTTCATATTTAAATACAACGATGAAATAATGATTATGAGAACATAAGAAAAAGACTGAATTGATGACTACTTCAACGTTAATGTGGATGGTAAGAAATCTGATCACTATAATCACTGAATATGAAATCTTTGAACATGGCGCTTGTGCCTTTGCAAAATAAAGTGATTTATTCCAGAAGATGCTATGCATTTTATAAAAAGTGCCAAAAGATTTAGGTCTAGGCACACCACTTTACTTGTATTTTGTAAGGCTTATTAAGACCAAACA
Source organism: Erpetoichthys calabaricus (assembly GCF_900747795.2). Lineage (NCBI taxonomy): Eukaryota > Metazoa > Chordata > Cladistia > Polypteriformes > Polypteridae > Erpetoichthys > Erpetoichthys calabaricus. Next base: position 28,257,433 of record NC_041409.2, on the reverse strand, counting down.
AAGCCCTTGTTAAAATCTTTATGTAGCACTAAGTGGCGGAAAGATGCACTATAGGTAGTCCTTAAAGTAAATTGTTATTGAAAAATCAATCTGTAGCTTAAGATACTTAACCTCTGTATTTGGCAAGGGGCACAGGCTCCCTGAAAGCTAAGCGATTTTATCTGGAGTCTAATGCTAGCACAAACTAACACCCGAAATCAAACACCTCAAAACAGGCTGTGGAGAAATCCAATTCAAATTACAGTAACAACGCCACTTGTCTTAGCTTTTAATGCTGGTTTATTAGGAACAAACAGTTGGGAAAGAACGACATGAAAACCATCAAATAAGAGTGTCTGCTACAGCAGAAACAAGGGTGTGATTCTTGTCTGTCCTTGGATCTTCGGGTGTTCCCAGGTGATTTGGTCCTGAAGAGGTCTTAAGACTTCCAAGATTTGGATGTTAACTCATGAAGACACAACTGATAGCAGTAGCAGGGTACTCCGATTACAAATTTTGGCATCGTAGAGAACGATAGATGTAATCTTATTACTCTAATTTCTCTCTGGATGTTAACATTTCAAAAAGGCATTGTTCATGTAGTGTCTGTTCTTTTCAACACAACCTAAAATATACGTATGTAAATGCAACCTATATATGTGTGTAAAATATAGAACTATGACAAAGAAATATGTACATAAAAGCATACATGTTTGTAGCAGAAATAGTTACTGTTTGTATCTGCAGCACAGTGCATCCTCTAACTAACGGGTGTCGAACTCCAGGCCTAGAGGGTCGCAGTGGCTGCAGGTTTTCATTCTAACCATCTTCTTCATTAGTTTTTGCTGCTAATTAACTTCTTTTGCTTTAGTTTTAATTAACTTGACTCAGGCCCCTAAGTTGTCTCTTTTAATTAGCAGCCAAACAATAACGAGACACAAAACAAGCCGCCACATGACCAGCTCACCTGTGCCCGTCACACAATATCTGAAAATACAGAAAAGTGAAGGTCTCAGTAAGGTTGATCTCTCAGGTCACCAAAACATTTTGACGAACAGAAAATCGAAAGTTTTGGAAATGTCTTCTGTGGCAGAATGAGAGCAGCAACAGGCCACAGAATTAAATAACGGGCTTAATCAGCAGCAAGAATCAGCTTCTCATTAATAGATTGGTTGGAGTGAAATTGGTTGGAGTTTGAAATCCCAGTTTAGCTGCTCATCTGTTGGCTCGTTTCACGTCTCATTTCTGTTTGACTGCCATTTCATGAAGAAACTAATCAATTCAGAGGACTGAATCCTTAAAAACAGGGCTATTAAAATTAAGGGAAAAGGAGTTAATTAGCAGTGAAAACTGGTCACTGATTAGGAAAAGGGTTAGAATGAAAACCTGACGCCACTGTGGCCCTCCAGGCCTGGAGTTTGACACCCCTGCTCTAACTCATACAATAAAAATGAGCAATATCACAACAAAATACTTTTCTTGTCAGCTAGGTTGTAACTCCCATTATTTACTAACTTGTGCTCTGCAGTCCTCTGTCAATATAATCATCATTATTTCTAAATTTCTGAATGTTGAAAACAATCATTCTTTTCTGAGTTCTCCATTCTTTTTCCTTCCTTAGCAATTGTGAAACTTTCTAAATCTTTTTTTTTTACTTGTTCTTTTCACTTAACTCTCCCAATAAGCTATTCATCACACAAAATCCCCATTGCATATATTACTTTTCACATTTGAAAACTTTAGTTCTTCAATTTAAACTTACAAGCGGCATCTTGAGCATCACCATTGCTAAATCATATTCACCATGCTCAGTTTCGTGGAGCCAGACGTGATTATCAAACAACAACACACGTCTGGGAACAACCCATTAAAAAATTGTAGTAAGCAATGATGACGTCCGGCACTGCAAAGGCTCCAATAACATGGCTTCTTCCCAAAACACCCATCCATAATTCCTTCAGTCCGTGCACTAAACTAAACTGTCAGGGTTCAGGGAGAGAACAAAGAAAACTGAATGAAAGACGTGTCGCGGAAAGGAACTAAAAAAGAAAACTGCTGTTATCCATTCAGGAACTCAGTAGTGCTAGGTAACTGAAGCTTAATGATTAATTTGTATGTTGTAATGACAGAGGTTAACGAGAGCAGCTCTGATCTCTGCAGTTCAAAATCACTGCCCCTACTTTGAGTGCCGCCTTCAAGAGGCGTTGGATTGGTTTAGAAATGTGACAATCAGTGAGCCGTCTAATTGTTCCTGCCCACTTTTAAGCAAAATTCAATCATGGATGTGCATATTATATGTCTGGCTTCAGCAAGACTACATCATACTTGGTTGGTACTTTATTACTTTACTGACCTGAGGCCTTCTAGCCACTTGACAGGTAATGAGTGAGGATTTGGGCTCAAGTTCACACTGTTTTTTACTTTATTTTTGCTCTTTCCATTGTTTTTCTGGGTTTTGGTGCTTGTGGTTCCTTTTTTGAACTCTCTGAATTATTGTTGCTGCCAGGTAGAGGAAAATGCTACTCATCAATGCAAACTTTTTTTTAAATATTTGTTTTCTGAAGAAAATCATGTTTGCTTTATGGAAAGAGTTTTGAAGGGCTTAAAGGTGGATCCCTTATGAGGCTCAAAACTGGTGAAGCAGATGTAACTCGAAGCATTCTTTGAAAACAACACAATCATTTTGTGCCCTGCAACATTTTCTGTTCTCTTTCCATGCACAATTATCCACATTTCACAACATGGTGAATTATATAGATTCTGGCGAGGCTAACAGCACTCTCATTATTTAAAAAAGTCACACAATCCAGTCTGCTGTCTTGCAAGTTCTTACTTATGGGTGTTATTTTTCTTTGAGAAAATATAAATGTTTTTAAAGGTACTCAAGAGGTAGTTCAAAGTTCCTCAAAAATAAAGCCAGAAAGTAAAGATGGAAATGACCTATGGTTGTATTTTCATACATATAGTCATGACTGAAGATTAATCTGATAAAGAAGATGTAATATGCCCTTGAGACATTCTTTCTCGCCTGCATGATACAAAGCACAGTATTTGTTTGACATCTGTTGTTGCACCCGTACAGATGTAATAAATATGTTAAATTCCTGATTTGACATTGTGTTTATACCTTATTGATTTTCATAATTGAGTATACTGTATGTGGACTTAATGTGAGCCCTAAATCTTCATATACTAGTATAGTAGAAGCATTCCTGTTGTTATTGATTTAATACCTCCGTGTTTTGTGCTATTATTGAGTTTGATCACGAATATTAAATGTTGTATTCAATGCAGTAATGCATTTTTTTGCTTCTGTGATATGAATGTAGTTCTGTGTTTGACGTCCTCAATGACAAGACCTTCATTACTTTATGCTCTACCCAAAACAACATTTTACCAACAGCTAAAAAGTGACATAGAGAGACATCATTTCCAAATGTTAAATCTTTGGGGAGTCATAAACAGTGCATAATTTTTGTAACACAGCTGTGGAGACCTAAAGAGTGCATAGTTTATGTAACATAAGAGCACTCACTAAAAATTTAAGTTTTCCAATCATGGAATAATGTCTCAGTAGCTTCAAAATGAAACATTTATTGCTTTAAGCAAACAATGGAGAGATGAAAAAAGGATGAGCACATTAAATAAGCCAAAATGCAACTTGTTGAAGGTGGGTACCACATCTGTCAAGCAAGGTGGCTCGCCCCCTTGCCCTCTTCCCATGTTTCCTTCATAAAAGGATCTTCCTCTTTCTTGCTTTCACAATCCTGGTATCTTCCTTCCATTAGTGAACCTTCATTTGAAACTCTCTTCCTAATTCCAGATGAGCTACACTTATAGTATGAAGCAACACTAAACTCATGCAAGGCGGGCCTCAGGACTGCGGGCTTTTATAAATACTAATGAAAAACTGAATTACAAATAACTTTTAAAGAAACAAAATTTTAGCCATTTCAACACTAACATATTAAACAATAGTTCCTGAAAATCTGATATGCACACAGGTCAATGTTTTACTTTCATCCTCAACTAACTATTTTATCCTCAACTTACTATTTAGAGTAACTGGAACAAGTTTATATTGTCAAATATATGTAGTGTATCAAATAACGCATGTAAGTGTCCTGATTTCTGGTTAACTGCATTTTTAGAGGACAAGTAAATATCTCTCTGAAATTGCTCACCATTTAGTATTCCAATTGAAACCACCATTGGGAAAAACAGCTTGAATGTAGGCAAACACTTCAAAGTGTGGCCTTACTAACACGTATGTGCTAGTGGAACTACACTATACGCAACCTGAAACTTACTGTGAAGCAATTGTGAACCACCAGGGGGCACTCCAGCTCCCACACACCCGACACAGCAGACACAGGCACAAGTGTGGCACAAAACAAGGCTTTTATTTGTTTCCATGGAAAACTCTTCCCAATTGTTTCCCACCCCCCAGCACAGTATGAAACACTAAACACAACCCACTAGGGCACAACCTAGTTCCAATAAAGTATATCAACTCAAGTCTTCTCTCACAGACAGTTGTAGACTTCTTCTCCACTCCTCCTAGCAAGCTTTGTCCTCATCTTCCTGACTCTGGCCCTCTGAATGAGATGTGGCTGTTCCTTATATTCAGAATTCCAGGAGTTCTTCCAGTGTTGCATAATTGTGGCCTTGGATTACTTCCGGGTAAGGCAGAAACCCTAAGGGCCCAGCAGTTCACTCTCTGGCAGCACCAACAGGGCTGAGACACCAAATACCAATTCCCATACAGCCCTGTGGGAATCCGAGGCACCCCTGCAAACCAGGAGGGCTGCCAAATATATAACACCCTTCATAAGCCATTTCCCCGTGTCTTTCCATTAACCCCTTAACCGCCCTCTGCCGGATATATCCGGCATCGTTGTTTTATTGCTAACGCCATACTGCCGGAATTATCCGGCACATTTGCCTATGGTTATATGAATGACTATCGCGTAGTATAACTGACGGTTTGGCGTGGGTATTATTACTACATTGTATTTCTACAACTCTGTGGTTGTTTTGGCCGGTTATGTGACGTGATTCGGAAGTGACAGCTGTGAATATGGCGAAACGTAAACTGACTTCAAGTGAGGCTTTGCAGGCGATTTTGGACAATTCTGATCATGATTGTAGCAGTTCTGAAGAAGATTTTAGCGACAATGATGAGCAGCAACATGCGCTGCATGATACTGTGAATGAAGACGCATCAGATGACGGCGCTGAGTGGGTGTATCCCCAGCATCTCAACTGGATTGCTGCCCGAGGTGAACTACCTTTTCTGCATCCGTTTGAGGCAACGTGTGGCTTTACTGTTGATGTAAACAATTACACTGCTGAGCAGTTTTATGAGCTGTTTGTGTCACCTGATTTGATCAGACATTTTGTTCATCAGACAAATCTGTATGCAGCACAGTTTATTGAGAAAAATCCCAATTTACCTCCACATTCCCGTGTTCGTGCTTGGGTAGACACTGATGAAAACGAAATGAAAAAATTCATTGGGATTTTGATGTTGATGGGAATAATCAGAAAACCAGATATTGAGATGTACTGGTCTACAGATCCTATGTATGCAACACCTATTTTTGCAGCTATCATGAAACGTAACCGATTCTCTTTGCTGCTGAAATTCTTTCATTTGAATGACAACAGAAATGAGCCAGATAAGAAAGATCCAAACCGCGACCGCTTGTTCAAGCTACATCCTTTGATTGACCATGTAAAGGACAGCCGGGTCCCATGCCCGGCAGGGACGCCTCTGCTACATCTGTTCCGGGGGAGCAGCCATGGACTGTTCAATACCTCCCCCGGGACGCTTGGTGGCAGCCTCCCTGGCAGCCAATGATTCCCCAGCCCGGCGCATGGCTCCATGGGAGATGGAGTCCTTCACAGCCTGGTTGGGGGCTCGGATGGCCGCCAGGGGGAGCTGCGTGGAGTCAGCAGCCTGGCTGGTCATACCTTCAGCCCCACCCGGAAGGGCAATTAGGACCAGGTGTCCAAGCACCTGGCCCACTTCCGGGTGGGATATAAAAAGGGCCAGCCACCACCACTCAAAGAGCCAGAGTCGGGAGGAAGAGGACTAAGCCTGAGGAGGAGTGGTGGTGCTGAGGTGGAGAGAAGTGTGGTTAATCGTGAGTTGTTGTATTGGAAGTGCTTTTGGGACTGTGTTGGGCCTGTGGGACACGGGGAAGGCGTGCCCCACGGCTGAAGAAGAAATAAAAAAGCCTTTTATTAAAGTACGTGCCTCTGCCTGAGTCTGTGCCGGGTCCGGCGCTATATAGCACCTTTTACAACTGGCGTAGTCGGCAGGATCCCGGTCCGTCCATTTGGACCGGAACCTACAAGTAATTTTCTGCAGAGACCCGGCATAGCAACCTTTAACAGCGCGAGGCACGTACTCGACTGAGTTGCACGGAGAGCGCGCTCCCGTTGCAGCTACAAGCAGGCACGGCCCAGAGAGGACAGCACAGTGCAACAAAGCGCGCACACGCGGCGGGAGCCAGCAGCGGTAAGCTCGCACGCGCAGCACAGCTTGAGAGGCGCGAAGCGCGCACACGCGGCAGCAAGCCGGCACGCGCAGCACAGAGGGAGCAACTGAGAGCTCCTAGAAGACACCACGGGATGGGGAAGAAGAAAGCCGGGCGGTCACAGAAGACAGCCGCCAGACACTGCCATGCCCTCCAGCAGACCGGGTTGCAGCCGGAGGTAGGTGACGGGCCCAAAGGGGAAGGGCTGCGGGAAGGGTTTTCCGCATTCGCGTCAGCCTGCCTCCTAGGTGGCGAGCCACACAGCACCCGGTGCTGGCTGGACGAGATCTGTCCATGGAGGGATGGTGGAGTCTGCTCAGCGGAGACCGAGGCAGAGCCGTGTCTTCCCTTTGCCCTGCTGGATCGACTGGGGGAGAAGAGCCCGGACGAGCTTCCCAGCGTGGTGTCACCGCTCAAGGAGCAGGAGCTCCTTTCGGAAACAGGTGAAGGGGGGGAGGGCGTGTGTCAGTTGCCCGCCGAGGAAAGGTCGCAGGCGGGAACGACGGACCTTCTCCCCAAGCCTCCTGGTTACCCAAACGGGCCTGCGGAGAATCCGCAGGGCCATGATGGCTCGCGGTCGGTAGAAGGGGACGAGGGGAGTCCAAGTCCACCGCCGACCGAAGAAATTAATGTGTTTTGGGCTGCACGGGAGTTGCAACATGTGCTTCTTCCCCTGCAGTCCCTGCTTAAGCTGTTTCAGGTCCTGCAGGAGACGAAGGTCGATTTGGAAAAGAGGATCGGCGCCCCGATGGCAGCCGTTGTGGAATGGCTCGAGAGACGGGGGGCGTCGGCCTCCAGCCTGCAGGACGCAGCGGTGCAGGTGAGTGGATCCTGGGCCGCAGAGAAATTGGGTGGGCGGAGCGCAGCGGCTGCAGTGGTGCTCAGTACTGCTTGCCAGACCGCGCCGCCCACTACACAAGACGTTGCTGTGATGACAGACGGCGTGGCAGAAGAGCGTGCGGGGAGGCAGCTGGTGAATATCAGCTGCCAAACAACTCCGCCCCGACTGCCCACGCCTGTCTTACGGCCGTCTAAAGGGGTGCAGACGGTATGGGGTCTCCCTTCTTCCCATAAGGGGACTCAGACCGTCAGTGCACCCCAGAGGAAAAGGAGGACCCGGAAGGAAACGGGAACTCCTAACATAGCACAGCGTAAGCCCGTTGAGTTGCAGGAGGCCTACGCTGTAGAGGGGCAGAGACGACACGTGCCCTCCTCAGAGTGGGCAAAGGGGCAAGGGTTTCCTGCCTGCTTCCGCAGGGGTTGGACTGGAGGGGGTCGGTTGTGCTTTAATTGCGGCCGCGGTGGTCACTTCTGGAGGTGTTGTCCAGAAAGGATGTCCGAGTGGCAGGGACATCGGGGCAACACCCCCAGACCTGTTTGTTATATTTCCACAGGGGATAGCCGCGGAGCCAAGGAAGCCGACTCCCTGTCCTGGAGAGGAGCAGCCCTCGCGGGGCAGGCCGATGAGCCCCAGAAGCCTCATCTGAGAGAGGGGCACTGTAAAGGACAGCCGGGTCCCATGCCCGGCAGGGACGCCTCTGCTACATCTGTTCCGGGGGAGCAGCCATGGACTGTTCAATACCTCCCCCGGGACGCTTGGTGGCAGCCTCCCTGGCAGCCAATGATTCCCCAGCCCGGCGCATGGCTCCATGGGAGATGGAGTCCTTCACAGCCTGGTTGGGGGCTCGGATGGCCGCCAGGGGGAGCTGCGTGGAGTCAGCAGCCTGGCTGGTCATACCTTCAGCCCCACCCGGAAGGGCAATTAGGACCAGGTGTCCAAGCACCTGGCCCACTTCCGGGTGGGATATAAAAAGGGCCAGCCACCACCACTCAAAGAGCCAGAGTCGGGAGGAAGAGGACTAAGCCTGAGGAGGAGTGGTGGTGCTGAGGTGGAGAGAAGTGTGGTTAATCGTGAGTTGTTGTATTGGAAGTGCTTTTGGGACTGTGTTGGGCCTGTGGGACACGGGGAAGACGTGCCCCACGGCTGAAGAAGAAATAAAAAAGCCTTTTATTAAAGTACGTGCCTCTGCCTGAGTCTGTGCCGGGTCGGGCGCTATATAGCGCCTTTTACAACCATTTATTTGAAACATTTCAGTTGCCCTACATGCCAGGACCGTCAGTTGCAGTTGATGAAAGTTTATTGTTGTGGAAGGGCCGCTTACAGTTTCGACAGTATCTACCATTGAAAAGGGCACGGTTTGGTATCAAGATGTTTTGCTTAGCTGAGAATTCAGGTTACATTTATAGATTTCGTGTATACACTGGCAAAGAGGATCCTATGAGTAGTATTTCAGCAGTGTTGCCAGATGAATGTAAGGACTTTGGACTTTCAGAGAAAATTGTTGTGTACCTTGCCCTACCACTATTGGACAATGGGTACACCATTTGGATGGATAACTGGTACTCCAGTTGTATGTGTTTGCCCATTTCTAGAACTTGCACAACATTTAGTGGTCAATACTGCTTGAATAAATGTAAAAAAGTAAAAAAGCGAAAATTGTTCAGATTTCGCCTAGCGTGGGGAATATTTAGGGAGTTGGCGGTTAAAGGGTTAATGATCCTATCCATCCTTCAAGCAATGCACTTTCATTTAGTTCTAGCATCACAGAGGGATGATTTTCTCTTCGCCATGTCACATATTACTTTCACCATATTATATACTGTACATTAGAACAAGAGCATCTTGACTGTTCTAATATGTGACTGTTGCATCTTTGCAAAATGAGTTCTAGCTTTCTATGGCTATATGTGCAGTATTAACACTTGAAACAAACTGCATGTCTGTCATTAATTACATTGGAGCTAATCAGACTTGTTTAGATGGGCCACTCTCTCTGTAGCTTTGCTGTTTGGCCCAAAGAGTGAACAAGCCAAAGAGTGAGCCAGAAAGAGACAGACAACTAAGAGTACAACTATCCAGTTGTGATACTGCTAAGCTTGGGCAGCTCCCTACCAATCCAAGCTTGCTGTGAGACACAGATGAGAGGAAAGATGGAGAAAACATTTTACATTTAAAAAATGGGGCTCAAAAAATAAAGAGAAAACACTTCAACCAGAGGCAACAACATGTGAGAAAACTGATGAGGTATGAGTGAGGGACTGCAGCAGGTCCAGAAATTGGAAGTGATCAGCTTAGCAGCCTGTTTACTATGACTACACAGAATACTCAAATTAAAAGAATGTGAAATGATGTAGATTAGCCAGTGACTGCTGTAGTGAAGGATAAGCAGCAGGTTTTGTCACACGATGTTAAAACATCTCTTTGATTTTACTTTAATATTGCCTGTGATCTAAACTTTTTCATACTTTAGAACAGAGGTTTACTTTGCATTAAAACATAGCTTTGCACCCGTGTTAGACCTTTGTATCTTCTCCATTTCTTTGCCAAGATTTAAAAAGGGCAGCATCTGAAGAGCATTGATGGTAAGAGACAGAAGAATAATGCAGTATGTCATATTATGTCAGTCTGTATACTATACTTCTTTACTTCCAAAACAATAGGGAATAATATGTGTACAGGTGCTTAAGTAGGGTGCAAGGATGGTTAGTGTCCAGCTGATTGCAGTGAGTTAGCCTCGAGAAAAGTCAGAGGTCAGTTGCTGATCCCAGGCCATCTCTGCTAAGAACTGGACTGGGGATGCATTAGGCCTTGAGTTTCAGGAGTTAATGAATGATGCAGATCTTTTTGATGGTAATGAACTCTCAATGAAGTTGCCTTTACTTCTAAGTATACGTTTAAGACCATGACTAACAGCTTTAATATTAGCATCAACCATTTCCTATCTATTATAGCTTTTTTCCAGGATTTTCCTGGATTTCTTTCTACACACTGAAAATTGAGCCTATATTTCTTGTTCACTTTACTAATCTGTTGAAGTATTTTTCAGTTCTCTTCTGTACAAGCAATATATGTCTCAGCACTTTAACTTACATGGCTTCTCGATTGCATTCTAGGCTATAACAGGAGTAACACTTGTAAGTGTTGTATCTGCAATTACGGCTGGAGGGAGGATGTCATCTGTTTTACTTTACTCATCACCCCGGACCTCTCAAATTAATTTACAGTCTTCACCACTTGTATCTCCTCAAGAGCTCCCAATGTGTGCGGTTTAAGAAAAAAAACCCCAAATCCTTCATTTTTCAGACTAGTAACATTCTTCTTTTTAGGTGTTCTACAATTGTTCTTCTCAACAAGTAAGACAAATCTTTCATGTTCTCCTTAAGCTACAGCTTCCGATTGCAACATACTGTAGCTCATTATTTTTATTCACAGACAGCAATTTTCTCTCAATTTTGCTTATCACTGATTATAAGTTCCTTCCATTTTCACTAAAAATAATGTAACATATTTCTTCACACTCCATTGTGTCTTACTTTCATGTAAACACCTACTGTATATATGGAGTCTGCTAGCATATTAATATTTTTCTCAATTGAATATTCCATCTTCTTTTCTTTTTTGTTCCTCCAATGAGGAGAAACTTGTTTCAAACTGGTTGGAAATAAATTATGTCGTGCCTGACATGATTCTGGATCTGACAGATGCACTTTAGCTCTTTAAATGCATTCTTTAAATTTGAAGGTCTGGTACATTAACACATACCAGCACCAACCCTGGGAAGTATGACAATAAAAAACACTATGAACAAGCAGTTCCATATCAATAGAATGAACATGATCATAAGAAAAGTCATTGAGACTTTTATCTGTATTAGTCTGGTTTAGCATGTCAATCTTGACTCGTCTGATCTGGTCATACTTCTTGATTTTACGACCACTATTTCTGAAATTATTTAAAGACAGGTTAAGTTGAATTTATAGGATTTTTGCACCTTGAGATGAGAACAAGGCATGGGCACAAGCGTTAAATTTGATCTGATGCATTGCAATAACTATTGCACCAATAAATGCACAATTTTTTAATTTATGAATTTGTACAAGTCACATACCCCAATGTGCTCCATTATAAACATCGCAAAACACTTCACTTGTATACATGGCCTTTCTTTCTTTTTCTTTTTTATAAAAGTTTGCTAAAAAAAAAAGTAATATATTGTATGGCAATTAAAAAGTTCAGCTCAGAAAGAGGAGCTGATGACGCAAATTTGACAATTTCCAAGTGGGCTGAAGTACCAAGTAAGATTTTGTTTCGTCATTTTGACAAGAATGTTGAGATTAAAAGGTCACATGAAGGATACATTTTCAGATCATCATCCTTTCACCCACAACAGTGTGTAATTGCCAGTCATTGGGGTGTTGAAGGAGCACCAGACTGCTCAGTCAAAAAAATCAACAGAGCAGGGAGAATCGAAAAGCTTTTCACAGTCAGTGACTGGGCCTTGCAGCTACAAGATGGTGGTCCTTACCATTACCCTACTTTGCCATCCAACTCCTATCTTAATTGTTCATTATCTTTTTGCAATAAAATATCAAGCATGTGAATGTTGGCCTAACAAATATGTAACTTGCCTATTGTCATTTTGCCAAACCTTTTACCTTTTAAATACTGTTGCTCTTGGCAGTTGTGAAGAACCAAAGGGCATATAGAGATTTTAAGACAACTAATTAAGAGTATAGTTGTTAGAAATCATTAACGTGTGTCAGAAGAAAACCAAGCAAAAAGACATTAAACAAAATTCAAAGTTAAGAATCAAAAAATTCAAATCTAGAAAAGTGCTAAACTAAAGATCTTCTTGGAGGTGTGGGTTTATCTTCCACTACTTTATAAATTAACTTTTTTTTGCTTAAAGAGAAATGATCTGACACTTGCTGGTGGGCACACCCATGTTTTATAGTAGCAGGCTGATAACATCATATATCACACAAGTTTCCATTGTCAGGTGATTAACAATGGGAGCCATTGCTATAAACTATATGGGAGCACTTATGGGAAATAATAATAATGTACAAGATGTCGGTCACAATGAAATGAAATGAAATAGAATGACAATAATATGAAAACTGTACCAAATTAAAACAACAACTAAAGTGTTCCCGACTTTCCTAAAACCTTATATAGTTGATCCTCAACATTGATGTGTTTAACTTTCACAGCTTCAAGAATTTGTACAGTTTTATTTGTCCCTTATTTTTACGTTTATGTTGGTATCTGCATACTTTTGTGCATTGCACAGTACAGAGAAAAAAAATGAGCTGCTCAAATCCTGCATTTGGGGAGTAGCTATCTTCCTAATCTAATATCCTACTAGATGTTTCATCGGTCTTGTTTACCCTACCGTTGTACAGTAAAGAGCTCCCTATACATAAATTGTAAATTTTCATTGTTTTGCTTAAAAAAATCCAGTTTTGTGTTGCAATTATATTTGCAAAGTGTGGTGCAAGTTCTTCAGGCTCTAAGCCCAAGCGTGCAAAGTGTGGTTTAGAAGGTAATTAAAGGTGTTAGGCAAACTTTGTCCCAGAATGTTGGCAGTGACTGTTGGCCATGACCAGTTGGCTAGAGACATTGAGGCTGCCGATCCCATCATTGATGACAGCCTCAAGGATAAATGTCAATTCACCTCTCTTATGTTTCCATAACATGAAACCCTTAACGATCTCAAGCGGTGCATGAAGCTGGTGCCACTGATTGATTATTTCAAGCTAGTGCATCTTTCACAATCTTCAATGCCATTCACCAGCCATGAAGGAAAAGGTGTAAGAGGCGATGTCATGGCCTTGCCTGTTTTAACGTCTTCTGACAGCAGCAACTAAAGCTAGCAAAAAAGGTCACAGAATTCTAGAGAATGACAAGCGAGAAAAACTGTTTTACATATTACCAATTTTATTTTGTGCACTGCATTTTATGGGTTATTTCATGGGTACTATGTCATAAAAAGTGCATATTACCATAAATAATGTCTTGTTACAAATAATTCCATGCAGAAAAGTGTGTTGTGAGCAATCTCTACCAAAAGACACAGTTTTTGGTGGTTGTGGGAACCTAACGCCCTATTTCCCATAGATTCAATGTATTAACTGTTGTGTTTTCGACTTTTGCACCATTTTCTAGCAATGTTACCCTCACAAAAATTTCAATAGCATTGTTCAGACAAAAACAGTGTGTCATGAACTAGAGGTGACACCATTTGCAATTTTATTTTACAGTTAAATTGATTTTGCTGAAGATATCTGAGAACACCTTTGTCAGAATCAAACTCTTTCAAAAAATAAAAACTGAATCAGCAATGAACTTTTATTTCAGGAAATCTACACAATTGAATTACTGATTTCAAAAGCCTCCTTATTATGCAAAGTACAAGTCTTAAATGGCTAAGGCCGTGCTTACTTATCTAAAGTTATCATTACTTACCCGTAATATTGTCCTAATATATGCAATATGCACATTAAGATCTCAAGATGGCAGCCCACTATAGCTGAACAAAATTAACAGTTTGAGGTTGAACTTTTAAATTACAGGATGCAAAAGCTCTGGAATGATCTGCCAGCTAATATAAGAGATGCCCCTTTCAGTCTCAGCTTTTAAATCCAGAGTGAAGACTTACTACTTTAATCTAGCATACCCTGACTAGAGCTGCTAAGTAGCAGTGCATATTGCATTCCGCTTTGTTAGTCATTTGTACAATAATATAAGTAATACAATAATTACAAACCATTACTAACCCTCTTCATTTCTGTCCCTCATCTCAGTATCTTATTATACACTTGATGCCAACGCTCTACTGCCAAGCTGTTCTTCTGCCCATGGAAAAGTCATCTGAGATATAGGGAGCCATCAAATTATAGGATGGAAAGATTCTTTCATCAGATCACAGGGCCCAGCACAGACTCTACTATATGTAGAATGCACAGGAGGGATGAGTAGCTAGTTGGCTGAGGTCTGCAGGTCTCTAACTGTGTCTGACTTTGTCTCTGAATTTTTTTTGTTAAAGTTAATGATGTTAACGTGAGTTTTTACTTTCCTCTCCTCTGTTGTCAAGTGATTATAGATGAACAATTAATTAATGGACAGATATTATTAGATTTATGTTAATCAGTTTCAAACTACTTTATTTCCTTTGTGTGTAAACAAATATGGGTCTTAATGTGTAATAATTCTATGTTTAGTAATTTGTATAATTTTGTACTTGTATTTTATGTGAGAACTTGTCACATCACTCTATGCCTGCACTCAGTGAATACTGAAATAAACTGAATTGAGTTAAATTAATGGTGCCATTTGATCACTCTGCGGTTAATGCTGCTGCCTCACAACTCCAGGTAATTATTGGTTAAATCCTGACTAGATGACGATCTGTGTGGCTTTTTTTCCCCAGATACTCTGGTTTAGTCCCACATTGCTAAGATGTGAATTTAAACTGGAGTCTGTACAAGAGTGTCTTGTGATGAACTGATGTTCTGTCTAAAGGTGCTTTCTTCATTGCACCTGATAATGTCAGGTTAGTCTCTGCTTACCTGCAATACTGAACTGAATTACTAATGCCTCAGGGAAAGATGGATAAATGGTGTTTTTCCAAAGGTTCGGTGCCTGGCTTTCGTAAAGCATATTTAGGGGTCCGTGGCAGTGTGTAGGTTTCAAGTGTGGCCACAGGATTTTCTGTGCAGAGGTGAGTGGATTGCTTAATTAGGTCAGCTGTTCCACATCGGTACTCCGCGGATCGTAATTAGGACAACATAGCCACAGGAGTATAAACGAGCCTGGGGGTAAAAGAGAGTGTAAAAGAAAAGAAGAATGTGAAATTAAAAAAGCATCTAAAGGTTAAATGAAGAAGAAAAGAACAGGACTAGAGGAAGGATGCAGGGCAGAGCCAGTGCTGTGGACTGGAGGCAAGTGGTCAGGGATGGCCCTCAGTGGAGTAAGTAGACCTCACTTATGGAGGAAAGGTTGCTCATGCTCCTTGAGTGCTGAGGAGGTCCAGCGGATGCCAAAGGTCGGTGGCGGGAGAAAGGAAGAAGGCTTGCGTGGTCTCTTACTGAATGGTGATAGATGGTTTGGGGGCACGAGCCAGTTAGAAGGAAGACTATGCTTGTCAGAAGGAGTCTCCTGCTGTTGTGCAGACTGGATGTGTGAGCAGCAGAGACACAGCTTAGAAGGCAGCACTGACGCTGTATTGTTTGAAAACGTTGAGGAAATAAATGCAGTATGATGCACCATCTGTTGTCGTTCTGTGTCCTGTTTGCCCAGTCCATGCTCGGTTTATATCTCTCGATGTCCTGGATTCAAGGAGGAGTATGCCACCTACGGGCAAACCGAGCATCACCCTGGAAAATGAAAATGGTCACTCACTTACATATTACCTTATATGTGCAGGTAAATCACTTAAAAGTTTTCAGCATATTAATTTACATTCTGCATATGCAGTATGACCTCATCAATTGTTGCTCAAAAAGAACACATTAAGTCTGTTGTACATTTACATTTTTTGGGAAAAAATGAAAAAATCTGTAAGGTTCAGTTTTTTTAAGCTTTATGCAGATCAAATAGTCTCACTGCTTTCAAACCAGAGTCTCGACAGTTGGCAAAAGGTTTCAGTTACCTGTCACAGAAACACATAGAACAGAAAATACACAATTTCTGTAAGAAGTAATAAAAAGAAGTTCTTAGGGTGTCTGGGATTTTTATGTTTAATGAAGAATACAAATTTCAGAGAGGCATCATGTGAATTTTGCCCTGTCACACCTCCATTTCTCCACTCCGATAAAGAAAACATCCTCATTCTAGCTTTACATGAACCATATTAAAAAAGAAGAAAAGAAAGAAATCAGATTTGCATTAATGATACGACACACACACACACTCACAGGAACTTGTGACTCTGTTTCTCCGTAATCTGCTACACTTGCCTCCCTAGGGTAGTTAAGAATTTATGTGACTAGACATTTAGCATTGTAACTCAAGTGTCGATGCCAGAGCTCTTTTGAACTAAGAACTTTTTCTCTTTGTCATTTGCTTCAAAGTAAAAGAAAAATGCCTTTTTTCATGTCAAGTGGAAGGAATTCACAAAGTCTGTTTGAGCTACGGCACAAATGAAGAGATCTGTACAAGCCTGACAGAGATGCAGCTCACAATATAAATGCATCCTGAACACTAAACAACTAAATTCTTGAACTGTCCATTTATTCAGTAGTTTGTAGAAGAGCGCTTATTTCTGTCAGCCATATAATTTAAACCTGTATTCATATTAACTGAATAGAAACAGACTACAAATGTTACTTGTTATGTTATCCGCACAATAACAATTACGCAACTTGACTAGACTGAGAGTGTGATGATCACCTATTGGTAAGTCTCTCATGACCCTTCAAACTCACTCACAAAAATGTGTTTCTTCCACAAAGGACAAAGAGGAATTTGACATACAATGCTGTCTTGCCACTGTTGTCAAACCACAAACCACAAATAATGCTCTTCTCCAGCAGCCTATTTTACAGTTGAATGCATCATCTCTTCATTTAAAAACCAAAGTGAAATGAAAGTTCTAAGGTTAAAAAAAAACACAACTTATTCAAAAGTTTCAACGTGTTAATGTCTTCATAAAAATCATTAAAGATGTTTTAGCATAGTGTG
Source organism: Erpetoichthys calabaricus (assembly GCF_900747795.2). NCBI lineage: Eukaryota > Metazoa > Chordata > Cladistia > Polypteriformes > Polypteridae > Erpetoichthys > Erpetoichthys calabaricus. The sequence continues at coordinate 28,240,384 of NC_041409.2, read as the reverse complement.
GTATGGTTGGATTGTTAATTATGGCTTACATAATGCCCACATTTTTATATAGTGCTAATATGTGTCCACTAAACAGTCTGTCTGTATACCTGCATTGTTATCACTCTTTAATTTAATATTGTTTTTTATTAGTATGCAGCTGCTGCAGTATGTGAATTTCCCCTTAGGATTAATAAAGTACCTACATCTATCTATCTATCTATCTATCTATCTATCTATCTATCTATCTATCTATCTATCTATCTATCTATCTATCTTATATAGTGCCTTTCATCTACCTATCTATTATATAGTGCCTTTCATCTATCTATCTATCTATCTATCTATCTATCTATCTATCTATCTATCTATCTATCTATCTATCTATCTATCTATCTATCTATGTTATTTGAATAGCTTCAATTTTCTCTTAACAATTTATCAATTCAGTGAACCCAGTTAATCCCATTTCAAGATTGTGGGGTGCCAGAATGTCAGCTCCACCAGTTCAGGAACCAGTTGTGACGATGCGGGTTCCACTCCATGCTCCCATCATCCTTCTGGGAGTTCTTGAACCCAACACCGTCAGTAATGTCACCGATGAGCTAGGCAGTGAGGCACAACAAGGGGATGGTTCAAAAAGTGCAAAGTGCTTTTATTTAAAAACAAAACAGTGTTCAAATAAATAGTGCAGCACATCAAAACCTTCAAATAAATAATCCAATAAAAACAAGGTGAAATCGTGGAGGTTAAAATCCAATAGAAAAAAATCTTTTAAAACCCAAGTTTAAAACAATGGCTGGAAGCTGCCCTTTAACACAAAGCCCGGTACCGTCTTTCTACTGGTGACTCCCCCTGCTTCTCCCGTCCAGGCTATGCAGCCACCCTACCTGCAGCTGACCTTTTCTTTGCGTTCTCCTGCTGGTCTGTTCGCCTCGCCGGTCCCTGGCTCCGGTAGGCTTAACCAGACCATGACTTGGGCTCCCCAGCGACCAGAGTGCTCACTCTGGGGCTTTCACATCCCAAGTCTCAACTCCCGCTGCCTTCTTGGCCTTATGCGGTGAGCCATCCTCTTTCCGGTCACTCCCGCTCTTCACAAAATGCTCAGCAGGAGCGACCACAATCGACTGCTCCTCGGGTGCCGGCCAAACACCCAGGCTCACTGCTCAGCTGCCCGCAAGCCTGCGCTCGCTTGTTCTTCTTTCTCTCTTGCACCGGCTTTCCTCTCCCTGCTTCCTGCTGCCTTCTTCTTCTGCAACCTCCGTTTCTTTCTTTTCTTCTTTTTTCCTTCCTAGCCGCCTCGCGCTTCTATTTATCATGGGGACGTGGATCAGATGTGGCAATTAGCAGCTCCCGGGAACAATTACAAATGCGAACGATTCCTCACCTGTGCACTTAAGCAAGGATCGCCCACATCACAGAACCGATCCGCCACACTACCACACCCCTTTCTAAGCCGCAAAGGCGGAGATTATTTATTAAAAAAGTGGCCTTCTTGACATGAGCTCTGGACCCACTATACCACACCAGTCTATCCTAGATGATATAGGACCAAGTTAAAGTTAAGCCAACATCCACATGGAAGGAAACAAGAGAAAACCTGTCCAGACATTAGGAGAACGTCCAAAGTCCTAAAAGACAGTGAATGGACCTGAATTCAGTCCAAATTTATTGAGATTCTGGGACAGCTACATCCTGATGCACCAACATACCTGGCACCCACTCTTTTAATAACCCTAACCTGATTCCCTGGGCCAGTAATTCCATATTGTTTTTTATTTTAAAGAATGGACTAATCGTGTTTCAGTTCAGCACAAATCCAAAGACCTCGTTGGTCCACATTTGCATTATTTCTCTTGAGTATGCTTGGACCCCATCTAAGGCAACAGAGGCGGGATGCATTTGTCTGCATTATGAGCACATCATGTAGATAGTGAGCTGCTCACTCATGGTAAGCATACATTGTTTCTGCCCTGACCAATGTACCATGACCAATGACCATTATCCAATCTGCTATATCCTAACACAGGGTCACGGGGGTCTGCTGGAGCCAATCCCAGCCAGCCCACCACATGACACACACACACACACACCAAGCACACACTAGGGACAATTTAGGAATGCCAATGCACCTAACCTGCATGTCTTTGGACTGTGGGAGGAAACTCATGCAGACACGGGGAGAACATGCAAACTCCACGCAGGGAAGACCCGGAAAGCGAACCCAGGTCTCCAAACTGCGAGGCTGTAGTGCTACCACTGCGCCATCATGCCTCCCTGCTGTGGGATATCCTTCCTGTTAGTATTTATTATTCTTGCAATTTTCATCCAATATTACTGCTTTAACATCTCTTTGGATTAGGGTTAGGGTTGCTCCGGTTTCCTCCCACAGTCCAAAGGCATGCAGGTTAGGTGCATTGGCAATTCTAAATTGTCCCTAGTGTGTGCTTGGTGTGTGGGTGTGTGTGCCCTGAGGTGGGCTGGCGCCCTGCCCGGGGGTTGTTTCCTGCCTTGCGCCCTGTGTTGGCTGGGATTGGCTCCAGCAGACCCCCGTGACCCTGTAGTTAGGATATAGTGGGTTGGATAATGGATGGATGGAAGTTTTCACACAAAAGGTAAGTAACGATTTATAAACATATTTATTTTATGAGTTATAATGAAAAAACTCCTAGAATACTGCTGCTATTCTGTGCTCTGCTATTCTCAGAGCCATTGGGATTCTGTTTATATTTATTACGTTATTTAATTTATGGTTTTGATTTTTTTGTTGTTAGGGTTAGGGTTAGGGTAATTTGTGATATGTTACTAATTTCATTTTAATTATTTACTTTTACAAATAATGATTTGAACCATGATATTTATAACTTAAAACAATTTTTTGTTCAATCCTTTTAGTTATTAATACCAAAAAAAAAATGAATATGAAATATTCAATTTACCAGAAAGGAACATTGTTATTATTAAATACTAGCTGTGTAAACACGTGCTGTAAAAAGCTGGGGTCCTAGAAACTATTGAAATGTAGAGATGTCAGGTAATTGAAAAGAACTACTCTGGGCGTCTCTCTCCTAGGAGGATTTGTTTTGCCGATGTGCTCACCTCACTTCTGTATTAGCGGCTAAGAGACTGACTTTCTTCAGAGGTTTCGTTTTGCCGACGTGCTGGCCTCACGTGTGTATTAGCGGCTAAGCGAGTAACTCTGTCTTCAGAGGTTTCGTTTTGCCTATGTGCGGGCCTCGCTTGCGTATCCTCAGAGGTGGAGCCCTTACCCCAACACCACCTGTCACTTCCGGGCCGGACAGACCCACACACTTCCACACATAGACGTTTATATACAAGAAATATTTTTGTATGTACTTTTTAATTTGATTCTTCTAGTCCGATGCTGTTTATCAAGTCTTTTGATAGTAATAAAACATGAAGAAAAAATTATAATTGCTTTTTGGTTTTATTTTGGGAGCCAATTGTTTTCTCCAGGCCTGATGTTGGCTCTCGACGGCCCTGTTAATAATCAGACATTTAGGAGTTAAACTGAATATATATATAAATTTATCAGTTTAAACAAACTATTACCAAAAAAAGAGGGAATCTATTTTTTTTTGCTTGAAGCTGTACCTGTGTGACAGCAATAACTTCCACACTATAATACAGGACATAATAACGGAGCACCATTCTAGAAGATGCACTTTCTGAAAAACCTTCGTGTGGGAGACATGCTTATGATTATCAAATATTCCTGAAATTTCTTTTATTATAAATTCTTAATTTTGATTTCTGCCTGCAAATTGTTAATACAATGTTTACTGTACACATTTAGTATATGAAGTACAGCTTCCCAAAGTAATTAATTAATCTTACGCTGCTTCGAGCAGCTTGGTGTTCTTTTGTGTTTCAGACAGAGATTTATTAGCTGCATAACCTTTTAAGACTTTGACACATATTGTTTATTATATATGTGACAAGCAGCAACATCAGGGCAAAAATTTTCTTTAGCTTTGCTAAAAAGTTAAACTTTATGTTATTGCAGTTTGGCAGAATACCTTTAATGACTAGTTTTTATTATGTGTGGCTATTTATTATTCCTTTATTGCCGTAAGTACACAGATTGAGTTTTTAATATCGTTTGAGATTTTTACTTAGTCTTTTGGTGATCATAAACAATGTTGCAATAATAGCGAAAACTTTAGCAAGATGGCTTTTCATTTATTCCTCTACATATACATGGAAAACTTTGCACATTTCTGTTTATGAAAGTAGTTTTTCTTTTAATTGGAAGGATAACTGTTAATGTAATAAATTAAAATGGTTTAATTGTCAAGTCAGTAACTGCTGCATTTAAAGAAAGTAAATGAGACTCATCAGGCATGTCAGATTGCAATAGACTGTGATGTTATCGTCACACAGGTAAGTACATTAAATATTACTCATTCTCTATATAAAGAATAGAGCGAGTAAATGTGGACCAATTTGAAAGGAGTTTAATGATAGTTCTAAATCCATCAAATCCCACAACTTTACTGAGTTAAAAAAAAGCCAGGGATTAATTTAAATGATGGATATTGATTGAAGCAATGGACCTTCAAACTGTCTGGGATGAATTAATCTGAGTGGAAATGTGACTAAAATGCAAACAAGCCAACAGTACATAATGAAGAGCAGCAGAAGAAAGGATATGAGCTTCTAAAATGTAATCAGGGCTAATGATTCAGTGAGTGCAGTCGCATTGAGGCAATTGCAAACATTTCACATATTTTCAGCAAAGTTTTAACACAAAATTAAATGTAAATGTGATAAAGTTAAACAAAACAAAGTATGATTCTTTAATTGCATTTTTCACTAAGTCAAGGATACATTAAACTATAATTCTAAATTAATATGCATTAATGTAATTCTTTACGTGTTAATAAATGCTTTTGTATCAAGATCAAAAGATATTTGATGTTTATTTTAAACTGAATTAATATATCCTAATTATTTCCTAATGTTTACCATGTCTTGGAAGCATTGTTGAAGGCAGATCATACCAAAACAGTTATTAACTTCATTATTGTTATAAAGAAATATAATTATATTTATCTGACAATACATTTATAACTGTACACTTGTATGACAACAGAAATTATTTTCAGTATTAGGAAATGCCACTACAAAGCTATGCGAAATGGTTCTATCCCACAGTACAATCTGTTTCATTACCTCGCAATCGACAGTCTGCTTGTCTCTCTACTCTATACAGTATACAGTATATCTTGTACACAGAGTGCCTGTTAAAGGATTCACCTTCTTGGAAAGTTTCACATTTTATTATTTGACAACATTTAGTCACAGTGGACTTGATTTGGCTTTTCTAAGACTGATCAAAAGTTAAATACTATTTAATGTCAAAGTGAAGACAGATGTCTGCAAAGTGATCCGAGTTACTTACAAAAATAAAATACAAAATACAGTGATCCCCCGCTATATCGTGGTTCAGCTATCACGCCCCCGTTACATTGTGGTTTTATTAATATTATTATTATTACTAGGGGGCTCCGACCCCTGCTCGCTTCGCTTGCCCACCACCAGGTTTGGTTTACCGGATAAACAATTTAAAGAGATTGTTATTTTCGTGGGAATTGTTACATATGCATTATTTTTATTTTTACTTTAAAACTTTTGAAAAAACAATATTTGTCCTTTATTTCCTGCCCCGGGCATGGTTAAATCTCTTTCTCACAGGACTTATAATGCTGCTCGTGTTGTGAAGGGGGGGTCTGAACGCACACTAAAGAGATGCGATCGGTTCAGCTACTGTCTTGCTGCTGCTGCTGACCAGCTGTGTGTTGTGCTTGTCACGCTTTGCGTCAATCACTTAAAAGCCTGTACAGCAGCTGTCCTTCTGCCACTTCACGTCTCTGCCGCTCGCATTCTGAAGGAGGAGGAGTGGGGGTGTGTGTGAGGGCTGAACACACGGTAAGAAAGAAGTGCTCGGATCATCTGCTGGCAAGCTGCATGTTCTGCTTGTTGTTGTTTTAAGAGCTGGGAGCACCTGAAGTGTGTCTGCCAAAAACATTCCAACAACTGCTAGGTTAGATGTCAGTGAACTTGTTATAAATTGTTTGTAAGTAGGGCGTGATGTGCAAAAGTCACCGTCTCACGGGTTTTGCTTCCTAAGGTTGTAATGTCTAGTCTTACGTGTCGTCAAAGTGTCTCTCCGAGATGATCTGGTCTCGATCACTTTGCTCGACCAATGGAGGCGCGCTATGCTCCTGCCACTTCACGTCTCTCCCGCTCGCGTTGTGAAGAGGGGGAGCTGAACGCACGCTAAGGAGAAGTGGACAGATCAGCTACTGGCTTTGTGCTGCTTCTGCCAAGGTGCGTGTTCTGCTTGTCACTCTGCATGTCGATCATTTAAAAGCCTGTACAGCAGCTGTCCTTGTCTTGCGTGACATTAAAATGTCTCTCACGGGATGTGCTTATCTGTATTGAAGTGGGGAGCGAGGGAAAAGAGCTGCCCCACGAGAAATAAACATGTGTTGCCTTGGACTTGTGTTTCTGTACCTGTCTGTGTCCAGGTTTAGGGCAGCTGCACGCTTCAGTATTCCACAATAAATAGATAGATATTGTGAAGAAACTGCAAAACAACTTAGAGAATAAGCATGTACTCTAGGACATTGTGAGTAAGCACTGAACTTCCTGAAAGCAGTTACCAGAAAAGACCCCCAGAGGTACTTCTTATCACACCAAGTTGGAATAAGCCTGGGATTAAAAGTGCTCCAAGAGAGCACCCCCTGGAGGGGTTGCAGGGAATTTTTTATGATAGTATTCAATTTCGCCACAACAGCTTCCAGTGTGTCCAAAGTTAGCCCTGTGATGGAGGGCTCCAGGAGGCTGCAGTGTTGACCAACACATTGGCTACTACAGAATGCGCCTTGAGCATGAGAAAGGTGCAATGTAAATTAAATGTATTATTATTAATAATAATAATAACATTTTTATTATAATTATTATTATTGGTAGAACATTTCCATCAGCTTGCTTCACACCTCAAAAGAAAGGAGTCTCCTCAGGAAGCAGAGTCTGCTCTGGCCCTTCTGTGTTGTCAGACCAGTCCAGTTTGTTGTTCATGTGAACCCCCAGGCACGTGTAGTTCTGCACCACTTCCATGTCCTCCCCTAGATGATGACTGGTTTCAGAGGCTTTTTGGCACACTGGAAGTCCACCACCAGCTCTTTTGTCTTGCTAATGTTGACTTACGGATGGTTTGCCCGGCACCACAAGACAAAGTCCTCCACGAGCCTCTTGTACTCCGATTGTAGGTAGCAAGTGCTGGTGTTATACTGGAAGAATGTCTTGTAGGGGGTGAACATAAAGGGGGACAGGACAGTTCCCAGTGGTGCTGCCGTATTACACACCACCCGTTAGGCCTCACAAACTATGGTCCATAATGTCCACTGTGTTTCAACATTGCATTATAATAAAATGTGAACCTTTCAAAGGGGGTGAATACTTATTATAGGCACTTTATATATATATTTTTATCTAAATTCCATTGTATGTTCATTAATGTACTGGTAGTTTTATTTTTATTCTCTATATTTGATTCAGACACACACATTACATATACAGAGTATTTTTGATGCTATCAGCTGTTTTTTAACTTTACAAAATGCTCACTAAAGACTATGCTATGATGCCAGTGTGAATAGTGCATCTGAAATGTTACTGGTGGCTACTTTGTGTGTTGAACAACGCAAGTGATCTTTGAGTCACAGGGGAAACAAATGAGGCCTTCTTTTTAAATTATGATGCCATTTAGACAACCATATAATGGCCAACTAAAATTTACTATCCTAGATCAATTCATATGCCTAAGCGTGTTTCAGCTGCTTTTGTGAGGACTCTGCCAGACTAATGAGTGCAAATGGCAAGATAATTATTTAAGAAATAAATCAGGAGACGAGCAAGTAAAGGGAACAACACAAAGACTTAGTCTAGAGACAAGCCAGGGGTCAAAATACTAAAAAAAGGACTGAAGTACCAATCGCCAAAGTCAATAAACTTGTAACAGAACTCCAATAATCTAAACACCTTTACCACCTCAGATACCTCTGTGATTTCAGACTTCCTTCCCAGATTTTAAAGAACTTCTGCACATCCAGCATTAAAAGTGTTCTGACAGGAAGTATCATAGGCTGGTTTGGAAACAGCAAACAGCAGAATCGCAAAGCTCTGTGAGAGACTGAGGAGGAGCTGCTGTCCACTGTCTATAGAGAAAGTAAAGTGTCTAGAAATACATCATGACCTATTGTAAATTATCTTACATCAAGTTATTTATTTAGTTATTATTAATGACATATTTATAATTATGTTAATGGCTTTTGGATATTTATAAAGTCATGTATTGTCATTGGTTTATATTCTTCTTAAAGACAGTTGAGCAACTAAGCCTTTCACTACATATTATACCATATGTATAGCTTGTTGGTGATAAATTGATTTACTGTAATGAAATTCGTTTCCCTAACTAAATCAATTGTAACAGAGTTGATTTTAATTTAAACATCTAAGTTATAGCACCACTATCTCAAATGACCTATGACATTATGTGCAGCCGTGTCAAAATCACATAACATGACTGCAGCCACAAAACCACAGTTGTGAAAAGTAACAACAAATTGGCACTACTGTGGTGTCAAAAATAATGTTATTTTTTAACACCAATAAGAAAAGGACTGACAAATTAGAAGAAATTGCCCTAAAAGGACCAAAAATAAATCTATTTATAAGAGCTTTCAATAAAAGTAACCCACAACCCAAAGAAGGTGCCAGTTGCACAAAAAACTGAAAATCATATTTAACTTAATTGAAATGTTTTACTGATACAAACTTGCAGCAATATTTTGTGCACTGGAACAAGAAACACCGACAAATTGCTACACTCAGGATAATGCTAAGGTGAAATCTAAACTTTATCAAAGTGAAACATTTATTTTTTACATAAACACAGGATTTACTACAAGTTACAAAAAAGAAGTCAAGTCAAGTCAAGTTGGGGAGCATGCACTGGTACACTGCATTGGCGCACCCACTACACAACGAAACAACTCTGGATCCCGGTTTGCAACCTTTCAGGCAGACACGCGGTCCAGTCCCACCCTCCGGAATTGACCCTCTATCTGCCACAGCCAGGTGTTACATGGGCGACCCCTTGGTCTGGTCCAGCCACTCGGGTCCCAACAATGAGGATCTTACGAGCTGGATCACCCTCGGGGAAATGTGCCACATGGCCGTAGTGCTGTAACTTGACTCTCCTTCACAATGCAGGTCATGTGCCTCATTTGGGATTCCATGAGCAACACAAAGTCAAACCAATGAGAGAGACACATTACCAAAGGAGTCCAGTCTTCGTCTCAGGTCACTGGATAGTGTCTATGTCTCGCAACCATATAGCAAGACAGAAAGCACCAGGACTAGAAAGACTTGGACCTTCATCCTTTTGCATAGATATCGGGAGCTCCACACACCCCTTTCCAGCGACCTCATGAACCTCCATGCTCTCCCAATTCGTCTACTGACTTCATAAGAAGAGTTACCAGAGACATGAATGTCACTGCCCAGGTAAGTAAACCTCTCGACAAGGTCAAAATTCTCTCCGCAAGCAGACACACTGCTGATGGCTTTGCCCAAGAGGTCATTAAAGACCTTGGTTTTTATCTAGGACACTTGCAAGCCCAGACACTCAGACCCCTCGCTCAGTCTCTTGAGCGCCCCGATCAGAGCCTCCATTGACTCCACTAAGATCACAGTATCATCAGCAAAGTCAAGATCTGTGAATCTTTTTTGCACCAACAGATGCCCCACAGCCGCTGTACCCCACGACCTTGCCCAACAATCAGTCCATACAAGCATTGAACAGGATAGGAGCAGAACACACTGCTGACGAACCCCAGAATCAACTGGGAAAAACGCAGAGGTCCTGCCTCCACTCTGCACAGCACTCACAGTACCAGTGTACAGGCCGGCCATGATATCCAGCAATCTCGAGGGATCACAAGAACCCTCAGGATGTCCCACAGGGCAGCTCAATCAACTGAGTCGAACACTTTGCAAAAATCGACAAAGGCTGCAAAGAAACTCTGCTGATATTCGCGTTTGCGCTCCATGAGAACCCTCAGTGACAGGATGCGGTCGATGGTAGACTTCTTAGGCGTAAAACCAGACTGTTCCGGTCGCTTGTAGGTGAGCAAGTGTTTACAGATCCTATTGTGGACGTCCCTAGAAAGGACCTTACCCGGCACAGAGAGCAGTGTTATCCCCCTGTAGTTGCTGAAATGCAGGTGATAACCCTTCCCATTTTCTAGTTAGTTGGGATGACGCCAGTCTCCCAAATGGAAGCAAAGATTGCTTGCAATGCCAGGAGGACAGCATTACCCTCAGCCTGGAGAAGTTTACCCCGGATACCACAGATCCCTGCAGCCTTTCCTCCCCCTCAGCTGGTTCACCACCTGTGCAATCTCAGTGAGACTGGGGGGTTCACGGCTAATTGGAGGATCAGCCTCAAGAACCGTAGACCCAGAGATGTCCAATGTCCTCGCCGGAGGATCAGCTTTGAACAACTGCTCAAAGTAGCCAGCCCAGCGGGTCACAGCTGCAGTATCATCCGTAAGGACCATTCCATCAACTGCCCTGACTGTGACTCTCCGAGGAACAGATTTAGATGTGCGTAATGCTTTGATTCCTCTGTAAGCAGGACGTAGGTAACTAGAACACAGATATTGTGTCACTTGTTCACAGATTCCTATAACAAACGCCTCTTAATTTGCCCTCAGAGCCCTCGCAGCCGTCCTTTTCAGTTCCCGGTACAGACCAGAGTTGCCATTGAGCCATGCGCTACGACTCCTCTCGATGATATCCAGGGTGCCCCGCGAGATGAAACACCTCCTTCTGGGAACACCGGTAACACCAACACAAAAAAGAAGAAGAAAATGAAAATCTTTCCCTTCATATTTTCTTTGTCTGTTTTTCCTTTTCTAACATCCCAACCACCACAAAGTACTCTTCCTTCCCCTCCTCTTATTGTTCTCTTTTTCTCCGGACGTCCTCTTCTTTTCTTCCCACTACTGATCTTTCTCCCCCAATTTAACTCCCAATTCTGATGTCGGCCACGGGTATCCTTTAAACTAGGCCGAGCATCAGAGTCACTTCCTAGTTTAGGGATGGGATGGTCCTCTACAGCTACAGAGACACCCAAACTGGAGCACCATTCACCAGCCAGTGCTGTCCATGCATGTTGAGTACTCTTTAAAAGGGCCATCCTTCCAAGGCTTCAGGAGTGGCTGGAGAAGCTGTCCTACACATTTTTACTTTCTTCCACCCTTTCATCTCTCTGGAAATCCATAAAGGTTTCATTTTTATAGTATCATAAAACAAAACATAACAAAATATTCAACTCTTTAGAAGTCCCTATATCCCTGTCCCCCATATTGTCTTGATGGCACCTTTCCACAGAAACCACTCAACAGCCAGACAGTTTTACACTATTAATAAGAACATACAAGTAAGCTACTATGATGTGTAGGTTCATGGCAAGAACAAAAGGAAGAAAAAATTCAACTTCAACTTCAAATTTATTGTCATATGTACTCAGTACAATGAAAATCTTATTCTGCGAGTTCCCTGGCAATAAACAAGAATACACAGCAATAAACAAAAACACCTCACGTGCACAAAAATGCAAAACAACAAAGAGAAGTAAGAGTGCACATGCAAATAAATAAATGATTCAGTGCAAGCTCTGCAGTGATATGGTCTCAAGAAGGCCTTCTATCCTCCAGACACGAGTTAGCCTACAGTGCAGAGATGAGGGACAGTGGATGGGTTCAATTTACAAGCCTGATGACATAAGTGAGAAAACTGTCTTGCAGCCTTGTTGTTTTAGCTGCTGTGCTCTTGGAGCATCTCCCTGTTGTTAGCAGTATGAACAGGTCATATTGTGGGTGAGAACTCGGGTGTTACAGATGTCCTCTAGTGCAGGGAGTGCTGTTCCAATGATATTTACCACCCGCTGTAGAACCTTCCGGTCCCATGCTGTACTGTTCCCAAACCAGACTGTGATGGAGAAGGTGAGAATACTCTTAATCGTGCAACTATAGAAATTGCTAGGGATAGTGCTTGGCATGCCAAACTTCCTCAGCCTTCTCAGAAAATACAAATTCTGCCAGGCTTTCCCTGCCAGGTCTGTGATGCTGTAGGTCCAAGTCAGGTTCTCAGAAATGATAATGCCAAGAAATTTAAATGTGGCCACTCTCTCCACCTCAGTCTCTCCAATGTACAGTGGTGAGTGCTGTCTTCTCTTCTTCAATAATCATTTCTTTCATTTTGCTGGTTTTAAGAAAGAGATTACTGTCCTGACACCACTCCACAAGACCAGCCACCTCCATCCTGCACGCTGAATAATCATCCCCAGAAATCAGTCAATGATTGTTGTATCATCCACAAATTTAATAATGCTGGTGTTATGCTGGGAAGCAGCACAGTCATGAGTGAAGAGTGTGTACAACATGGGACTCAAAACACATCAAGGTGGGGTTCCTGTATTTATGGTTATTGATTTGGAAATGTTGTTCCCCGGCCTGTCTGACTGGGGTCTGCCTGTTAAAAAGTCCAGAACCCAGTTGCAGAGAGTAAGAGGCACACCTAGAGTGGAGAGCTTGTTGGGGAGCTTAGCTGGTATTACAGTAGTTAAAGCCAAGCTATAATCAATAGCAATCGGGCATAAACAGTCCTTATTCTCTCTGTGTTTAAGAACTGTACGCAATGTTGTGCGAACTGCATCTTCTGTCAAACTGCTTTGTCTATATGCAAACTGTAAGGAGTCCATTGTGTCGAGTATGACTGTCTGAATGTGGCTCATAATGATTCTCTCAAAGCATTTCACCACTATAGGGCCGGTAATCATTCAGACAGTTAGCTTTGCCCTTTTTTTGACAGTGGAATAATGGTGGCTGTTTTGTAGCAGGTGGCGATTGCGGCTTGTATAAGGGAGAGGTTAAATATGTCAGCCAGAACACCAGCAAAGGTTGAAGTGCAAGCTTTAAGTGCACAGCCAGTGATATTATCTGGGCCGGCTGCCTTCCGTGGGTTTATCCTCCTCAGATACTATTCCACATCTGTGGATGATATTGTGAATGGGGGCAATGAACCCTTGCTGAGTCCCTCCCTGTCCATCGATGCAATGTTGTGGGCCTTGAAGCAAGCATAGAACTTATCTGAAGAGACCTGCTACAGGGTGGTCCATATCTAATTATGCAACTGTTTGACTGACAACCGTCTCCCCGCCATTTTGGAATGCTGGGCAGGTGCTGCCATCTATTGGCAACAAAAAGAATTTTAAGTGAAATCTCTATGTGCAGTAAATTCTCTATGTAATAAACTTCATAAGTTATAGCGTAATGAAAATTGCATAATTAGATCTGGACCATCCTATACTTCTGTCTGTATAACCTGTGATTGTTCCCTTTTCCTGCCACATACTCTGAGTGTCAGCTATAGTGTAGTGACCTTCCAATTTAAGAGTGTATTTCTTCTTGGTTTCTCTACAATCTCTACTTAGATTGTATCTGGATTTTTTGTACTTCCTGGCATTGCTGTTGGAGTGAGCATGAAATGTGAAGCGGACCTTTGAATTAATCTATGGATTATCGTTTGGATATAACTAGATGTGTTTGAGGAGCACAATGAAATCAGTGCAATTGCTTATGTAGCTGGAAACTACTAAACTACTAAATCCTTGCCTTTACACATTAATATGTTTTTGAAAATCAAACCTCTTTATAATGTAAGACCAACAACTCACTAAGGTAAACGGAACACAGCAGAAACTGGCTCTGTTCGTTCAAAACTTAAAAATATAGATGCATTTCTGGAGACCCTTCTATAGAGGATTTTAGAAATTTAAAAAACTATTGTGATTAGGTGAAATGACCATATCAATCATTAGAAAACTGCTGCTACGAAGAAAAGCTACAAAGAAACTATGATAAAATTTACTAAACTTTACATGTGCCATATCTGTATGATAAGAATGAATTGATAATAAACTTAAATTATGTACAGACACATTACCATATAACTGATGCACTATATTGGGCTAAATGTCCTGTTTTTGTCAAAATTCTTTATATATTCTTATTTCATTCATGCAAAATAACTGTGCCCTCACATTATTTATGTAGTGTCACTGTCAATTAGAGGAATGCTAACTCTCGATTGTGTGTCATTTATACATTGTGATTGTGTTAGAGAGGCAATTCAGGTTAGCGAATGTAATGTTTATCTTAGTAGAAACCAAATACAGACAAGCAAAAATGAACCTTTACAGTATGACTACCCTTAGTTACCTAGGCTGACCATGTACTTCTGCTGCAAATGTCACCCAATTCGGATGAATAAAATATAATAATTTGTTCTTTTTGCTGCTTTGTATTGCTGACATTGTTTTTCAGAGTGGCAGAGGTTAGGTATCTAAGTGCTAGGCAGTATGAGGATCACAAAACAAACCAGGTTCTTCAGAAGCAAAAGTAATAACACACAAGACCACACATCAAGATGAGGGAGTAAATCACAGGACATGCAAGGGTGAGAATCAGAAATAACAAGTTAGCAGCTTCTAGAAAATTGGTCTGGCTACCTACAGACAGGTATACACAGTAGACAGTTGAAGCCCAAGTGAGTGGGCCAGCTATAGTCCCTATTAAAAATATTTACCCCCCCCCCCCCAAAAGATGTTTTCACAGTTTATTGTTACACAACATTTAGTCACAGTGAATTTAATTTGGCTATTAATACTATTATACAGATCTCTGCAAAGTCAATTAAGTGAATTGCAATTATAAAACACCCAACAACTGATCACATAAATATTCATCTCAGTCAGTCTTAAGGAGATGTGCTGTTGGTAGCCATGAAGACCTTGAGTCTGTGTGCACTGGTCTCCCTCTCTCAGCTTTGCACATCTAGGCATGGCCATGTTTCCCCCATTCATCTTTGTTAAACTGCTCACGCTGTGTCAGGTGTCATGGAGATCCTGACTGAACAGCCTTTATCAAGTCCAGCCACAAATTCTCAATTGGATTGAGACCACTCCAGGACATTAACATTGTTGTGTTTAAGTCATTCCAGTCCAGATTTAGATTTATGCCTTTGGATTTTAGCCTTTCCAGGATTGTTGCAGAGAAGCATCCCCACAAAATGTTGCTGCCACCACCGTGCTTCATAGTGGGGATACTGTGGTTTTGATAATATGTAGTGCTTGCCTTATGCTTGACATGGTGTTTTGTCTGATGGTCAAAGAGCTCAGGTTTGACCTCTTTAGACCATATGACCTTCTTCCAGCTGACTTCTGAAACTACAACAACGTGCCTTCTGGCATACTGTAGCTGAGATATCCTGTGCATTTTTTTAACAGTGGCTTTCTCTTTCCCACTCACCTATAAAGCTGCGACTATTGAAGCACAGAACCTACCTGAGACGTGATAGCTTCCACCCCAAGAATATAAGGCGCTCCATTAATTTCAGCCAAGCAATACGATACAATCATATTTGCTCAGACCCGACAGACTGGGATAAACAACTGCAGGAGCTCAGACAAGATTTCATCAGAGAAGGTTATACCCAAAAACAAGAGACACTCAAATAAGAAGAGTTACTGCCATACCCAGAGACCACCTTCTAAAAACAAAGACAATAAGAACCGCATCCCCCTTGTTGTCACCTCTCACCCACATCCTGAAGCACTTCAAAAAATTATAAAAGAACTTCAGGCAATGCTACACAATGACCAAACACTGAAAATTGGATTTCCTGAGCCTCCCCACCTGGCATACAGACAACCGCCAAACCTGCAGCAACTAATTGTCCGAAGGTCACTTAGTGAACCAACAGAAAATGGCACAACTCCCTGCCTAGAGAAACGATGTGAAACATGTGCTAACATTTATAATACAGACCATGTAGTTATACCACACTGCCGACTAGAACATCATATAAAGGGATCATTTTCCTGCAGATCTTCTAATGTGGTCTACCTAATTCTCTGTATGAAATGTCCTGACACTGCACTCTGTGTGGGAGAAACTGGACAGACACTCCGCCAGAGAATGAATTTACACAGGTGCCACATCAAGTATGGCAACAGAGATGTTCCTGTAGTGGCCCACTTCAACAGCCATGGACCCTGTGAGAGAGACTTTAAAGTCACAGGGCTTATAGGCAACTTCAGAACACAGTAAGAGAGAAAAGAGTGGGAAGTGAAAGTCATGCTAAAATTGAACACATTACACCATGGTTTGAATAAAGACAAGAGTTTTATGGCCAGATATGAGGATTCTTTGCATTTCTCAGACTGACACAGTCAACCTGTCTACAGACCCACATTGTATTGAAAAACTCATCAGAAACTTCAAAAGACTTTGTTGGACAGTTATCTTATCCAAAGATCTTGACCAGACATTGTTCTCCTCTCTTGTTAAATGAACCTTGGCCTGAAGGGGTCTATTAATTTTTTACATTTAAGATTTCTCACTTAAAGATTTACCAATGTTGTTACTTGTCCTAATGTGTACATAAACACAGGGAACTCCAGCTTCTGTATGACATCTCACCTGAAGAAGGGGCCTGAGTTGCCTCGAAAGTTTACATATTGTAATCTTTTTAGTTAGCCAATAAAAGGTGTCATTTTGCTTGACTTTTCACTACTGTATTTTGAAATATCCGTTGTTCATTGAGACTAACTTGTCTTCAGTCTATCAATAGGCCTTCACTTTATATATGGACTTTCATCGTCACCACAGTCACCAAGCATCATATAAAGCCATCAGCCAGAACACAACAACACATTTAATTATTTATAGAAGTGCTACACTTCACTTTCTTGGTTAAATGATATCGACTGTGTAACTCAGTGCTACAAAGGTACAAAGATCCATGTTTTCACATTTTCTAAATGGATCATTCTACAAAAACAGATTATTCTCAGAGGATTTCTTCTCACTATAGCAAACAAATTTGTTTTTTCTTTTGTTTTTCTTGCACATCACTGGATTAAGAGATAAATACTGTAGGCTCATATTGTTTGAGTAACCAGTCATGCAAAGACACATTACTGAAGTGACCTTATTGATGCAGTTCAAAATGTTCTGGCCACTCTGTGTTTAGCTGCTCAGTATCCTACAGGGATAAATGGAAGCCACTGTTATGCTCTATTGAATCAAATTAAGAATTTTTTTGCCTGCTGTTCACAGCCCTATGAATGGGCTAATGCTAATTCTGCTGCTCAACTGAAAGATATGAACATGCCCTGACAGTCACATATCTTGTGATAATGCCACCTACCATTTCACAGCAGTCTCAGGCATACTGTGCAGCTTTATGCCTTGCGTGTGACGGCATCTGCAGTAATTTCTGTTATGTTGTATACTAAAATACAAAACATGATAATCACCGAAAATGACAACTGTTAAGTATATGAGAAAGAGGTCATCAGTTTTATTTTTATTTTGAATAGTATTAAGAGTCCAACATATACTCTTTAAAATTAAATTAGGATAACATTGCATATTTCCCATAAATACACATACAATGGATAAAGAATATATTTAAACTCCTCCACTTTCTGAACGCTTTGTTGTGTTGATAGATTTACATTTAAATAGATACATTTGTCAGTTTTTCCCCATCAATCTGGAGTCAATAATGCATAATGACTAAGTAAAAAATGTTTGCAGAAAGGTTTGCATGTTTCACAAAAATCAAAAACTGACCCCTCTCATTTATACGAGTAGTTCAAGTTCAAGCATTTTATTGTCATTGTGTAACACAATGAAATTACTTTTTGTGACAGTCCCAAGGTGCATTTAAAGAAAAGTCAAATAATTCCACATATGTCGTATACAGTGTTAAGTGATCAAGTAACCAGAGCAAATTATTACTGCTCAAAGTACAGCAGCATAAATTGTTAATGAATAGTACATTACATATTCTAGATTGTATTACATTAGTATATTGCACATTACCAATATAGCTTATTGCACATGTTCAATTAAAAATGATCTCAGACTGAGGAGATTCAGAGTTCAGAAAGTTTATAGCAGATGGGATAAAGCTCTTTATTAGTCTGTTTGTGCGTAGTCCAGGATTGACCTAAAGCGTCTGCCTGACGGGAGGAGCTCAAACAAAGAATTTCCAGGATGGGTTTTGTCCTTGAGAATGTTTTTGGCCCTTCTCACACAGCGAATCTTATACAAGAGTTCAAGTGATGGCAGTTCAGTTCCAATAATGGCCTCTGCTGTTTTTACGACCCGCTGCAGGGCTTCTTTAGCAGCCTTGGTGCAGCTGTTGTGCCTGCAGGCCATCATGCAGTTAGTTAAGATGCTCTCTATAGTGCATCTATAGAAATTAACCAGCAGCTTCTGGGGGAGGTCAGCTCTCCTTAGCTTCCTGTTGTTGTGTTTTGCCTGTTATAGCCAAACTGTTGTCAGCCCAGGACAGGTCCTCTGAGATGGTGACTCCTAGAAACGTAAAGCTGGAAACTCTCTACAGCATTTGCATTGATTGTTATCGGACTGTGATTGGTCTTTTTAGTGGTCCTAAAGTCCAGAATCACTTCTTTGGTCTTTTTTGGTATTTAAGATCAGGTCGTTGGTGTTGCACCATGCTGTCAAATTCTGAACCTCTTCCCTATATGCAGCTTCATTGTTATCTGTTACAAGCCCAATGACAGTCGTATCATCTGCAAATTTAACAGTAATGTAGTAATCAGATCATATTTTTTAGAAGCCCCTTTAGCAGCAATTACAGTTTTGAGTCTTCTTGAGTAAGCCTTGTTTTGTACAGCTGGATTTAGACCATTTCTCTCATTCTTCCTGGCAGATCCTCTCCAACTACATTAGACTGGATGGGATGCATCTGTAAACTGCCATCTTAAGGTCTCTCCGCAGATGTTTTATGGAGTTTAGGTCTGGGCTTTGGCAACTCAAGGACAGTCAGAAACTTTTCCCGAAGCCACTCCATCATTGTCTTGGCTCCTCTCAGGTTGTGCTGGAAGGTAAACCATCACCCCAGTCTGAGGTTACATGCACTTTGGTGCAGGTTTTCTTCAAGGACCTCTTTGAATTTGGCTTCATTCATCCTACCCTTAACTCTGACCAGTCTCCCTGTCCCTACCACTGAGAAACACCCCCATGACATGATGCTGCCACCACTATGCTTTACTGTAGAAGTGGTATTAGGGAGCTAATGAGAAGTGTCTTGTTTTTACCAGACATAGTGCTTGAAGTTCTGCCCAAAGATTAAAATGTTTTGTCTCATAAGACAAAAAATGCTTTTCACTCAATAGTGGCTTCCATCTTTCCAACTTACCACATGCACCTGCCTGATGGAGCACTGCTGAGATGGTTGTCCTTCCAGCAGCTTATCCTGTATCAACAGAGGACATGTGAAGCTTTCTTAGAGTGACCATTGATTTCTTGGTTATCTCCCTTAAATAGACCCTTCTTGTCCTGTCACACAATTTGGCCAGATAGCCAACTCTACAAAGAATCCAGATGGTTCCAAACTTTTCCTATTTCACAATTATTGAGGTCACTGTGATCCTGGGAACACTCAGAGCTTTGCAAATGATTTTATTCACTTCACTTCGTGATCTCTGCCTCACCATAATCTTATAACGGAGGTCTATAGACAGCTCCTTGGAGTTCATGGCTGACTAGTGTGAATGTACCTTATATACACTGGTGTGTGTCTTTTTAATCGAATCAATTTAGTTTGGCACAGGTGGACTCCAAGTTATTGACACATCTTAAGGAGAACTGACCCCAATTTGGAGTGCTACAGCAAAGGGTCTGCAAAATTTTATAAATGAGAGATTTCAGTTTTTGAGTTTTAATGAATTTGTAAACATTTCCAAAAAAACATGTTTTCACTTTTTCATTATGGGTTATGGAATGTAGGTCCTCCAACTTGCAGGGAAACCTCTGGCATTGGTGGCACGATTGGCACTCCAGCCACTGTAGAAAGCCTCACACTGTTCCACTCCATTCAAACTGATGTGGTGCTGAGGTGTCACCCATTGCATGGCTGCGCTCGCCTCCTAATTTGGGATCCTGAGGTGGTTTGCCATGTGGAAGGTGCGGCAACATGCTGTATCAGTGCATGCTCCCAACCTATTGAATGTTGGTTAATTGGCAAAAATGACAAATTTATCTATTTCAAATTGAACCTACAACACAATAAAGTGTTCAGAGAGTAAAGGCGTCTGAATACTTTCTGAATCCTCTGGAAATGGTCTGCTTTTTACTACAAGATACCGTACAGGAAAAAAGTGTCATAAACTCAAGGGAGCAATATGTACATAACCATAGACAATGTTATTCGGTTTTATGAATGCCAGTTTTTAAAATGTTTATAGTTTTTCTAATCATATGCATGTTCTTAACATTTCTTAAGATGTAAACAGGCAGTGTGGCCTTTTGGCTAGAGTGCTTATTGTATGACCAAGACAATTGCTTACACTGCTGGATCAATGTCAGATTTATCTACAAAAATAAACTATGCTCTTCTTATTCCTATCTTGCTTTGAATAAAGGTGTATTACAATAAATAACATTTGGATATAAAAATTACATATCGATACTTATGTTAAAAATGTATAAAGATCATAATACTTTCCTTTGACTTTTATATGCCTCATCTCTCTATTATAAAAAAATCTTGCGATGATACGAAACTTTTTCCTGCAATGAGACATGATCTTTGGAAGAGAGACACTTTGATGGACAAGTTAAGTCATACTTAAAACCTTTAGAAGCCAGAGCAGGTTAGAGATAATGGAAGTAGGAAAATTCGAAAGTCTTAAAAAATGAGAGTAAAGATTGCATTAGCGCAGACAAATGGAAAATATTACTCAATGAAATAACGGAACAGCAAAAAGAGATTGCATAGTGTTTGAGGATGTCTGGGGGACAAGAGAGACAAGGCAGTGAGACAAAAGGACAGCTGCTGTACAGGCTTTTAAACGTTTGAAGCGCCACACGAAATGAAGATCACGCGGCACGGCAGCAGCAGCAGCAAGCAAAAAAAGAGGAGGCAAAAAAAAACTATTTGTTTCCCATTGTATCACCGTTTAAGAGGGGGTTTCGGATGAGCGACCGCGTCTCCTTGGGGTGCGTTCAGCCCCCCCCCTTCACAACGCCGCATAGTGCTGGCGGGGGAGAAAGGATTTGGCGAGCAAAGCGAGCAGGGGGCGAAGCCCCCTAGTACGTTAAAAGGAAATTATAAGCCTTGCTTAATTGCACATACATGTTTTTATCTGAAGAACAATGGAACTGTGTCAAATTTAATGTTTGGTATATTCTAGCATTGATAATTTCATTTAAAAGTGTGAATAATGTAAAGACAGTAATAAAATTGTATTTTAATATACATGGAAAATCATAAAATGGTCAATTCATGTGTATTTATTTAGATTA